>NC_088979.1:130500164-130821284 GCF_963932015.1 Anas acuta
CTACAGCACTGTCTATTCCCTCCCCATCTCACCCCAGTCTGTGCCAACACAACTTCAGGGATGGCATAATGTGTCATGAGACCACAATCAAATACCTGCAGAAATGTGATATTTCTACAAGCCTACATTGTCACTGAAGTGCTCTTATCACTGAACTACATCTCTGGTGGTTTGGATTGGACTTCCTATTCAATTTAGAATATTCATATAATTGTCATTTCATCTCATGCATATGTAACCCAGTACTTCTCAGGCAAACTGGCTTTAATCATTCCTGCATTCAAAAAAAAAAAAAAAAAAAAAAAACTGTATTGAGCATCTAGTCTTAAAATACCCCAAAGCTGAAAGCGTGTGTGTTTCATATGGGATTTAGGGAAAGAAAAAAAAAAAAAAAAAGAAAGAAAAAAAAAGCTTAGAACAAAACTCTGGTCAGACTTGATACATTTTATGGCTTAAACCCTGCAACTTCACTCTTGCAGGAAGAAGCAAGCAAACCCAGTAAGAAAGTGAGATGAGTTTTCCAGTCGGCATGTATCTGAGACACACATCAGATGATTGCTACCTTTGTCCAAAGCAGCTAGCTAGAGGACAGGTTTAGCTCTGTGACTCCTTCATCACCAGAATAAGTGTCAAAGACCTTGCCAGACCCATTATCCTACACAAGCTGTTCGGAAGCGTATTCACATGCAAAAGTCAAAAGTTTCATTGAGCTTCAGTTCTACAGTGTTCAAAGAAGTTGCAGGAGTGGCTGCACAGCTGACAACTTCCAGAGAAAAGCCAAACCCATCTCATCGGTATTTGAAAGACCCTTGACACTTGAGCACGTAAATGCTCACATTCCACTAACTTCAAAGACAAGGCTACTCCTGAGAGATTTTCTGAATGAGGTTCTTTGTATGAGCAACAATTTGGTTGAGCAAATGAACCACGCTGCAAGTAAGGAAAAGTATGTTTGGTTCTGCCATTACCTCTGAGCTTATTGCTTCAACCTATCACAGTGGCCAGTCTGTTCTCAGTCTTCTCTCTTTCATCTAGAAGAACTTCAGGTATAGATTAGACTTTACAAAGCATCAGCTGAGACAGCTCAACATTATAGCAACGTGCTCCAAACACCAGTACTCCATGCACCTTCTTGGAAGACACAGTAACAATTTAAACACTTGTTTATGGCCACAATTTTATACAGTGATAGAAGGTAAACATTAAGGCTGCCACCTTATCTGCATCATCTTAATTCCTTCAGTATAACGTAATTAATCCGATGTTAAAGACAATTACTTCATCAGATTCACTGCTGTTTCCAAGGTACCTAATATGTTATTTGGTATATTAGTCTAGTCTTAGTCTATCCAAGCTAAGTAAAAAAGAATTATTAGATTTTTTCTTGAAAGTTTTGCATTGTCTATGATTATGTACATGTTCACCATGTTCCACAAGCAATGTACGGTTTACCCATTATCTGCTGAAATATCTGAGATTAACATGTGATTTGATACTTACACATGTATTTCATGAGTATTTCAGCAACACCCATCTCACCAGAGAAGTTAAACATAAAATTACACTTATCCATTTATGCATTTCTTGTGTGTGCATGTATGCATGAACACACACATTTCTGTTTAACATCTGCACTCAGCAAGTGTTAATAGTTATACCATAACTTATTCAGTTTAGAAATGATAGAACTGGAGCTGTTGCACACATGGAGAACAATATTAAAGGTGCATATTCTGGTTTAGCACAATCAATAAGCTGGCACTCAGTTCAAAGAGACTTTTATCCAGGCAATTAGAATATTGAAAAGGTTATGTGTGGTCATGAGAAAGGCACAGCTGTGTGGTCCCAACCCGCAGAATTTGAAAGGCTGTTCAAGCAAATTACAGCTCATTGCCACACACATGCAGACTGACTTGGGTACATTCTACACGTGGTACATGCATGTTAAAAATTTTGGGAAAGTCTTCATTATTTTGAAACATTCAATTTTCACCTAGCAGTACAGTGGCTCTTTATAAATATAAAACTTCAAAATAACTTGGGTCATTTCGTTGTAACCAGGGCTAAAAAAAGAATCTTCTTTAGACTTTTTTCTAAAAGACCACTGACTTTGTGAAGATGAAAAATAAACTCGGCAGCCCGGACCTTAACTGGTGGCTTAGTATCTAAATCTTCCACTAAGGATCTGGCTCAACGCTTTCGGTGAAATCAAGCCCTTCTGACATTAACAGCAGAACTCCCACTATCTTCAAAGAACAAGCAGAGGAAAACTTCTCTTCCTAATTTTTCAGCTGAATAATTGGTTCTGCCTTTTTATGATTTCAATGTTTTGGGAATGTCTGAGCCAGTGGTTTCAGATTTCCAAACACCAGAAACAGAGGAGACATTACCACCTACTAGATTCCAGATGTCTAAAGTCTTACCACAAAACATGAAACACTTTCTTCAGCATAGCCATCCCATGTTTTAAATAACAGGCTGAGAGCATACATGCATCTGATGTGTCAGAGCATATCAAAGGCTGTACATAATAGTAGTGGAATGATGATGCAGCTATGTGTAATCAGCAAATGCCCACCGCTGGGTCTCCTTCAGCAGGGGTCCTTCAGAGTGACTCAGCCACAGCCACAGTAGTAGGGTCTAAGTTGCTTTATGGTATTAATGGGTCTTATGAAATTTCAAAGTGTGTTAATGAAAATCAGCCTAATTAACGCCATGTGGAAAGAGGAATAAAGGTACAAGTTGAAACTGCATCAGAAGTCAGAGGTATCAAAGGACCCTTCGTCTTTTAGAAGGTACCTAAAACTGGGTAACAGACTGTGATTCTTAGGAATCTGTAGTTTAGGACTTGCACATCCTCACTTCTTTCTTTCAAGTTTACAAGAATTACATTTACAAGTACTCACATGTTTTGTTCAGTGAACAGCAATATTGCCTCAAAATTAATTTTCTTTTAAACTAATTACTGTAATATTGAAACACCTTTACATTTATCAGTTGGAAATTTCTGAATTGCTGCAGCAAGCGTCTTGTTCGTTCTTAGTTCCCAGATTATCTCCTGGCCTTAACAAGCTGCAATGACATCCTTTCATTACATGGGTCAGACCCACTGAGCCACAAATCAAGCTGATCAGTTTAATCTGGTACAGGAAGACTTCGAGAAGAAGGGAAGGCACAGCACTACAGACATAAGGTACAAGCCTAACTTCAGAGGAGCCAAAGGAAACACCCTGGTGACAGACACTTCTGCTCATTGTCTAAGACTTGACCCATTCAAGATTCTACTGCAGAATTCTGCAGTACACATCAATCTGGTTTACAGAAAGATGAGGTAAGGAAATGCTGGTTATAAAAAGGTGATAAATCCTGATTTATAATAGCTCAAACCGCAGCACAAATTTTATCATTAGCCAACAGCAGAATACTTAAAAAAAAAAATCATGAATTTTGTTTACTTATTTGTACTTATTTCACTCTAGATATCTTTATCATGGAAGCTTAAACAAAACCAAGTCATGGCAACGTGTGACGCTGTTGATAATCCATGCCATTAGTAATCATGCTGTGCTGCAAGAGTACAGATAAGTGTTCAGTAAGCTTTGTCTAAATGATTTAAAGTTAGCTCACGCACATTTGGTGTCTGCGTGCCTCTTCGTAAATCTTTGACACGGATGTCTAGGTGGTGTGTTGTGCCTGACATGTAAACTGTGTAAAATACAGTTCACAGGTTTTTATTACGGCATTACCTTTAATATCTCCACCAGCAGGTATTTTGCACTTCACAGATACCGTAACTAATGCTGCTCTCCAGTCACAGCATTTCACCTCTGTTCAGCCCAAATGCTTTTCCAGTTCTCACTCTACTGCACCAATTGTACTCTTCACTTTACAAGTCTTCCTGATGGGATTTCTTTTCCAGTGGTAGAGAGGTCCTAGGCTTAGGTTCTGCATTCAGTGAAGTGCAACAGCTCTTCACCTCAAGACTTTTCTCCTGAAAATCCCTGAGCAGATATGGTGTAGGAAAAGGAAACCCATTAGTCAGCATGCTTGAGCGCAGAGAGGGCACAGCAGAGAAAAAGTGCCTTTTCTGACTCTCCACCAGACTAGCCAGTCTGAATAAAATCTTTCTAGTAGGAGCATCTCTTACTGTAAGCAAAGTTAAAAAAAAAAAATGGAACTGGGAGTACTAGTTGCTACTTGAAAATTTGCTATAATTAACCAATATTAAATGCACAATAAAGCAAGCTGGCTTCAGCCAAGCCAGAATATTGCTGCAGTATGGAGGCAGCAGCACAAGGCAGAGCTGTAAAGGCATGCTGGCCCACTGCCTTTACAGGGAGGATGCTCTTTGCTCACTCAGAGTGAGATCATTAAATTTTTAACTTACACTGTGAGTGACTACCAAAATCAATGAAACAATCCAAATTACATTCAGTCTTAGATGGAAAACACCATAAGCATCTCTCCTGGTGCTCCACTGTTTATGTTTTGATACTGGCTTTGAAATAATTAGAAGTAATTAAAGGCTCAATAGCCCATTTGCCCTGACTCTGAAATAAATGCAGGCTGTGACAGGAGCTGGAAAGTGAAAGCAGCACCTGGGAATATGAAGGACTTTTCTACATACAGAAGTTGCACTGCTGCAAATTTAACTGAATCCAGTTAGAAGAAGCCCTTTTTTGAGGGGTTCCCTAATTACCATGTTTTACAACTGGCACTTGTAGTTTTAAATTTTTACACTCATTTTTGTAAGCATAAGCCAGAGACAATCCTGCACACACTTGCATAAATCAGTAGAAAAAAATACTTTTAATTCCACTGATACAGCTTTAATATAGGCCACACTTAATATGGATTAGATAGAATGGCTTCTTGCAACCACAGAAAAATCCAAGGCTCTCCCATTTCATAAACTTAGTACTATCTGCTCTCTTTCAGCCTGTCAAAAGCCTTACTTATCTTTAAGGACAAATATGTGTCCTAAAAAACATTATGAATATTACGCTGCTGTTTTGGGGAGTCACAACACTATTTTGCCTTTACATAAAGTACCAAATAATAATCAGAAAATCTGGAAGATCTCCTCCTCTTCCTGGACCTCCTATTCCCTCAAATAGGGCAAAAGTTTCTTCAAACCTTTTTTTAGTTCCTATTTTTAGTCAAAAGACAAGCGTGCAACTGCAGAACACATGAATCACAGCACACTAGAATGACACCAAAAGTCATGACGTAACACGGGACAGGTTCTTTTTTCCCAAGTTTCTACAGATCAAAAAGATGCCTTGGGCTACATGCTGGTTTGAAGAGACCAACACAGTGAGATCCATACAACAGAAATATTTTTTCAAGAAGTCTAGAGCCTGCAAGAGAAAAAAGGAATGATGACTGAATTACAGTAGTCTAGAGCGTCTGCTTTAGTGTTTGCACTTCTCTGATCAGGCTCAATGATTACATTCAGTTCCACTCTTAAAAGCTTTAATTTCTACGTGGTTGTCTGAGCCAGCAAAGAAGAATAGTTGAGTGAGCACAACAGCACTCCAAAAATCAAGGGCAAACAAGGGCAGAGAAAGAAATGAATCCAACGATTTTAAACATAAATGCGTATGTAACAGTGATGACTGACTTAGCACCATGACAACAAACAGTAGATTAAAGATTCAACAGCACAGTTGAAATTAAGGTTAGATGTTGTCTTGAACTCACCTACCAGTGTACTGTAGCTCAGAAAATTGTCCTTGCAACCCTTGAATACAGCAATAAAGAGTGACACGGCACTGCACATCCTGTTGTCCACATCCAGACCTTGTGTGGGATCTTTTCAGAGACCTACATTGTGGAACTACGAGTGGTTCTGGACCTATTCAGTGGTTCTGAATTAGTAGGACAATCCCTTGTTTAATTGACATTCTTACCTCTGCAGCTAAGTAGTTTCCAGTTGCCAAATGCTTAAATCTAAACAAGCTATTCCACTGTCCTGCCCCTCCCCGGCAAGGGTCATGATGGACAACCTGTAAGAAGTACATATTTTTAATCATGCTTCTCAAGATCATACTTGGATCACCGTTATTTCTTACAGCTCATTCCAAATAAAAATATGTAAACTACATAATTACAAACAGTCTAACACAAAAAAGGAGTTCTGTGTTCACACTAAGCCCACCATAGATAACAACTCATTACATTTATTTTTCACTAGATGCCAGAAAAATGACTCATCTTACTTTCCAGATTTTCATTCATCTACTTACTGCAAACATGATGAGCCAAATTTTGCTTTAAATAACTAAAGTACTACTTAAAAGCAAAACTCCAACTCTTACAGTGTTTAACCGTTTATACCAGCTCCATTTTTGATAACACTGGGGACTTCTGATAAATTTTCTTTCAAGTGATTAAATATCTCCGTATCAATTTAAATACCCCAAGTTACTTCTTTAAAAATTTGACTGACCTGTAGGTCATTTGCTATCTTCAAATCCACCAGTCCCTGTCTCTCATAAGGGGTAAAGTAATCTAAAATAACTATAAGTACAATATACTCTGCATATTTAATATAGTTCTTACCAAAAAATGAAGGCAAAATTTACCATTTGCCTGAGTGAGGAGCTCTTTGTTTTAAATGCACAAAATTAGTTCAACACCTAAGAACTTTTGGACACAGGAGTTACATTACTACAATGGCAAGAGTTCGAGACATACCAGTTTCTAACGTTCCTCAGTTAAACAATAATGTATCTGCTAATCATCTGAAAATCACACCCATTCAAAGACAACCTTATTCAGCCTAACTAAACAGATGTTGATGTGCCCTGTTGCAGAAGAATAGACTCATTCATGTTTACGAGATTTGTTGTCAGTCATCATCAATTTCAATTTCCTATATTGCACATGAACTCAAATATAAGCACTCAGAACTCAGGATATGTGAATGTAATTCTATTGGCTTTGAAAAATTGCACCATTTACATCAGGTCTGAATTTGACCCTTTGTCATTTCAGTACAGCTAAATATAGTAAGAAAACATCCTCTCTCCACACGCTCACAGCAATAAAGCATCTCTTCAGTGTACATCCTACACCAACTTCATAAAATAGTAATAGATACGGGGAGATGTATGACGATATCAAGAGGCTATAAATGATTCACGTTGTGGTTAAGTATTTTCACTGAACCCTGGCCTTCACGTACTAAAATATTTATAAAAAGCAAAAAAATACCTCTATTTCCCACAGTGCCTTAGAACTTGTTGCAGAGGTAGCTGACTGACGCAATGTAGTACGAAGGAAAATATGTTGTTTCTTCTCATATTCGTCACAGGTCAGAAACTTCTCTTGTTCTGCATGAAACAACCTAACAACATCTCCCTAAAGTGATACGAAAAAGAAGCATTATTAAGTGGTATGGAAAGCTGCTGAACTCATCCTCTATATCTGTACTAGCTTCAGTGATGCCATCATAGTTAATGCTAAGCAAATGTTTATTAGTTTCCTGTTGCCAGAGCAGATACCAAGTGCAGAATATATAACCTCAGCACTGAGTCTGGAAATCTAGTATAAAATGCAGTAATTCATTCCTGCATGACATCCATGTGCTTTTATGAAAATACAACTTGATTCAGAGCACTATAACAAACAGCATATAACAGTTAACCCAAAGGTGATTTTTAATTTTAGCTAACTTTACTAAATGGGTTTTTCATTTATGATCTATCTAGCGATATTTAGGGAAAACAGCTTTCTGTGAAGGCACAGTACAGCTATACGTCATAGCTCATAGTTCCTTTCATTGTTCCTGTAATACATTCTATACTAGAGAGCCAAACCTCACTAACCCTCACTAGACCTGTTCTGACAGGGGCATTAGTATCATATGCTTTGGTAGGCTCAAGAAATCTCAAAGCCTCCTCTGTCACCTTCCTTCATCCACTCAGACTTTCCACGACTCATTCCCCAACTCCAGCCTCTTCTCAGGCTTCCCTGTCACAAGACAGGCTCTATTCCATTGGCATTATTTTTGTTTCATTCTACATCTCCCCAGAGCTTGAAGCACTATGCCCAAATAGGTCTACACAGATACACCCTTTCAAATTCTTCCTCAAAACCTAGTGATACCCTCAATACCTACCCAAAACAGACAGCTGTTAATGACTTATTAAGGTACAAGCGAGAATAAAAGAAATTTATTCCTAATGAAAATATAAGTGATCTGGAGACACAAAGCTGTGCAATCCATCAGCTTATATTGTCTTATTACAGCTATTGTCATCTTTCATACTTCACTCTCTTCTGTACCTTGTTATACCTGCTTTTAGCATCTTGGCCTGAACTAAAACATCACAGCTATTCTGTACAGAGCACTCATCATTCTGGGCTTGAACTTCATCGTTTCTCAAGGATCCTCAGTTGTCCCTGGAAGGGGGAAGAGGCTGGAAGTTCACGATCCAGGCAATTCCACTGGGTAAGATAGCAACACAAAGGAAAAATACTCTGGCTGGTGTAGGGCAGTAGTAAGGGATCTTTGATGGTTCCATGAAGTTCTCAGTTTTATTTTATTTACTAGAGAACTAATATTTCTATACAGTCAAATAAGGTATGATTTCTGAAATTCAAAAATAATAACAATATATTATACTTACTCCTTTCAGTACATCGTCTCGGTAACTACTGAACTTCATGAACAAAGTTATTTTCCAGCTTGTGTTACAGTTGACAGCATTTACCTTTGAGAAAAAACACAAGTGGAGAATTATAAGGGTTGGTTGGGTTTGGTCTTTTTTTTTTTTTTTTTAAAAGCATTCTATTCTTCTAGAAGAACACACCACTCTCAGGGTAGCAGGGAACATGGCTTAGTTACAGACACATACAGTACCAAACATGGATCCTGAAGCTCTCAATACTTCATAATGATGTCGATGTTGGAGAAGATTCAGTGGGCAAAATGCTATTCTGTCTATTTACAATCACCCAAAGACAACCTGAATAGCTTCTGGAGGAGGACTTACTCTTGCTCATACCAGTGAGCATTTCAGAAACTCATACAAACCACATGAAACTCTCAGAGACAGGAAAATTTGTGCCAAGAATAAGTACATTTCATCTTTTTTTTTTTTTTGAGGCCAAGCTGGAACCAATGATTAAACATGATTAAACTGGTACTGAACCTATGCTGGGGTTCTGGTATTATACCACAGGGCATAATACATCTCAGATTGACAATTACCTGTCCCCCAATCAACTCACCTCTTTGCAGCCAGGGTTATCTAGAAGTTCAATGTTGCTAGCATGCAGAGGCTGCCCTGCATTGACTGGCATCAGTACAACTTTATCTCCCACAACAACCTGGAAGTCAGAAATAAAACATAATTTTGGCCTATGTAATTATCCAATAAAATGAAATAATGTTGCATTTTTAAAAAGTGACTCAAATGCATGCTCTAGGAATGGCACTTGGTGAACTTATCTGCAGACAATTCACACACACATGGAATCTCTTTATTGGCCAGTTCTGTTCATGCGCACCTCTGCAGTTGCTTGGGTTTGAAACTTGACACTAATGAGTCCTTGCATTCTCAGTAAGCATGTCACCCAGTTCAGCAGAAACTCAAGACCATGAAATGGATATATGAACCTCTGAATTCCAGGAGCAGATCAGTTAATCTACAATTTGCATTAAGTACTATTTATCCCATATATACTCCCAGCCAAAATGCAGAGAAAACTCAGAAAACAACCTGTAGTAAGATAGGATTGTTTTCCCTCTGTTGCTGTCAACCAGCATCTTCCATCAATGTTTTTCATTTCACAAAAGCCTTAAGAAATTGCCTGTGAAAAGGCTTTTTTAGCCCAATGACTCCCCATTTTGTGTGCCATCTTCTGGCAAATGTCAGGACAGGCTCAGGAGTTCTCTGATTCAGACTACAGAACTGCAAACTAGTAAGGAACATAGACCACTGGAAATTCAGAGAGGTGAACACACTCTATCCCCTTTCCTGTTACTCCCTAAATGATGTTTGGTGCTCAGCACAGGTACTGGATACAGCAGCTGAGAGATCTTCACTCTACAAGATGAAGTCCTAGACTCCTTGCAAGCAAATTCCTGTGCCCTTGGAATTACTTAGTTATATAGACAAGGAGAAGAAATATATGAAAATGTCTCTGACCTAAAAAGTCCTTGAGATATGCATATGAGGAATTCAGTTCACACCTAGGAGGGGGGGAAAAAAATGAATACACACAAATTGGTTGGCATTGGTCCTGATTTGTTATGTTGTTCCCAGCAATTTTAAGTGCACACACACAAAGGCAAGAAGTGGCTAAATGTGATTTTTGCTATATGAAATGCTGCAGAAGCCATGCTTTTTTGGAACACATGTAAATAAAAATGTTTTTTCTGCATTGATCAGCAGAGCCCAATCCAGACTTATGTAACTTCAATGCAGATGAATTTGGTCCACTTATTGCAGTGGGTGAAAAAAAAGGTTTTCTGTTCTTTACAAACACAGCTAAAATAAACGGTAGCAAAAGACAGTGTCATCATGCTCAGACTACATGTAACAATCCTATTTGGTCTAAGTAATAAGAAAAGTTCACTAATGGAACCAAAAAAAATGATGACAGGGTGCCTTTACAGAACCTTACTTATACAATACATTCCTGCATGCCATGCTTCACACAGATGTTACTTACAGCCCGTTTTAAGAAGTTAAGACCAGACAATTCATTAATCAAAAAAACATCAGGCTTGCATCCTGCAAAGCGGAATCAGGACTTCAAAATTATTGAAAGTACACCTGGACAATAATAACAGTGAGAGAACAGCACATCATTGAGCATCCTATTTAAAAAAATAAAAACAGACGAAGGGTAAGATATCTTTTAATGCTTCCTGTGGTTATCATGGAGGCAACCAGTAGAAAGGAGAACTACACAGCTACTCTGCTCCACAGAAGGAACTGTTATGTGCAGTCATAGTTTCAGTCTCAATCTCCTAACCTGCTTTAAGTCCACATCACTGACCTGCCCTCAATTCTGGCCAGCTCTGTCAGTTGCCATGGAAGCAATGAGATATCCCATGTTCTTCTACTTTCTTCTTTTTCTGCTTGTTTCTGACCTCCATTAGCAGTAGGGAAGGAAGGGACAGAGATAGTTTAAGACTGCTAGTTTCCTGTACATCCTCCTCTAGCAATATAGAAAATGAAAGCAAAGTGAAGAGAGAATCCTTTTTTCTTACACATCACAGCTTTTGGCAAGCTGCAAGTCTGCTCTTTTGAATTCCTCCTATCCAATACCCATGCCCAAATACCCCACCCAGTTCACTTCTGACTCCAACTAATGTCCCTGCATGCCCAAGGCAATGGAGACAGAGCACACTCATGTGCACGCATGCCCACATTTCTGCCTGTAGAATTATTCTTTGTGGAGATTATTGAAGAGAACACAACACAATCTCAATTTTAATTTTTCAGAGCAAAACCTTAACACCAGCTCTTTCTTCTTTTCCTTAGCTACCCATAGGCACAGCCAGCCATAGCATGCTGCAAACCAGCAGTCAGCTAATAGCTTGACTGGTTGCTTGGACTCTTTCCTCAGACATACAAATTAAATCCTTAAAAAATCCTTCCCAATTGAAACCCTGTGTGTATCTGACACACAGCTCTTGAGAATTTAATTCCCAATTCATTTGACAAAACTCTTGTTTTTTCTGGTCTAGATAATAAAATTCCAGAGAATGATGAATTTCACATTGAAACCAATGAGCATTCAGCTTTTGAATTCAAGATAAACCTCCAAGGTCCTTCAGTCTTTGATGCAGCAACTTTCTTCTAAATTTATTCAACCCTAGTTGCCTGTGACTTGGTGGTGAGGCCACACAAACTAGGAAGAGCCACATCCAAAACCCACTGCTTTGGCTTCTAGATGGGATATCAGGTCTGGCATCACTTAGGTGGATTGACTGAATTTATACGCAGTCACAGAATTGCTCTAACAGCTACATCTACCCTGTAACCAAGAAGTCAGACTGAATACTCTAGTGCAGTTATGATACAGCACAAGGACTGCCCATCACCAGGAGCTGTATGAGCTGTTAAGATTAAGGAGCACTGATTTCAGTTTGGACTAATTATTCAGGTACGTTACCAGGCACACTGAAGGCTCTGCTGCTCCACCTTCATCACTTTTGTGTTATATGCACATCTGGCAATCATACTGCTGACATATATCAAAGACTGGGAGAATTAGCAGAATTTTCTCATGGATGGCTGGCCATTCCCAAAGTCTGAGACCAACAATTCCCTTGTCATGCTGCAAGATCAAGTTTTCAAACAACTAAAATGGCAGACAAGCAAAAATGAATCCCACATAAAGCTAACCTGCTCTCACTGCAAATCTTGCTTTTCAGCCTAAGTGGAACCTGCTCTGGCCTTAATCTCTCATATCTCCCACTGAAGGAGAACTGAGACATGCAAAAAACATTGCAGAGTTATGCCAATTACTGTAAATTTTTTGCAATATTTTTCATTATTTGCATAATGAACCAGTTGCTGTAGAAGCTAAGCTTTCCTTTTTCTTTTTTTTTTTCCTCAGAAAAATATTTTTTAAAACACTTCACAATGCTACACAGCCACAATGATTTACCAGAGAAGTCACTTACATGACTTCCTATATCAGTTTCCCCTACACAAAACCACTTCGTTTTCTTTTGGATCTACCTTGCCTGGGTTCCCTGACACAGTTGCAGTCACCTAAGCTCTCAACATTCACTTCTACCATTCTAGAGACAGATTCTGTAAAAACTTTCTAAAATTTATTTTCTCTGGGGAATTTCCTTTTATAGCACAGAAATTGAAAATAGAAGGGGGAAAAAAAAAAAAAAAAAAAGGAGAAAGAAGTTCCTAAAGAGAGTAAACAGAGTAAGGGCCTGATATACCAAGCTAATTCCCTGTGCTGAGAAAGAAGAAAACTGTAACAAATAAATAAAATCTAAACACTTTAAAAGCTAACCTAGTGGGTGGGTAAAGTGACACCAGCTTATGAGGTATCAGGTATTTCATTATGTGTGTCCTCCAGAAACTAGTCCTTTAACAGGCACCTCTGTGAGCAACTGAGAGGGAAGGGGTGGGTACAAGGCTGGAGCCCCTCTTGACCTGTGAGGGGCAAATGAAAGACCTCTCACATCGCTTGCTACTCCTGTCCCCCTGAATAGCACCTGCCTGCTTTATGAGTCTGAGAGGGGAAACCTGTCAGACCACTTCTGAGAGGCTACTGAAGTCTAGTATTTAGCAGTGGAAGTTTGCAAAGAAAATTATCAAGATCTCTTTGGGCCTAGAAAGAGGAAGAAAAACCTGGGTCTCGAGACTTCCCCATGTAAAATATAACTGAGAGCTCTCAGCTCTGAAATGGAACATATCTGGTGACAGAAAATGAGCAGCAGGCAATTTCCAAAATAGGCTATTAAGTTAGGAGGAAATCTGACAGTTTCCCAGGCAGCCTTTTTAATACAGATACCACTAAACATGGCCTCATAGGGAACAAAATAGGAGAGAGATCAGCAGAGATCCACCTGTGGAGTGTGATGCTACAGTGATATGTAAACTTTCCATGCAAAACAGCTTCCCAACCCTCACATTTCTTATGCGTCCACATTGGTGTCAAATTAAGTCAAAACTCTAAAACACTGAAGATGACTTTTAAGACCTCATTTTGATCATTCTGCTCTAAGTGTAAGGGCTTGTGATGGCTTTGCAGATCACACTGAGAACCCCAGGTCTTCACTCTGGAAAGCATGACACGCACTTATTTCCCAGGAGTGAAAAATTAAGAAGATGCTGAACTGGTGGTATTCTAAGAAATTAAGCCAAAACCTTAAAGCAGTAAGTCACTTCTTTTCTTTCCAAAGAAGGAAAGGAATTATCAGCTTAACGTTTGATCCACAATACTTCTCTTGCCTAGCTGGAAGACCATGAAGAGGCGTCCACATACCTTCTGATTGCTACATATAACAGGGAAAGACTATGACTTCAGTGGACTCTGACCATTAGCTGGGAATACAATCCTTCCCCTCCTCACAACATATTGCCAAAAGGAACTGCAAGCAACCACACTCATCCTGGACAGCATCCCAAGAGCTGGGTAACCACAAAGTTAATGAGAGAAAGAAAATACATGAGAAAACAGGCATTCCTGTCTGTGATTCTGTGAGGGCTCTTTCACTTAGTGCTTCACAAGGGAGAGTGGCCAAACATTCCCAGACAGGTCCCCAAAAAAAACCCATACAAGTACACCATGTAGCCTTCTCAGATGTGGATGTGAATTTTCCACAGTGGGCTCTTAAACAAGCCACAGCTGACTGAATTTTGATCTCAAGGTGCAGATCTCAGATCTGTAGCAAAGAGCTCTCCCGTGCTTTCTTCCTCTTACCAATACACAGCACTCCCACTAGAACCTACCCAGAAAATACCCACCCGAAAATCAAAAACCAGTTTTAGTCACAGAAGCCACTCTTGTGCTAAGAGGGGATAGATTTAAAGGAACCTGCATATCTTCTAGAGACACTCTCTGCTGAGTTTTTCACAGAACTTTGCCCAGAATTGAGAGTTTTGAGAGTTTAGTTAGACCCTAAAGGCTCTTAAATAAAGAAAAAAGGAAAAACAAAAATATACCAATGCATTTCATCTAATGTAAACCAGCATATAACAGGTGGACTTCGCAAAACTGCCCAAACATAGGTCAGCAGAGGCTCAAATGAATGTGGCAACATTTCAGATTCCAGACCATATAGTTTGGTAAAACTTCTAATTAGATATAAAAGCTAATAGCCCAAACTACTGTTTTTTTGTTTGTTCGTTTCCTGAACAATTTATGCTAGTAGCAAAGAAACCATGCATCCTCTGGAAATTTTCTGCCTTTTCCCTCTTATACATTCAGTATTTCCACGTACATTGTCACCTTCACTCCTTAGTTTCCAGAATGGCTGTATATAAAACCAAGATCCCTCATTCCCTGCAGTATCCAGAGACACTCGCATAGCATTCTTCTCTAGCAGAGCTGGCAATCTCTTATTGACTGTGAGGTATTTGTTACTTTTTATGTGCAGTAGCTGTGAACAAATAACAATTTTAAAAAATTAGTATAGCTTTTCCTTTTCCACCCTCAGTTAAAGAGCAGGCACGGGATTTCATACCATAGTGATTTTTCATAACATACATAAGCAAAGACAAAATAAAACTAGAAGAGAGTTCCCAAAGTATACTGCAGTTTAGGAAAACAGATGCTATATAACAGACTGACAGAATTACACCTTGATCAGTTTTACAACATGTACTACACAGACAGAGCCAGGATCAATACTAGTGTTATGTTCAGGAACTTCACAAGGAAGTTGTACTGCACTTAAGAACATAACTTCTGTCTCATTTATATGTCACAAAATACAAATTACTTCAGTGTTTTAAAGGGAACTGCACAGCACCACTACAGTATGATTTTGAAATAAATCTTGAAAATATATAAATAATATATGTAATAATATAAAGATATATATATTTACATTCAGATTCTAGACTACAACAAAAATTACACATAAAAGGTATATTGTAGCACATCATTTAAACATGAATATGTAGTACTTCTGGTGGTCTTTAAATCAGACAGAAAAACACAATAGTGTAAACTTTACCAAGTTCTGTTTACCCAAGCTTTGACAATCCAGATTACTGTGGTTAGTTTCATTTTCACCATACCCTTGAAATGAAACAACTGTTTCCTTTTCAGCTCTGAGAGAAGGCAGATGTATTTTAATAGGTTTACCTGTATGACATTGCTGTATTTTACAATTTCACCCAACAGCTTTCTGTTCTCACTTTCATTCTGCTTTTGTTCCAGTTCTGCTGCATGCTGCAAAAGAATTACCATTTCTTTAAATTCTACAAAACTAATGTCTGAATTCAGCTAATGGAACAGATAGTGTAAAAAGGAAATAGCACCATATTAAAAATGTCTCCTGCAAGCACTGTCGTACTGAAAAAATTAGTGCCCCTCTCTTCCTGCAGCATGATTTTCTGAACAATAATCACCTGACATCATTCTGGTTTTTATTACCCAAAATAGAAACTCATTCACAATTTATTGACCGCACCTGAAATGCATGCTAACACACCCTACCAAGCATGCTATTTTAAACATTTTCAAACCAGAAAAATAGTTCCAGGTGCTTTATTTTCATCTTAACGGAGGAAAAAGAAGGGCCTATGGATACCTTCTCCCTGTCAGCATTATTTTTACTTGTTTTGTAAATACATACAAACGCTTTGTATATAAATTGTGTATTTAATATATTGCATAATAGAACAAAACCAGTAGATCACATTTTGCAAGAGTAAGGGCAACCATGACTGTCTGGGTCAAACACAACCACAGAATGAAATTTCAACTTGCTCCAATTCCTCTGTAGAGCTTGAGCCACACACCATGTGCCTTTATTGCATTTTTTAACAGGATGTACCAACAACCTCTCAACTGGACATGAAACGGTAGCAACCACATTTGATAGAATTGTTTCACTTAGTCTTATGCACCCAATTATAACATCAGGCCAGCTCTTTTTCAGTGCCAGATTTGCTCCTCAACGTGCATGTCTTGTTTTTGATGCAACATTCAATCTGCCCAAACAGTTCTTGAAAGAATAATCTAGTCTGAAAGCAAAGACAATTGCAACTCTGAGGAATTTCCAGACTGAAGCATGGACAGCACCTTTTTGTCCATCCCTCTGCCCAGCTCCTGTAAAGGAGTTCTAAAATAATCACATGATTTAAACCAGGACCCATTCTTGATTCTATTAACTCCATTTTTAACTTTATAAGCAAGTATTATAGCTTTCAGAAGCTTGATAGCACAAAGGCACAGCCCCTAGTCCAAATGAAACCACAGCCTAAAGCAAGACAAAAACCAGGGCTGGGGCAATAAATGCCAGTCAGGAGGTAGGAGAGCTAAGAAAGGAGAAGGCTGCTGCTGTGGCATAATACCCATCATGATGGTTCCCAAGGCACTTGTTATTGTTTTTCACTCTATTGTTACTCTACAGCCTGCAGATTGAGATAAGATTGCAAATACAGATGTCTCTTACTTGAAGTTTCTTCAGCAGTGCTGCTTCTGTATGGTTTCCTTGTTTGGCTTGTTTGGCTTTCCAGTACTGCTTCTGGGCTGAATATCGGTTCATAGGACACACCTTGAAAAGGCAGTCTGTAGAAGATTGAAATAAATACTCATAAGTAGTGTTGAAAGACACTTCCTTCATTTGTAAGTATGCTTTGGTTGATTTTCTTTTTCCAGAAATGTCTTGGTTATGACAATGTTCAAGCACAGTCAGAAAACAGTTTGATTGAAGGAATACCATAAACAGGGTGGTATATCTGAGTTGACCAAAAACCCTTTGATGCATCACACACTCCCCCCTGAGAAACCCCTCTGCAACCCCTGCATGGCCGGGAGCCTGCCCGTATGCTAGACTGCCTTCAGCTTTGTTAGTACTCTTTGCTGCAGCACAAATTTACAGATGTGTTGTCTGAAGGCAGACTTTGGAAACCTGAAACAGTTGTCTCACTTTCTGTATGTCATACATCTGGTTACCCTGTTCCTTTTGGCACAGCTATCACAAAGGATTACATAGACATTCAGCTGCAAGCTATCACAAAGGTCAACACACTGTTGCATGTGCCTGCTCTAAGATTGATTAAAAAATCTAGCAGTAAAAACAACAACATCACAGAAAGTGAACTCCATGTTCACCTTCCCAGCACTCAGCTCACCACAGCTGAGTGTCAAAAGCTCCTCGCTGCACCAGACTCCTTTCCAAGGCTTTGGCTGCTCCTCATACAAAACTTCATTGCACTCTGCCATGGTGTGGGAGGACAGATGTTTTCACTGGCCCTGGCAAGAGCACGGCCCTGTAGACTTTCCTCTGCCTGCCTGCTCTCCAGGTACCGCCGCCATGCAGCCCTCTACCACACTGCCTTATGCCAGGACTGTGCTCACTGCAGGGACTTGGAAGGATTACTCTTGCTTCATTTCCTGTCACAATACTCACATTTAATGACAAAATTAGTGGGATGTCTAAAGAATACACTCCAACAACAGCAGCCATCGTAACAGTAATAAGAGTACACTGACCCAAGCAAGAACACAATCCCACGGCATTTGTATCCGTGAGGTTCCAACATGGCCTACTGTCTTTAATGGTGCTCATCTTCACACCACCATCCAAAACAAAATGCATAAAACTAACAAAAAGAATTGGCATAGGGAGTCTGTGGAAGTTGGTGAAGGGCCCTCAGGCCTGGCCTGGTTGTTGCCAGCGCCACCATGCTGGGCCCACCTCTCCTCACAGTCATGGCCTCTGTCTACGTGCAGCTCCAGCTTTGCTCCTGAGAGGACACCAGGGCTGAGACAGTGTGGACAGAAGTAATGGCACCCCAGGCACTTTGTTCTCCAAGAGACCAGGCAAAAAGAGAGCTGTGGGGTGCTTCCCATAGTGCCTGTTCAATTGTTAATGTTAATTGGCAATGAACTAAATTTTATTATATTCCCTAACTCAAGACTATGGGCTTTTTTTGGCCTGTGACAGTTCTACAGCCAGGAAATTGTGGCTCAGGAACCTCTAAGTTAAATGGTTCCTCCAAATCTGACTTCTTTTAAAGTGACAAAAGATACCCAGTCTTGCATGGTCCTGAGCAGCAATTACTCTAACAGCCAGACTGTAAGACATTTTCTTTAGCAAATGCTGGTAATGATCCTTTCACACCCCAGAGGAATGGAGTGGAAAGTATTAATTAGCAAACAGAGGTTTGCTGTGAGATTAATAAAAACATACAGGCTTGCATGTGTATTATAATACAAAACTGTTCCCTGACACAGGTTGGAATTTGCAGGTGCCAAAGGAAGGTCCCGAATTATTATCCCTCCATATTTAAGTGTCAAGCACTCCGAGAATTAACTCACCCACAGAGGAGAAAAATCTCTGAAAACTTCCTCCCTTTCTCCATGCTCTGTGTTGGGGTCTTACAAAGGTAGGGACCAAATATATTCTATCACATATCACAGAATAATTTAAAAACAGTTCTCTCTACCCTCAGCTCTCCTGTTATCTTCTTGGAAAAGACTACCTTTCCAACAGCACTGTACAGTCAGCCTCACCTCTGTTGCAAAAGGTGCTGCAGTACTAAAGAGCAACCACAACATCCAGACGAAGTACATGTTCCAGATATGCTGGATCAATGTGTAAGTAACCCTGCTGAATTTACTAACCTTGCATGTCATTTTTAAATGCTGTGGAATCTACTCATACACTCACTACTGTCATAAACATGTCAACAGGGGAAGCTATGGAGTTCTAATCAGAAATCACAGCCTGAGTTTTTAATCCTTGTCAGGTTGGCAGCAGATGGCTTCTATTTGACAATGTTGTTTACTCACCATCTAATTCCTAGACTGAGTTTACATCTGCAGTTGCTAACTACACTCTTCCATCCACAACAACAGGTGGGAAGTCCTGTGCATCACATATGATGAGGAAAGTTTCCTAGATCTGTTCCACCCTTGAATGGAAATTCAAGTGTCAAACTCATAACACCTCTCTCTAGAAGATGCTAGATACGAAGGCAGATCTTATTCTCATTTGAAACACTGACAATTCAACATAATTACTTTTCAATGCAGGAAAGAAGAGATTCAGTTCAATGTATCCAACCCATCACAATTTGTCAGGAGTTACTGAAACCAAATCACAATAGGAACACCTCTGTACACAATACAAGAGGAGAGGGAAATCTAGCATGAAGATTGGCCGTGTCCTTACTAAATACATAAAATGAACTCTCATTACTTAGCAAAATAAATTGGGCAGGATTCTCAGGTACAAACAGGCACAGCTAAGCACAGCTATCTAGAGCTAATGCTGCCAAAACCACTAGTAATACTGTGCCACGAGTTGCTCCCAGCACCTGCATCCCCCAGAGCTAACTGCTGCAGTGCTGGCTCTTAATACACAACCTAAGCTGCAATGCTTTTGGTTCTGCAAACTTGTCATTTAGTGTCTCATATATTGGCTGAAATGCCTCATATTGCACATCATCACATCACGACTTCAGTTGCATTGCCTCCTCCCTTCACAGCAGTCAATCTTCCTTCAATATCCATAGGAGCAAAATCTGCACAGAGAGGCCACCAGCAGTAGAAGTTTCCCTGACATTTCACCAATAGGCCTGACTGGTCTGCTCCCTAATCACAGGCCTGTGCTGCTCTTCCTAGAAGAAAAAGTTACAAATCTTTATCAAAGCAAACCCTGTCACCTTGCAGAGATACTTACTTTCATTCAAAGGAGAACATTTACAATGAGAACTCTATTACACAGCTCAGAGTACATGAAAACCCTCTGGATAACTTTTATAATACTCTGATCAGAAACAAAGAAGGCAAAAAAAATTTACACCACCACCCCAACTAAAAAAAAATAACCCATACTGGTAAGTCATACCATATGTTGAAGAAGATCATAGGACAAAAAATCAGCTATTATTTTCTGTAACAGTCTACAATTAATGTGCCTTCTCAGAACATATCTTGAAATACTTACTTTCCTAAAGTAACTGTACTGTCTTTTTATAGGACCAGTTTCCATTTCTCAGTTACTCCACACACATCCTGCTACTTCAGTAAACACACAGCTTCCCACCTTCATGCAGAGTCTCAACGCACAGTACTACTACACTGCACAGAAATGCAACACATATATAGCCACATAATCATTACTGCAGGTTTATTTTTCACAAAGTTGGGTGAATATTTCCCAGTGATACTTGTTAAAGAAATGGAGACACAACAGGTGCTACATAGCCTCAGCCACATAGCTAAATCTACAACCATGCTGCAAAAGTCTTCCTGAGTTTCAATCTTATGCTTAAAAGTCGTGCTTCCAAGAACTTATTTTAAAAACTATTATTATTTTCTTAATTTCAGAGAAGAAAAAAACTCATACTCTGTGTCATACTCTTTGTACTCTTTGTTTCCATACAAGGTGGGTTTTTTTGTTTGTTTGTTTGTTTTTTCCAGATTCCAGATACATTAAAAATAGTTCACCTGTTGATTTTTTTTTCCTCTGGTCTTTTACAGTTACTTTTATGAGAGCAACAGTAGAACACTATATTCAAGCTTTGTGATCCTAAACATCAGGGAAAAAAAAAAAAAGCAGTTCCTGCTCTACAGAAGCTATAGTTTAAATGAACA
This sequence comes from Anas acuta, assembly GCF_963932015.1. NCBI lineage: Eukaryota > Metazoa > Chordata > Aves > Anseriformes > Anatidae > Anas > Anas acuta. The sequence continues at coordinate 130,521,441 of NC_088979.1, forward strand.
GGAAAGAAAATAAACTGAAAGCAACTTTCTTTACTTTATGGAGTTTTGCATAAATGCTTCTCTTCCTTAGGACACAAGTTAAGTAGGCACTATGAAAAGTAAGCAAATTGCTTTAAAGCAAACAGCTTAAAAGTATCAGCCAGTTTCACTTACTAAACTTTCATGTATTTAATTTCTGCAGTTCCATCAATTCTTTCATACCTCCAAAAGCAAAATCTGAATTGCCTATGCACAAAGTGAAGATAGAAAAAAAATCTCCCATTCCTCCCCACACACACTTTTTTTAAAAAATGTACAAATGCTTATAAAAATAAATATTTCTAAATGAATAAAATATTATAAAATATGTTTTCTTTACAAAATGCAAAGAATAGGGAACTCCACTCTTCCTCTCCCGGGCTGCAGAGGGGGAGAAATGAACCTTACCCTCCTATACTACACCTTGGCTTGCTAGAAAGTAAGAAAATATGACAATTTATCACTGTGGAGAGATATATCAATTACTTATTTTATAAGGAAAAAAAATGGCATTTATTAATTTACTACCAAAAGATGGAAAGCAGCAATTCCCAGAGTGGATGCACTCAGCACCAAACTGCCCATATGTCTAATCCTGCAAATGTGCACAAAATTTAAAGAAGGTAATAGTGGGTAGAACATATACAGCACGTCCTCTGAACAAAAAACAACTATACTTTTCTGAAAAGGAGAAGAACTCCTCTTATACCTTTTAAATGTTTCTTGATATTGCATAAGGATGGCTTAGAACAGTATTTGTCATTGTCTTTTTTTGTTGTTGGTAAGGTATTAGAAATTTAACTCTTAGCCATCACAGAAGATTTTCAGTTATGGTATTAGAAATTTAACTCTTAGCCATCACAGAAGATTTTCAGTTATGTGGAGAACTAGCAAAATTATGGCTTTACTCAATGCAGCAGAATGACAAATGGGAAGTGGTAGGTCTATTAAATCGAAGTGTGTACCAATCTACGTGTTTTGAAGGAATTACAGAAAGCTAAAAGGAGCTGACATGATAATGGAAAGAGAGGAATACAAGGGAACAAGGAGGAAGAAGTGGGGCCATGAAGAATCATAAGGTAGACAACGGAAAAAGCAATCAGGAATCTGAGAAGAAAATGAAAGTGTCTATTGAACTGAAACAAGGAGAAAACCTAAGAACAAACCACGATGATGTAGGAGAAGGCAAGTAAAGAAGAAAATAGCAGATGGCAGAGGAAAGGATGGAAAGAGGAAAGGAGAAGTAGAAGAGGAACAGACTAAACACCAAGACAAAAGCAAGAAGTCGCCTATTTGGTAACTCAAACATTGACTACATTGCAGATGCCTCAAGACAAGGAAGTATGAAATGCAGAGAATTTAAAATCAGTTTAAGAACTTAAGTCATTTTTGATTCGAACTAGAAAAGAGTCCTGTGCTCCTTTTTCAGAGTTGCTACATTTGACCAACAAGCAGGTCTTACCAGAGCTATTTTAGACCGTGGAAGATGAAATTGTTTCCCACCAGAGATAACAACATCAAGCTAAAATGTGCTTATGGTCACAGCTTAGAGAAACCTGCAGTTCTGTTGCTCATGATATGCCTTTTCTTCATGTGAACATGATTTATTGTACATGCTATTCTTCCTAGTAACAGTGAATCTGCTCCTGCAATGTGGAAAACATTCCCACCATCACACTAAGTGCTTTAGCTCATAAACTTCAGATAGAATTAGGACAAGAAGCACCTGGCTTCATCAGTCCCTTAAATTCAACTGCAAAATAGCAAATGCTTCTTTTTTTTTCAACAGACTTCAGGAAACATGTGTTGGACCAAATTCTGCCCTCCTTTACAGTGATGCAAATCTGCACTGTTGAACAGAAAGCCACTCCAGAGTCATTCCAGTGCAACTGAAGGGGAAATATGGAACACAGCTTCTTTATATGGACAGAAAATGAAAAGGAGCCATTGCTTTCCTTAGTTTAACAATACTCTGTTTTGTAGGATGTTCTGAAACAACTAGAATAGCTACCACCCACTCAAAAAAAAAAAAAAAAGTAAACACATAACAAAAATGAAACTGCTATTTTGAGACATCTCTTTACGTTGGCTTTCAGTTCAGACCAACAGTTCTGTACCTATATTTGATCTCTGAGTGAACTCAGAGGGTTACAAGTAGTTAGAAAACACAAATTTTTTGTCGTTTTTTGGAGGCAGGGAGGAAGGAGGCGGAATAGATAAAATATTACCAAAAAAAGAGCAAACAGTCCTCTGATGTTCATTTTCAGAGTCAGTCCTTAGAATCTAAACATCTTGTTAGAAACATGCCTTTCTCATACTTCTTTGACTTGTAGGTCATGCTCAAACCTCACATCAACGCCAGTTTCAACTATGAGTGATAAAAACACTGTAAACCATAAAGACAGCAGTTCCTATTACTAAAGAGGCCCTACTCTTCCTGCTGTTAGATGCTATTTTTAGTTACTTATGTCTAATCGTTCAATTAATCATCCCCGCCTAAGTCATCTTTTTATGTCAAGAACCTACTTAAAGTCTTTTTTGTTTGTTTTATTAACTTCATGATTTTAATTGAATTTTATTTCCCAGCAGATTCTTAGGGAGAAAAGCATATATTTTGCTTACATTTCTTGTTTATATGAAGAACTTTTAGCAGCTCTTTTGCATTGGTGCTTTTGAGCATAAACAAGAAATTTAACAGAGTGGTAGAGATGTGCTGTGGTTGGCCTTATAATACAGACATCTAATTGTCACAGTGTTCCCAGTCCTCAAAAGTTTTGTACTGTCCATGCTTCATAGGTGATTATTAGGGCACAGCTCTAAAATACTCTTCAGAGGTCTGTATACACTCACCACCTGCCTCCATCTCATAGCTTCTACCTGATCTAGGCTGTTGCAGGTATGTACGTCATCCTCACTGTAAACTGAGTGTCATCTATCCCAAGACTGCCCGGGCAGAGCAAAAGTCCCAAGGTGCAGCTCTGTGGCAGCAAGCACTAAATTCTAATTAGACAGAGAGTCTCTACTGTGTTCTAAACAAAACCCCTGCTATTCCCAGTGTCCTTAGGATTAGACTTGTATAGCAAAGAAGAAGACAACCAATTACAGTTTTTATCTTTGCTGCAGCCCTTCCATGACTGCCACTAGTCATGTACGAAAATGCTACTAGATGCTAGGTGGGGCACTAATAACATAGCCATGATGTTACAGCATGGTGGGTTGCATCTATTAAGTCCACAAAAATCACTTTTGCACTGATTTAGCTTCTCCTGCAGGTCTTGCAGTTCAGCCAAATTCACATGCTATCACAATGCCAGCACAAGCTGGGCAAGCCACTCCAAAATTGTCAGGTATGGGCACACCCTAAAACGGAAAGGGATAAGGAATGACAGGAAGAGAGACTGCTGGAGCCAAAGAGAGCTAAGAGGCAGCAGTGAGGAAGAGGAGAGAAACAGCTAGTAACAAGATTTGGGGGTGGGAAGAAAGGTGAAGAAAGGGATCCCAAGAACTGTATACATGAGTTAGAAGAAAGGAAAGCTTGGATGCTGGGGAGAAGGAGTAAGGGGAACTAGAGGTAAAGTGATGTGTTATGAAAACAACAGAACAACATCACAACAGGAACACAGCCAAAACTGTCTACAACTAATAGAAAACATTCCCCTGCAAGTGGCTGGGATGCAACTCAGGAGCACAGTCTTTGCATTCCCCTACCAGCAAAGAACAGCTGTAGGTTTTCTCTGTGTCTCACTCCCTTCCAATGTCTGATCTACATGCATATGTACTACTGCCACCATTAGTGACATGCCATTAGTGCTGAGATTTCAAAAACCTTGCACCCTGGATCAAAGAGCTCAATCCTTCCTGATGCTGTTGAAATAATGTTTTGGGAGGGAAAACTCAACAAAGAATGTTATCACCTTTTTCCTTCGTCTTTCCAAGGTAAGAAAGAACATCACAACCACAATAAAAGAACACTTCTGAAGTTATAAAACCAAGCACTCAAAAGTTAAACAATGAAAAACTCAAGGTTGTCTTTTTAACCTCTGTTTATCTCCTCAACTGCAGGCATTTTTTGCAATTGCACTATCACATGCAAATCTTTTCCAGTGACTCCTGGCTCATCTAGAAACCTAGGTATGTTCTACTTTGGGACAAAATCAGGGTGGTGAAGCGAGAGAACTGTACAAAGAATGCCCATATGAAATTTTATGCAAGATTCAAGCTGTGAATTAAACATATATTTTCAGACAGTAAGAAGATGTAATCACAGCTAGGTAGCTTGAAAACCACACTGGAGAACTAGATGTTATCCCCATCTCTGCTATGAAGTTATTTCATGATGTTGTGCAAGTAACTGAGATTTATCACTATTAGTTTCTAAGTATATGCCCTCATTTTCCTCATTTTGCAATTTCCAAGATCTGTAGACGTGCTGAATGTTGGAACTGGAACCAACAGGTGATGTTTCCTGAACATGTGATGGAAAATAAACTCTGAATACTCCGGGAAAACAGAGCTTTAGTCTCTCAATGCTTTAAACACTTTTTTTTTTTCTTTTTTTGCAATAAACCCTGGAAATATGGTTAAGAACCTCTGTTTCACCCCTTGAAATAGACACAATCAGTGATGATCTGGGGCATGAAATGTGTTTTATTTGCTGTAAACCAGGAAAGCTATTACTGTCCTTGTAACAGATGTGATTCAAGGTCTATTTAAGCCAACAGAAGTCTGGATCAGGCTAGCAAGTCTCCACTTTCGTGCAGCTAGAGTTGATGGCTTAAATTAAGTACAAACAAGACCCTGAAAGGTTTTATTTCCTTCCCTGCATATAAACACAGAGAACTTCTGATACCACTAGAGTATTTTTGGCATTCAAGAAGTAGAAACTGCATGTTGTCAGTGCTTTGTTATTTTTTCCATCAAGCAAAACAGTGGAATTATCCACATCTAATCTACAAGCGCATGTCTAAAAAAGTTGAGAAAAACAAGACATGGTTTTAAGGGAAAACAAAACAAAAAACTGACAAAATAACGGGGGTAGTCTTTATAACACCGGTTTATCTTAAAAAAAAAAAAAAAACTGCAGCAACTCCAGTAGTTGTGAACCTCATGAGCTTGTTTCCCATTTACAGTAAGAGCAGGGCTGGAGGAGCAAGGAGTTGGTCACAAAGTGAGATATCTGCATTCAGTGGACAAAACAGAGTAACTGGCTCTTGGATTACCACCAGGTAATCTCTGCCTACCCCAATGCCTTTGCTGATCTGGCGTTTAGTTCTCGAAACTGGCCTTTCACATTCCAGCTTGAAACTTCAGCAATATACTCACAAACCACCAAGGCTTCCAGGAAGTTACCTGTCTGGCAATGCAAATCTTTGCCCAGAAATTTAGAACAGGCATCAATAAATACAGACGCACACACACACACACACATAAATATATCCTGAGTTACTGACCTCTGAACTTCTTTGGAGGGTTGGCAAGGTCACCTGCATCTGGCTGAACCACACATCTGTCATCCACTAACCTAGAAAAACAAAAGTTGTTACATTTACTAAAACATATATGTCTGCATTTATGTATGTTGTTGGCAAACATGTCATATCTTTGGTACTGAAATTCACACATTTTTCTAATTTAATTGAAAAGCTGAAGCTACAGTTTTTCAGACACAAGGAGGGACATTTAAGTTCAAGCAGGTTAGCTTGGCCATAACCCTGCCACTGCTCACAGATCCCTGTATCTGCACTGAAGACTTTTAAAAGCACGCAGGGTAAGCAGCTTTTGTGTGGGTACAAGATTGTATGTCAACCTCCCTATGCAACCAGCACATGCAGGAAGGGTTCACCAAGGACTTGATGTTTCACAATACTGTTGTAGCTAGAATTTGAATCCAGAGTCTGATATAACACCTTGAAATACAGTCTTCAAACATTCTGCTAATCTTCTTCATAATTTCCAGGTTTCTTCCTCCAGGGGAGGCACCTGAAATCAATATTCAGCTCAGATCAAAACTCACAGGACCAAATTTTCCTTTGGTAGAATGAATAAGCGTTTATTTAACCCACAGCAGAAAATATAAATAACAAATTAAATACGTTTCTCACAACACTTTAGAATTAAATAAACAATAAAATTCAAAAAGATTAAGCGCCCCACTTAGCAGACAAAAAATTGTTAATCTTATCACAGAACTTCCTAAACATAAATTCAGCTTCCCTTCAGGAAGTACCCTGTAAATAATCTGCCTGTTTCAAACAATTAACCAGGAAAATCATGCTTAAGGACACACTACTGCCCTGCCATTCAGCACAAAAGTCTTAGCAGCATTTTCTGTGGGAAACTGCCAGAAAAGGTGTAATTTGGGTTCATCAAAGTTATGCAACAGATGCATTCAGTTTTCACTCAAGTTGAAGGTTTTGGCACCACAAGACCAATCTCCCAGCATGCACGTGAATTTTGTACCCCTAATATGGCAGCTCAGTTCTTGTTACATATTTAGCTGCAACTGCAAGCTTTCGGTGAGAAGAGAAAAGAGAAGGGGCAGCTACAGGAGCCCGAGACAGCCTGCCATGGCCCTCAGGTAGGTGTGTTTTTTGCACAGGTTTATACCTTGGGGCTTAGCAAGAACAAAGACAGGTTTGGAGAGCAGGATTTAGAAGAATCACTCCTGCAAGATGCCCTCTGTGTATGAGCTAATAGACCAAAGCTTCCCGTAAGCAGCATCTAAAACCTAGAATCACAGGAAAAACAAGGTTGGACAGAACTACCTCTGTTCCTCTCGCCCCAAGTCAGGACTGTACAGTACTACCTACATCATTCCTGACAGTATCCTGCCTGATTTGTTTTTAAAGGAGTGACAGAGAGTAACTAGGACTGAAGCAAAAAGGCAGGGGAGCAGCAAGACGCCCTTGGCCTTTCCCCACCAGCCCCAGTCCTCACCTATTCCTCTGGGCACCCACTAGTAAGGCAGGAACCGTCCCTACCATGTGTTATCACAGCAGCATCTGCTGAGAGTTGCTGCTTGAAACCTCTCATAGGATGCAATTTCAAAATGTAGCTGGATTTCAAATTTCACCGGCTTCAGTGACTTTCTGAAAACAGGAGACTCCAGAAGGATAAACATTGAAATGCTTTACAGAAGCCTTGCCAAGAGTTTTTAATGTCAAGAAGTACTCCCCGGCTGCGAAATCCTGCTAATGCTTGTCTGAATGAACTCATAAGGTTTAACCCTTAAACAGTGGCAGGATGGAGGACAGTATGCGGGAAGCTGTGTGACTCACAAGGAAAATCCTGTGTTCCTTAGTGACATCTTGTGTACCCTAGTGACAGCTCTAACCATGGATAAAATGCAAAACGTTCATCATGGCACCACATCGCCATAACAAAAGCCATACACAAAACACAGTGCTGGTGCTGAGAAAAACAAACAAGATCCTGTATTCCCTCTGAAATGATCAGCTGCAGAATTCAAATATATTCTGGACATCCTAGGCACAGAAAACAGACATTAAATACTTATCATCAGACATTTTCATTTCAGCATTGCCTAAAGGCGCAAAGATAAGTACCATAAATTAGTTCTGCAGTCATTAGGAACCAAAGACATCAGGCAAGGCAGACAAAGGAGGAAGGAACTGCTACTGCTCCCATCCTATATACAGGAAATGACAGCTCAGAAAGATTAATTGGCATGGGGCAGGACAGTCGAATGTGTGACAGAATAGAAACACCACCTCCTGAGTCCTTCTTGCTCAGTGCTTCAGTTTCTGACACTTTTGTTTCCCACAAAATGTCTTGCAACACAGAACCAAAAAAAAAAAAAAAAAAAAGCACTGCTTTGTCTGTACAGCAGTCTTCCTGCAATTTAATCACCAACATTTTCATATGACGATATTCATCCTGTGTTCCAGGAGTAGGTACTCCGAGGAGTTCAGGAGCTACTTGTTTACTGCAGAGGTACTTGTTACGGTGGCATAGCGAGAGCCGAGTTCCGTACCACACACAATGCAAGGACTTCAGCCTCTGACTCTCAGCAGAAAGAGGCTTCTCAAACACAGAGCACTTCCCCTGAATACACAATTCATAATATTCAAACCCCACTTTTTAAAGCAAGACAGAGAGCAGATGTTGGTTTATTACCAAAGTCTGGTAGGTGGCTGCATTAATGGCCTATGCAGCCTGCAAACAATTCATTTGAGGTGGGAAATCAAGTAACAGACTTGACCACAAAACATCCTGGGCACCTGCGGCTTCCACCATGCCACTATGCAGCACCTTCCATCATCACTTACTTGCTGCTTTGCATAGAAGGCCAAAGAGCACAAAGTAAGACTTTGCTGATAAAGGAAGAGTTTACTATGTTATACAATCAAATGTGCTATCTATTTAAATACTGATCTAAATTATTAAACAAATATTCAAGCCATTGTACCATCAAAAAAGCTTTGGCAAACTTCAAAGGGCTTAATGGTTTCATTCTTTTGCTGGACTGCAAATAAACAGAACTGCTTTGTGCTCCCTATTGTCATTTATTACATGTTAGATGTGACATGACTATTTCAATTTTTAATGGTGGCTGCACAAAAATGACAAACAAGTTCCCTGCACGTGTATGGCATGATTTTATTTGTGCAAGTTTCTCCCTAAATATCTGGTTTATGCACAATGCTTTAAGTAATCACTGCAGATCTGCAGTAATTAAGTTGTACAGTACCTTAGTGGTGCCTCAGATAAATCATTAGAGAAGTCAAAATAACAACTGTGGCACCGGACCTTTACGCATACCCCTTTGTATACAGTAATTGCAGAGTTAGGGTCTGAAAGTAACAACGTTCATGGGACTGCTGGTCTTAGCTACCACAATCATTCTCCCACTGAAGCCAGTGAAAGTTTTTCCACTCCCTGCAGGGGAACTAAGGGCAGTTCCTCATTATGCCACTCACCAGACAACCTCATGGACAAGCAGGTATTAAAGTCATTAAGACCTCATGCTACACTGTACAAAGTCACATTTAACAAGAAATAAAGCTACCTATAACAATGTCCAGAAGTTAAGGCATGCTTCAGAGAAGGGCAACAAAGCTGGTGAAGGACCTGGAACACAAGTCCTGTGAGGAGCGGCTGACGGAACTGGGGTTGTTTAGTCTGGAGAAGAGGAGGCTCAGGGGAGATGTCATTGCTCTCTACAGCTGCCTGAAAGGAAGGTGTGGGGAGCTGGGGGTTAGCCTCTTCTCACAGGTAACTAGTGATAGGGCTGGAGGGAATGGCCTCAAGTTGCACCAGGGAAGGTTTAGGTTGGAAATTAGGAGATATTTCTTCTCAGAAGGAGCAGTCAGGCATTGGAATGGGTTGCCCAGGGAGGTGGTGGAGTCACCGTCCCTGGGAGTGTTAAAAGAAAGGTTGGACCTAGTGCTTAGGGACATGGTTTTGTGAGTGAAATTGGTAGTAGGGTGATGGTTGGACCAGATGATACTGGAGGTCTTTTCCAACCTTAATGATTCTGTGGTTCTTCTCAGTGGAGGCAGAGGGAAAAAGGCAGCTTTCAGCTCACCTGGTAAGCACGGAATCATAAAATATCCCGAGTTGGAAGGGATCATTGAGCCCAACTCTTGGCACCACCCAGGTCTACCCAAAAATTCAGACCATGTGACTAAAATCACAGTCCAAACGCTTCTTAAACTCCGACAGGCTTGGTGCCGTGACTGCTTCCCTGGGGAGCCTGTTCCAGTGCACGACAAGCCTCTCAGTGAAGAACCTCTTCCTGATATCCAGCCTGAACCTCCCCATCACAGCTTGACACCATTCCCACGGGTCCTATCGCTGGTTACTAAAGAGAATAGATCGGTGCCTGCCCCTCCACTGCCCCTCGTGAGGAAGCTGTAGACTGTGATGAGGTCTCCCCTCAGCCTCCTCTTTTCCAGGCTGAACAGGCCAAGTGACATCAGCCGCTCCTCATACATCTTCCCCGCTAGGCCCTTCACTGTCTTAGTAGGCCTCTTCTGGACAATTTGCCAGGACACTGCAACACAACAAGGAATTGTCATCTTCCTCTCCCCTCATCTCCCACCACCATCTGGTGGGGTAAAATCTGTCCTTTCTCTCCACATGCAAAACCAAGCATGTTTAGACACATTCAGTTTGGCACGATTTTGCAGCAATGAATTCCATCTGTAAGGTGACACCTTTCTGCAACATATTCATGAGCAGTTTTAAACACACTGCCACTTGTGTTTGGTGGTGTTTCAGCAGTAAGATGACAGGAACACTATTTCCTGATGCTATGCATTCAGAACTTGCCTAATATCACCTTCAAGCTTTTCAAACAGCTTCTACAAATGGTCCACTCCCTAGGCACTGGACAGAAGCAGCAGAACAATAACTTGGGGTAATTCCCACTACATCTTTCTTCTGGGTACAGAAGCAGCTTTTCTAGGGACTTTCAGGAAAAAAGAAAAAAAATTTAAAAAACACAATGCGTATGCATAGGGCCAGTGTGTCTTAACTATATTTGGAGAAATGGGAGCAGTGGGACTATAGGGTAGAAGTGTAACTGGTAAGACAGACGTGTTGGCATAAAAGACTACTGGTAGACAGGTTTACAGGTATGAATCATTTATGCTAAATGAGCCTTCAAGTTCTACAAGCCATTCAGATTACCTAACACAAGCTAAAGTTAAATATACCTAAGGTTTCTAGGAACTTGCAGGTATAGCACAAGGCTCATGGAATAGTCATATAGCAACAATCCTAGAAAAATTATTCACAGTGATGAGTTATTTTAAAATTACTACTGAGATACAATCACATTCTGTAAAACAAAAAACATTGTAAGAGAAGAGATACCATGCCAGAAAAGCGATGATGATGGATTTCATGAATTTTAGGTCTTTTTCATGTTAGGTGCCTTTTAGATTGTCCAAGACAGCAGTCACATAGTCTATATTCATGTATCGTCAATCTGAAGAGTTGAAGAGTTGTGCCTTCAATTTAAAAAAATACCATCCTGAAAGTTTTGTCTCATCCTACAAAAAGAGCAAGACTTTCACTTTTTGTAGCCAAGATTACTAAATAAAACAATATAGAAAATAACACACAAGAGGAGACAAAACATACTAGCATATAAACTCTTATATATATATATATATATATATATATATATATATATATAAAACTACATGAATGCAGATTCTTGTGCCTAACTTTTTAAAAAATACACAACTACTGACGTCTATTATAACACGGGGATGTGCAGAGCTGAGCTTGGTACTCTTTACACATATGTAGAGTATTTTATCCCTCAAAAAGCTCAATAAATAAACCTAGAGTGTGTTAGACTGAAGACACTTCCTCTCTCAGTCACTCAGCTTTCACTCTTTGTTCCTGCAGTATCATCCTTTCGCTGATTTTCTCAGCAGGGTAAGGCCTCACAACATCAGGAGGAGGGGACAACACTGACAAGAGATATCAGCAAGAGAAGCTGGACATTTTAATCGCGAGTGGAGCCAAGCCTGATCTCTGTTCAGCATCAATTCACAAATCATGCTGAGGTTATGTCCCAAAGGCACAACCTCAACACCCTCATGAGCAAAAGAGCCCTCAAAGCCTCCCTTCCTTTTTTCCACAGCCATCCCTACACACATACAGCCTCCTTATCTGAAACACTCCTCTAGAGCACCTTCCGCCCAAAGCACTTCTTCCTTTCCTAACTTGAGCTCTCGCCTGCAAAGCTTCTCCTGCCTTCCTCACATCCCAGCACGCAGTAACTGCTCGGGAAGAGAGGTGCCAGTCATATTAGTAAGGAGCCGACCAATAATGAACAATAGGTTATTAACATTTTGCTGCCCTGGAAATCAAGCATCAAATACGCAAGTGCCAAAACAATCAGGTCCACCCAGTTCTTCTCCAGGTCCACCCACTTTTCATTTCAGTTTGCCTCTTATCAGGCATCTAGGTCAGCCCAGTTCTTGCTTGCTTCAAGCAGTCTCCTGCCAAAACTCTAGAGTTATTATACCTCACCCTTCCCAAAATGTGAGTTCATACTCCTTTTTGACTACCAATCCTGATTCAAATGATTTACAGCTCTATGACGTAGCTCCCACTGTATGAAATTTGTGCTTTTCCTGTCTCCTTCCTTTACAAAGCGTAACTTTTCATCCTCTTCTTTTCACATCTTTAATCTTTCAGGGTCTCCTATATTAAACCCAGCTTGCACAAAAAATGAAAAGGATCTTCCCTGCACTTAGAGCAGGGCTAAGAGCTCCTGTACCATCTGGGAAAACTGCATGTTAAAAATTTCTTTTGGTCACAGTACTCGGTATTTACACAATTGCTGCACTTCATGCCAATGAGGCACAGCAGCACAGACTAAAAAGTCTGACTCTTGCTTATCTTTAACATCAGCAACTTTATCCTTCCTTTTCTAAACAAATCTTAATTGGCAAAAATGCAAAGCTCAACATAGGTTGAAAGATGCTATTAAATAAACATCCCTACTCTGGGGAAAAAAATATATATATCTGAAATACTCGAAACAGCAAATAAATTTCACCATAAGCCATCCTCAGTTTAAAGCATGAATGTAGGTGTATTTGTGCATTTTTATCTCAGTCACACAGATCAGGAACACTTAGCTATTCTTGCCATGCTGAAAAGTGCTTATGTAGGGCACTTTGAACTGTATTATCAAACACTAAGGAGAAACAAGGGCACAAACCAATGTACCAAGCGTATACTGGAAAATGAAACAACAGCATACAGACAGACAGTTTCACAGCTGCATTAACAATTGCACTAATAAGCAGCCCTAAAGTTTTTTCTTTATCTGATAGCATATTCATATATTCTTGTAACTGTACCTGCAGGCTTGCAAGTCAGAGAGGAAAAAAGTTTTGCCTGTTCAGTTAAGTACCTCAGCTATAAATCTTGAATGCCACCTTGTTATTCTTCTGTATTGTATTATATCCAGTCATGCTTTTAGTTTCAGAAAACTGTTCAGTACAACTTATTTATCTATTTTACAGTTGTATTTACATTTAAAACATTATATAAACTAACATAAATAGCAATAGAATTAAAATAATGGTAACAATAGAACACAATGCTACTTGGGAGATTGCAGTGCAGGGGTGAAAACTGGGTTCTTAGATTTTAGTCTCAGTTCTACAATTTTCTTAGTATAATGGGTAAGTCATTTAAGCATGAGGAAAATGGTACGAACTTGAAGTTGGGTATACTAATTTTGCCAGGGAACTCAACATTTGCACAGGATGTCAAGACCTTGACATTAATAAAACATAAGTTACATCACTTCTTAGTGGTGCAAAGCACTCCTATTCTCTGCTGTCAAAATGAGACTTCAGAACAAGCAATGGGAGAAAGAGGTGTGCCACCCTGCCCCACCTGGCTTACTCCCCAGTCATACGAAGTCCTACTCTAAAACAGTGTTTTGGTCAAAGGCTTGTTTTGGCTTTAGTCTGCCTCAGTAGCCTTGAAAAACAAATTGCATTCCCATAAAATCAAGTAAACATCAGATTATTATTTTATTTCTTTTTAGAAAATATGAAAAGTAAAACTAACTTACAAAGACGTCACAATAGCCTACAGGCATTTGACAAAAGGAAATCTTATACAGGAAAGCATCCTCTTTCAGATAATTTTTTTATTGAGACATTCTTTTAAAGCTAAGAAATTGAAAGGATAAAATGAGTATTAGGAAAGCTTTCTGAAAATGAGCAGTAGCAACTTGCAGAACATAGACCCATTGACAATATGCATCACCTGGGAGACTGGACAAATTTTCCGTTACTATTGTGTTTTCCTTTTTGGGTGAAATCCTGGCTCTCTTTGAACTCACTGGCAAGATTTCCACTGATGTCTGTGAGACCAAGATTTCACCCCAACTACCCTGCCTTCCCAAAAGTGCACTGGGGCATGAAGTGCTGTATAGATGAAAAGCAGTGTCAGCACAAGGTGCACAGCTCTTCCAGAGATTCTTCAAAAGCATGGAGTCCACTGCTGTCATTACCACCAGCAAGCTCACCACTGCCAAGGCAAGTTCACCTGGAGATGGGATGGAAAATGGCATTCTTGCAGCTTAAGTTCAGCCATGAAAGCATAAGGTGTCTAGCTCAAATCCATCATCTAAGCCCCTTTTGTAGTCCAGATTGAGAGATGGACACCTCCAGAGGGCAATACCAACCTTTTCTAGGATAGATGTGTAAAACAGGAGGTTGAAGCACCCTCTGGACACAGCCTCTCTCTCTCCCCTTTCCCTATATTCTACCTCACATCATGTCAAGAGGACCATACTTTTGCAAAACAATCTAAGTGAGCCCTCCAACCACCCTGCAAGTCCTCAGGATGGAGGTGGTAGCGTTCTGCCAGGCTTTCCTTCTGGTTCAGCCTGAACATCAGGCAATTTTCCTTGTGCCTGGCACAGGCCCAGCTGAGAATCCGAGGTGGACCGAGCCGAGAAATTCTTCCTCCACCCATTCAGCTTTTGTGTACCCCAGAGCAAAACAAGGCTGGTAACACCACTCTCTTGAAGGTGCATGCTTACTGGTACGTTTTACAACTATCAGAGAAAAAAGCATGTTAATGTGCCTACACATAGGGTACAAAGAATACGCTCCTCAAAGTCTGCGAAGTCTTCTCTTAAAAATATATCCAGCATGACCCACAGCATACCTTTAAGGGTGAGTGTTTTTGTGCTGATACAATTTGTTTCAGAAGACTCCAATCACCAAGGTGTGGTGGGATCAAAAGAGAAAAATCTTCCTTCAGTTTCAATTAAGCTTGCTCAACTATTGCTTGTGAGGACAATTGTGAAGGACTGTTTTAGTTAATTGCACACAAAAAGAAGAAGGTAAAGAAAGCTATACCAATCGTTACAGTCTTGCTAAAACTGGAAATTTGACCATTTCAATAAAAGACTTCAAAAAGTGGAATGCAATACAAGCAAATCCAAAAAACATCACTTTCCACTCACCTGCTGTGCTATAGTATGTTTGAGGAATTACCCCACAGACAGTATTCAACTGAGGCTTTATGTTCCTGAGGTTAAAAGTCGCATACCACAAATGTTCATCATAATCTCCAAATATTCTATTTGTTTCTTATAGGAGCATCCAAAGCATCCTTCATCAAAGTTTTTAAATATGATCTAATGCTGGCAGCTCTTCTACTTATTTCTTATTCCAACTGGCTACATATTGAAAGCAAAACCTGTAACGAGTCCAGGATTTGGCCCAGCACAAACAGGGTGCTACTTGAAGCTGCTTAAATACCCAACTTTAGCTCTACTTGACTACACATTACTATTACAATAACAGGTCTGCCCCTCAGCCTTCCCAACATAAAAAAGCATAGATGAAGTAGAATTACGAGGTATATTGCCATAACATACATGAGAAGCACTGACACTGTGACCACTACTAATTGTTAACAGGATTTTTCAAAAGTATTCAAGCCTACATCTTGACACGAACTTTAGGCGTGTAATTCACAAATCTGTCCCTGTCAGACCCTTAAATTTCTACAGTCCACAAGAAGGACCTGGGAGTATTGGTTGAGAGTCAGCTGAATATGAGCCAGCAGTGTGCTCAGGTGGCCAAGAAGGCCAACAGCATCCTGGCTTGTATAAGAAGCAGGGTGGCCAGCAGGGCTAGGGAAGTGATTGTCCCCCTGTACTCGGCTCTGGTGAGGCCTCACCTCGAGTACTGTGTTCAGTTTTGGGCTCCTCGCTACAAGAAGGACATGGAAGTGCTTGAGACAGTCCAGAGAAGGGTGACGAAGCTGGTGAGGGGTCTGGAGAACAAGTCCTATGAGGAGCGGCTGAGGGAGCTGGGGTTGTTCAGCCTGGAGAAGAGGAGGCTCAGGGGCGACCTCATTGCACTCTACAGGCACATTAAAGGAGGCTGTAGAGAGATGGGGGTTGGTCTATTCTCCCATGTGCCTGGTGACAGGACAAGGGGGAATGGGCTGAAGTTGTGCCAGGGGAGGTTTAGGTTGGATATTAGGAAGAACTTCTTTACTGAGAGGGTTGTGAGGCATTGGAGTGGGCTGCCCAGGGAAGTGGTGGAGTCACCATCCCTGGAGGTCTTTAAAAGATGTTCAGCTGTTGAACTTAAAGATATGATTTAGTGGAGGACTTGTTAGTGTTAGGTCAGAAGTTGGACTCAATGATCTCGAGGTCTCTTCCAACCTAGACAATTCTGTGATTCTGTGATTCAAAACGAGCTCCTACTAATGGCAGCTCCGGTCTCAAGATCAGGGAGGGATGCAGAACTTGTTGCAAGGTTAGCTACTCAGCCACAGGCAGCAAAGCAAAGCCAGCAGCAGAGAAAAAATAAAATAATCGAAAGCAATTCTACATTCAACTCACACCAGAATTCACGCTTTTTATTCAGCTCTTCTTTAGCTACATTGCACATCTTTGAGCATCCACTTGAAAGTGCTGTTTTGAAGAATTGTGCACTAATGAAAGGAAATGGAAAGGCTGAATTTGTCACGGTTAACACCATTTAATGGAAGCAGAGAAAGGTTTACTCAGAAAAGTACTGTTGAGAAATGCCAGTATCTGTCCAGTGATCAAAAAAGTGACTTCATCACTGAAAACAGTAATTAAGGCATTCACACCTACACATCAAAAGGCACATATATAGGCTCATATATATTGTCATATAAAGGGTGCATAAGCAAAGGGAGAGAATTAGGATGCTTACATTTAGCTGAAGTACTATAATGTAAAAATATCAGTTTACATAGATAAACCAGTCTCAAATGCTACTGTAAAATCTCCAAAATACCTCAATAATTTTTGTGACAGTAATATAGACAAAGACATAGATACACACGTAAATGCACACTTACAACAAACAATCAATTCTGCAAACGCAACCTGGAATCTAGTACTGGAAACTAAATCGAGTTCTTTTGGTATTCTGAAGCATAAAGACTAATAACCCCACGGACCAATATATGTCACTTGTAAAAATGTGTGTATAAAACATGTCTTTATCAAAACGCATTTTACACATTTTGCAGTATAATGAGGAATTTAGGTGTTTATCTTCAACTTTTTCCTAAAGTTGAAAAAACATATCCTTTTACATATGAGACATCAAAGCCCTTTGCATTCCAAACTTTGTTGTATGTCAGGATACCAAAGCTGGACCCACTTGATTTCAGGTTGGGATACCAAAGTTGGACCCACTTGATTTCAGATGCCTTCAAATGATGACAAGTCCTGAGCTAGCACGAACACATGTAATTCCATTGAAGTTAGTCAAGCAGTGCTATTTGACAGCAACAAGGCATCCAACCCATTTTTTTTAATATTAGTTCTTCGGTTTGTCTTGGCTTACGTGTCTCAGAGCCTGTCTCCAATGTAGATCAGCATATCATGCTGCCACAGTCACGCAGCAGGACTTGGGCCATCACGTTTGGGAACAAATCTGGGCTTGATACCAGGAACACGAACCTTCCACAACCTTTCTCATGAAGGCAATGCTCTGGAAGCACAGCATTGCTCGCGTTTGCTTTCAAATAAAAGGAGACAGCTCTCAGTTTAACACTATTCCAGCCACGAGGCTGTACCTAGCAAATAATTCAACTCTCACAATCCTACTGCTGGTTTCAGCATTTACTTCTGCCTCCAGGGATGAGGACTTGGCTTGCAAGAATTGACTGAAAGAGGTCTGTTCACCCTTTGATACATGGCCAGCTCTCATTGATGTTAACGAGAATTATGCACAGCTATTAAAGGATAAGAGAACACTTTAGATCAACACATGTTCCAATTTTCTAAACAAAAGATTGTTTTTTAATTTTCATTTTGCAATTATAAATGTTTACAGTTTTTTGCAGCTGGGCCAGATATTTTTGCAGATTTCTCTTTGCTTTTCTGTTTCTTCAGTGTCAAAGAAAAAAAAAAAAAAAAAACAACAACAATGAAAAACTTCCAAACAAAACCAGCTGAAAAATTACAGTGACTTTATTTACTTGTTTTTAAACTAAGCAGAGCCAGTTTCCCACTGGGACAGATCATTTTGGCAGCTGTTCCAGATTATTTCAGATCTGCTTTCCCAGTAGCTGGGAGCAGCTCTTGGAGCATTTTGCCACACCTACACCCAACCTGTACATGCTCGCTTGAGAGAAGTTACTGCTGAGAAGCAAGCTGAAGAGGAAATGGCAGGGAATGCTCCTTCCACAGGGCAAAGAAGTTGGGAAGTAGGAGAGTCAAGAAAGAGCAGCCACGGATAAGATGGCAAAACCTTCTGTGCAGGTCCACAGGTATGAAGGCAAAGGTGGGGAAAAAAAAGAAAAAAAAAAAAAGCTAGTTCATTGCTGTGCCAGTCATGTGAATCTCTCAAAAATAGCATTTTAAAGTAGGAAAATACCACAGTAAGCATGCTCCAACTTCAGAACTGCATCAGACCTTTCTCAAATTGACCACAACGCAGGCTAGAGTCCCTCCTGGCTCTAACGCAGCGAGGCTATACTTACAATAGCAAATTAAATGTGCCTAAGAACATTCCCAGGCTCCAAGGACAAGTGGCATGGAAAAGACCATGTGTACGTCACCAGCTCCTCTGCACTGAAGACAGGGTGGGGTCGCTGTGTTCTCCAGAAGGAGTTTCCAGGAGCTCTCCAACCCCCTGCTTCTGCACAGGGTTCGGGGACAACCTTAGCAGAAGTGCCAAAATCCTGCCAGGAGTCACGCTGGCAGGTTGGCTGGTACAGGTGAATATGTTCCCACACCCTAGGGAGCATATGATCACATGCTGATGTACCAAAACAGGAGGTATTTTGTAGCGGGAGATATTTTGGAAAACAGTCTCGTTCTTAACTTAGTACTTCCACTTGTGCTCTCAGTGTTGACAACATTATGCTGAAGGAGGACAGCATGGGCATTTTTATCAGCACCTAAACATCAGAGCAGGAACTGCTGAACACTGAACAACACTGACTCGCAGGCTGTGCTGTCAGGTGTCCAAATATTATATCATCTACTAAGGTGTGTCTTAACAACAAGCTCTGTTACAAAGACATGAATTTGGCCTTTCACTTGAAGGCCCTCCAGTTTTGCAGCATTCTTTTCGGCTGAACCAACATGGTTCCAGGTCTCTTCATACAGTTTTTATCCTGACACCATAACAGAAGAAAAACACCTCCAAGTAATCACTTTCTGCTTGGAGAACTGGAGTTCTGGATCACTTACATGCAATAACCGGAATAAGGTAGCAGACAAATAAACCACATCTTCTATAAAAGCCTGTACTTCAGTGATACAGTAAGTGGAGAATGGAATCCACTTAATTTTTCCTTTTAAGTGCATTATTGCGGTGCAGTAATTATTAACACTTAAATTACAACCCCATAAAATCCATGGTTTTAATGATGTAGATGATGTAGACTACGTTTTACCTGGGGAAGCTCCAGGACAGGAAGCATGGTTCCTCCTTCTGGATCAATGAGTTGAAAGCACTGTTATTCTCAAACACAACCCAGGCATGCACAACACACCATCTCCCCCTATGTCAAAGTACATATCTCATAAACCAAGAGAAATCAGCATGAGAGTTACAACCAACCCATTTGCAAAAGTTTTTAAGGTCATTGGCAATCAACTCTAGAAGAACTGAGAAGGCATTGCTTTTTTTTTTTCCAAGTCTTGGTCTTTTCTAGTGCTGTATAAATATATATATGTTCACTGAATATATAATAATAAATATATTATATATATAATATAATATAATTATATATTATATAATAATTATATAATTGTATGATATATAATTATATGTAATTATAAATATTATATTATATTAATATATGTATATATAAAACCTCTGCTATATGTAAAACTTCTATATACAAAATAATATATATATATATATAAAACCTCTATTTTCAGTGATTAGGAAAAGAGCATGTGTTACTCTGCTGTGCAGAGAAATGTTAAAAATGGTCTGAAAGTTCAAAAACAAGAAGATCAAGAGAACAAATACGATTACTTTTTTAGATCTCATGATTTTTCAAACCCATCTCTTTTGTTTGTGGGGTATCTGACTCATAATTTTCAGAAACAAACAGGAAATACTGCAGACATCTCCAAGTATTTCCTCTCTCCACCCCGCCACCGGCCTTGTCTTTTACTTTAATTCTGGACAGTTTATAGTCCCTTTCACTACACCAGCAATGAAATAGCACTACTCTACACTGGCTCTAGTGTACCAGACGTGCAAGAGCTTCCCTCCTCTTGCCCAAACCCAGAGAAAGGTGTCCTTCCTCCTCTTGTCATGATGAAGTGAGGCCTTCTTGCATCCCCCACAATGTCAGATGAGAAAGCAAAGGCACTCCGCCATGCTTCACTCCAATTCAACCACAGCACCTACAGCAAGCACCATCTTGCTGGCCCTGCCCCCAATGGTTAGCGAGCTCACACACTGCCCGAGGAAGCCCAAGCAGCTGGCAGCAGCACGTGTGGGCTGTCAGAGGGCCAAGCTCGGTGTGTGAGCCCCCCAGCACCCACGGAGTGCTTGGAGCAGAGGAACAGGATGAAGAAGCCTAACATGATAATGTGCCGGGAAAGCTTTTTTCCCCCCCACTTAGTTTATTGCAGTGCTTCCTTCTATTGTATGCATGGAGAAGAAAAAAATAAATAAATTCCCCTTCACCATTCACCATTATAACCCATTACACAACACTGGGCAAGCAGCAGTCGCATAATCCTGGCCAGCAGGAGGTATGGCAAGGGAGAGAAGCAAGGGTGAAATTGTTGGCACCCCATAGCAGAGTCCTAATTTGCAGCCTTCAAGGAATCACTGGAGATTTCTTGGCTTGCCTTGCTACAGCGAGCAGTTTTCCATCGCCACCGGCACCCACATGCTCCCCCGACCAAGAGGTGGGTGGAGAGGGGACACCGTTTGACGTGTGAGAAAGGCAGGCTGTGGGACGGCACGCTGACAGAGCTCCAGGCCTCAGGAAAAGGAGGTGTGAGGGGGCAGGAGTCCGTCACCTTCTGGAGTGAGGGGAAAAACGGGAAACAGTATTAATGGTGGCACAAGAAAAAAAGGAAAGGACTTGGTTTACAGAAGACTATGCAGAGACCACAAGGAACTGAAGCAAGGTGAGAACAACGTGGGTGACAGAGTAAGCAGTCGTTTTCACTCAACCAACTCTCAGCCAACAAATTGCTGAGAGAGAATTTCTTCCAGGCTCTCTTTTCCCACCAACAGTTGGACCTGACGATCTGTCAAGGCCCCTTCCAACCTGGGCTGTTCTCTGATTAGTATGACAGGGACCATGGAGTCAGGCAATAAAAACCTGCCTGTTTCCCTTTTCAGAGATGTCAGTTCTGTAGGGCTACCCATTCCTATTTTTTTCAATGGAAAAAATAAATATATAGGATACATTTTAGCAGCCCCTCCCAGGAAGAACTCAGGATGTCTTTCAGGATACTGTGTATATTCCATCTCTTTGTATCAGTGGACAGTATTAAAAGTAATTGCAGGCAAGCCTAAAATCCTAAGGTTTACATCTCTGCCACCCTGGTTCCCACAATGACTTTGAATGGTAGCAGCAAGGCTGCTGCTGGACACTTCCCCTGCAAGGGGAACCAGGACAAAGAAGCATACCAAAGTTCAAAGCTAGTTTCAGGTTAAGCAAAATAATCGGCGTACACAACTCTTGTTTAAAAAGCCCTGTTAAAGTCAATCCAATATTGTGCAATGATATTCAGCAGAGAAAAACTATTCTAACCTTTTCCTTATCACTCCATCAGTCTCTCCGCACTGCTACATATTATCACAAGAAGCTAACCCACTGCCTGGCACATTAAGATTAAAAACCTGCTCACTGCCTTAGCTACAATTCCCTATTCATTCGTGCATAGTAAATAACAAATACTCAGCTATAAGCTGATCTGAAGAGATAGTACAGCACCCCACCCAAAATCAGCTCCATTTTTATCACCTCTCCAGATTTCATTACACAATCAAAAAGCCAAGCAACTATCTCTATAGTGCAGCTTTGTGTATGGTTATGCAGTTCTTTCTCCAAGTCAAACAGCACCACGTTGTCTGGGATAATCTCATCCACTCACATAAACAATTTGTCTGCTATATTTTGATTAACACTTCCTTTTATGAGGACATTGAGATGTTTCAGCCTGAATGGCACAAGGTCTGGCCTACTAAAAGAGACCCACTCTGCCCGAGCTTTCTCTCTGACTGGGGAACACAGCTGCCAGCACTGCCCCAAGCACCTCTCCGAAGCAGAGCTCTCTATCATCTATCATCTTCCAAGCTGACACATGGAAACAAAACAGCGTTGGCTTAGGTGACGCCTGACACTTTTTTGAGTGACAAGGTGAGACACTCATAGATCACAACATTCAATAAAAGGACTAAGCTGACCCAAATACAGGAAAGGACAGAAGTAAACATTGGGCTTGTTCATTCATTTTGTGTTACAACCTTCCAGAGCCTGACTGTCTCCAAGCAACAGTCAACTCAGCTAGCACAAATCATCAACTAAATTGTTTTAAGTATATGAACTCATATTGCTTGGAGAGAGTTAAGAAGCACTTGCATAAACAGTTTTGATGGTGAACAGTAAGATGCACCCAATGATAAAAAATGGCTTGTAAAGTAAACACATATCCCCAGTCTCAGTGGCTTGATAAACTATTCACCAAGCCAAAACGCACAATAATCTCTGATACTGCAGTTTACTCATATACGAATTTTTCCCTTGCTAAATAAGGCAGTGGCAGTTAATCCATTAAGATATAAACAGATACCGATTAAACCTGAATAATAATCCTTCTTAAAGAAATGGGAAGTTGAGATGAGGATTTATTCCACTGAATGGACACTGCTGCTTACTACTTCAGCAACTTAAAAGGTATACAAATTGTTCCTGCACCCTGGCCGTCAGCTTTGCGTTAGCAATTATGTGAGTTGGAAGTGAGCCTGAACCTCTGATGTTTCTTTTTTCTATCCTCAGCCTGATGATGTTTTAGAATGTATTTTTGTTTATTTTTTGCTTTCAAGTTTAACTTATTTTCTAGGTAATGAGGACCAGAAATAGCTATTTGTTTGTGTACAAAGCCCTGTGTTCATGTAAAGGAAAAGTTTGTATCTAACTTGCTGTCCTGTAATGAGAACAAGGTATCACAGCACTTACATTCACCAAAGCTGTGCTTAAGTTACTGCCAACTAGCTTTATGCAGATTTTGCCATATCCGTGGGACAGACTCAACTGGCATTTAGAACAGATTCTCTTCTGACCTCCTCTGGCAATGCAAAGTGCCCAGAAAGCAGCTGACCAGTGAGCTTTCCACTCATCACCTGCAAGGGACTGATCGGCTGGCACAAATTCCCACTACCCCCTGCCCTCAACACACAGTAGCAAAGATGACAGAAATAAAACAAGATTTCCTGGTGCCCCCAGCAATCTCCTCTGGCTAAAACCCATTTGAAAGCAGTTGCTTCAGTATTAGGGCTAACCAGAAATCCAGAAGCCCAGGAATTCATCTGGCCTCTCAGGTGCCAGTTTCAGGTGTGAACACCAGCTCCATCAGCTCCAGAACAGGAACAGCTGCTAGCCAGCCACTGCCTCTCCTTGGAGAGTTCAGGCTCTACAGAAGCATCTGGGCCACTTACATCCATGTTGTTACCAACAACCTGTCAGCTTCTTCCCAGCTATCTTCAGTCCCTCCACATGCACTGTCTACCCAGAAAATCCCATCTTCAGTCTAGTGACTGGGTACTGGGGGAATCATCAGACTCCTGAGATAAATCCCTAGCCTGGGCAGACATCAGAGGATCTCCTCCTTCCTGCAAACTAACAGGAAGCCAAAGTTTGTCAGCATACTGAGACTCAGACTCTCTTAATTTTTCAGTCTAGACCACAAGCAGAAACTGCATAATTGGATTGAATCTTTAGCGATAACAGATTATCATTTGCTATCTACTGCTCAGGTTGTGTGGACCCCTGCTGCTCAAATTTTCCCTTCAACATCCTCCCTCCAACCACACAAACTACAAGCACTTTGGCAGAAAGTCAAAGCAACATCAGTTGTGCAATAGATATCTGGCAGAAAAAAAGAAAAAAAAAAAAGAAAGAAAGAAACTAAGCTCTTTAGCAACACACTCCACTGATGCCCATACAAGATACTGTTGGCATTGGGGCTCTCTCTTTTTTATCTATCATACAACATCACATTTCCTGCACCATTTTCCACATCCTGCTTACACATCACCAAATCTTTTTTTTTTTTCTTCACATCAGCTATGACTTTTGCAGCCCCCAAAATCCAGCGGTTTCAAAGATATGATACAATGTCTGAAAATAACATTACCAGGCAAAACTGGTACCAGTCATTCAATTTTCCCCATCTCCTATGTACTACCTCACTTCTGAACTCTAACCTTGCCCAATGTGAACAGAAAACTTTGATCTTGTGAGGGGATGTTACACTTTAAGACTTCTCCCAATATCATCTCTTTGAGAAGCTTCTGACTCCTCTGAACTCCATTCCAGGAAGACAAATACATTTCTCAACTGGGTGATTCAAAAGGCTTTGCATCTTATTCAAGAGGTTTTGTAAATTACAGGAAGGGAAGAAAAAGTAATCTGTTTTTCAGCAGTCTCATTCCTTGAAATAACCACCAATCCTTTGATCTTCTGCCTAAGGCAACGTCTGCAGTTAGCCTCCAAAAAGTTCATTTGGATGAGGCACTATGGTCACTCTGCTGCTCCCAAATCTGTGAATGCCCAAGAAAGCACAGCCCTATTAATTCCTATAACTACACGGCAAACTGTCCTCATGATAGCCTGTCCTGACCCTGTACTTTTTTCTCAAACAAATGATGATAAAATTGCCTGAAATTGTAAGCATTAAGAGGAGTTCTCCCCAGATAATTCAAAAACTTTATCGTACTTTGTCACCTTCCAAACTCCCATTTATCTTCTCATATCCATGTTTCCACACTTGGATAAATGATTACTACAGTACTCAGAAGTGCTCTGCAAGATCACTTCAAAAGTCCGCAAGTCTTTGCCAACCCTTTGCTTTGCTTGATTGTCACAAAACAATCCAAAGCTCAACTATCTTTGTCGAAAACCTGATTAGGACAACAGTAAATGTATTTTTGACAATCCTATTAATCCACCTTGCCATTTCAGACTGGCTGTATTGCCTGCTCACTACCCAAACTCATCTAGGTAGTCTTTAATTACTACCCATAAAAGGTTTCACTTTTGCCTGCAACTCACCAAAGGGTTTGTTAAGAAATCTCCCCAGATAATGCTTTGATTCCATCTGATTCACCCAGTTCTCAGATGACATTTGGTTTTGCTTTAATTCTTTCAGTAGAGCTTCCAGTTCTTGTATTAGACGTGATATCAATTCTGACTGGTCTCTTTGGCTAGTGCATTATTTTTTCTCTGACCACTTCTTGTGCCATAGCTCTGCAAGGACACCAGTCACAAATTTTCGTTTTGGAAGTTGGATCCACCTCATGAA
Source organism: Anas acuta (assembly GCF_963932015.1). Taxonomy (NCBI): domain Eukaryota; kingdom Metazoa; phylum Chordata; class Aves; order Anseriformes; family Anatidae; genus Anas; species Anas acuta. Next base: position 130,546,990 of record NC_088979.1, read on the forward strand.
GGCAGGTTTTCATCACTCACGCATAACTACGTCAGTTCTGGAGACTTAAGGGCTCTTTCCACTACAAAGACAAGTCTCAAATGGTATTAAGTATTTTATTGATCATATAATGGTAATTTATTCATTACCATTAATTCAGAAATAATTTTATAAATGCTTGTTTTCCTGGCACAGGAGAAATCAAATAGCAGGAGTTCCTTTAATTACAGTTTTCAGAGAGAACAGTGGTCAATAGCACTCTCATTTTTATTTTCTTGGGTCAAAGTAGGAGGCATTCTCTGTCCACAACTGAGTTTTTGTTCTACCTTCCTTCTAGTTATGTGCATTTATACCTATATAGCTTACCCTGTCAATGATGAATTTCTTTCTAAGAAGCTTCCTGGGCCACACAACTCAGCTTTGACTCAGGCTTTATACCAAGTATGTGTGCTTTTAGTGATGACTTCTATTGCTTCAGCTATTTGGTTCCAGGAAGGAAGAGGATTTTTATCTCATACTTCCATTACAAATGAAAAGCAGTAATTATACTTACCAGTTTCAATGAGGTTCCACCCAGCATATGAAAATACAAGGTTGAAAATTCAGACCAGCACTGTCCTACTTCCAGCTCTACACAAGTAAAACAATCATGTTAACCAGAGCTTAATCACAGCAGACAGTTTAATCTGCCACAAAAAGGGCATGGACCAGGTGAAATGGTCACGCAGATCATGAGTTTGAATCCACCACCCCAATACATTGCTTCTAATGAGTTGTTGTAACAGAACTTTATATGTGTTTTTTTTGTTTCTTTTGTTTTTACTATGTCCTATGTACTACTACACGGCAGCAGAGTGGGAGGGGAATAAAAAAAATAAAACATGCAGTAGTTGGTCCTTACATTCACTGGCAGAAAAACCTGCTCAACTACAAAAGTTAATACAGACAGGACTTATTGCCTGCCAGGTCCTGACCTTGCTTTGTTTTTGCAAGAGATGCCATTGCTACCAGAAACCAAGTATACCTCTAACCTGAATCCTGCAGCTGCCCAGGGTCCATAGCAGTACCCTCCCTGAAGACCTGGATGCCTGCCTCTGAATGACTTCATGATCAAATCCTCATTTATCTGTGAGTAATCCTGGAAAGCTAGCCAAAGAAACAGAAATCTCAACTTGGATGTTCCTCAATAGTTTCTTTTGTTTTGTGTTTGTTTGTTGGTTTTGTTTTTTTTTCAAATGGCTTTGTAACATACTTCCAGTTGGTAAGTACAAACTTTCAGGTGTTGAACCTACATCTCAGATTACCTATACTGGAAATGCTGTCATGGATCTTGGCTACTATTTTGTTAGTTACTTTTTCTAAGCAAATATATATTATTACAAAATTACGATATTACAACAAACTGTCACCTACCTCACAGAAATAAATTATTACCACCTCACCTAAAAATAAAAAAAAAATCAGTATGTATTGAATTGTGCATGTTTTGTACTTCTACCATCTAAAGGCAAAGACTTTTTTCTGTATTGTAACAATCTTTATAAGCAGCATGCTATGACAGCAATGATATGTAAGTGTATATACAGAGATATTTGAAAATTAATTTGAAACTTAAACTTTCCATATTCTCACAACTTTTGTTCTTTGGTCAGAAAAAATTGAACTAGCTTAGAGATTCATTTCAATGTTTTTCACCAGTCCTAACTAGAAAGATCTGCTCTTAGTGTTTTCAAAAGTTGTATTTGGTCTTTCCCAATACATTAGCTTTGTTTACCTCTTTTTTTTTATTGATTCTGAACAATAACAAAATCCTAACCAGATATAAAAGCTGACTGCGTGCATCTTAGCAAAGCGCAGTACTGATTCAGTTATTCAGAACAACTACAGAGCCTGTTAGACATCCAAGTCCAGCCAACTTTAAAATGAGATCAACAAGGTCATGAAAAAAGCAGTGTTTCTAGTCTCATGCACCACTGGTTAGCCTCTCGCCTGCAAAGCATGTGCTCTAATTTAAAGCTAGTAGAAGAAAATTACTACACTAAGCTCAGGGCACTTCTTACACACCTTTCTTTTGTGACCATTACTGTTTTCAAGCTTTTCTCCACATCCATGAGGGAGAGCAACTCACTTTTTCTTAAATGGATGCGGAAGATATCCAAAATTCATAGAGCCCTGAGAGGTGGAACTTTATAAATGATGCCAGGTATTGCATTAGGACTATACTGCTCACTTTCAATACAGCTGCCCTCTAAAGCTGCCTACTTCAGGTTTCCAAATCACAGTGTTCAAGATTGTACAACTACACAAAATGTCACAGGCATCAGGTTGTAGATGCACTCTGGAACCAGGCAAAAATCCCCACAGCGAAATAAAACTCGTCCTGAAGGGTCCCTCAGTGGTTTGTGCCTGCTGCTGCTCTAGCTTGAATCCAAGGCACCATGAGGAGGCTTGCAGGCAGCTAGCAGCCTTGGAGCCTCCTGTCTTTGACCTGCCTCTGCTCTGCACACAGGAACGTTAGCACACATTGACAGTAAAAAGAGAAGAAAGCCCTATGAACTGGGTTGCTGTCTGTTAACTGTGGGCACATCAGTGTAAAAGTTTGGGGCTTACTATGAGTATCAGCAGCTGCTTTTCTATCCTGCAACTACAAGCTTTCAGCTGCCTCTGAAACATTCATTAATTTGCATATGTCAAGTGCAGGAAAAAAAAAAAAAAAAAAAAAAAAAAAGAAAAAAACACGTTTGAAATTCAAACAAATCTCTAAAAGAAAATTGAGATAACAAGTCCAAGTGTTGGATTATAACAAGCTTCTGCATTTTGTGATTCATATGAAAAGCTCCAGTGTCAGAGTTTGTTTTTCTTTCAAATGATACCGTTTTTTATCTGCCAGAGGTCAAAGAAAAACTTGATTACTGTTTTAATATCAATTCCTTGTACTGAGAAGACCTGCAGTAATTTTAATTTATAGCATCAAACAATAACAACAACACTTGGATATGCTTTTCTAGCCTTCTTCTGCCAATTAACTTCAAATGAATTTCAACTCCATGCCTTCTATCATGCAGCAGTAATCAACCCAAAGGGGAATTTCAGATGAACTGTCCTAAAGTTATTATATGTAAGAAGATTACAGGAGTACCAGAACTCATTATATAAATGCTTAGTTGTTACCAAAGCATTGGATTTCCCATGCACTTAGCAAGCCTGCAGTATAGGACATGACCACATCAGTAAGGACTGCATCATGCTTTTACAGAGAATTGTGTGAGGTAGCATAGGCAATCTTAAAACTGCAAAATTGCTATTTCTCTCTTTTTGAGGAACTCATTTTGTAATTCAGACATTCTCTTATGGCAGGTAGTATTATTATGCATTTTCACAAACAAAAAACCCTCAAAAAAAAATAAACACTGAGTTGAATGAGAACACACACAGACATCTACCACGTGGAATAGCACACTTAACAGCAACAGGGCCAGGCTGCTTGCTTCTATGTAATTTGAAAAGAAATAAGGCTTGCTGGTAGCTTTCAGAGCTATTTTCTGACAGTAGGGGACTGCAGATCTCTCAACAACTATCTGTCATCTTCTGTTTCTATTCACTTCTACTTCCTTTCTAATGCGTGCTGCCTGTTAGACCATGCATTCAGTTACTGCCCCACCACACAGACCTACCTCTTCCCATGCACACAGCAGCTTCCAGACCTTGCTCTCTTCATTTCTCTACCACCTCATTCTCCATTCATCAAAGACACCTATCTCCCCCTTTTCCTCTGTGTTATCCAAAGGCCAGAAAGGGAGTCCAGAAAGCATGGGAAAGACAGTCTTCCCATGATCACCAACTGAAGTAGCCACAAGGAAGCCCTATGCTACAGGGATAACAAACGCATTTTTGTTCACCCTGTTCTCAGAAATGTTCCTGTCATTTTATCTGAACCTTTCCAAACAAGCATTCAGCCCCAATCATCTTACTCTTGGTCCAAAAAGTCAAGGTTTAGCACCACTGGAAACAACTGAATCCAAGACCTACGATGGAAGTGTCTGCACATTGATGCACCAGTGGAAATACTGATTCAAACACTTAAAGAAAATTAGGTTTATAAATAACATACATGAAGGTTTAAAAGAATCAGTTCAGACAAGAGAAAAAAAAGTAAAACCCCGAACTACCATTCATTTTCTTTTCTCCATTTTTTCCATAAACACTCCTAATTGAGTACAAAGTTACACCTGAACTTTGCCAGTCTCCCTTTCACACAAAAAGTAACAGACTTTTCAAAGTAGGTAGAAACCAGACTTTTAGGAGCATTAAACACACACAGAGGACATGGCTTTGTGGTATTTCACAGTACACAGCCCCGTGCAGCAGCCAAGCTATAGCAGCCTGTACCATCAGCAGCAAGGAGCACAGCGGTTCAGCCTGGCTGACCAAAGGTTTACGCACTTCTCACCAGGCGGTGTTCCAAGCTGCAGGAGTCACAGACTGAGCCTACTCTTCCTTCTGGGGCACATTCAAAATATAGAGTACCTCTGATTGCAAGTGAGTCAGGGAACCACATGAAGACTGTTTGGTTAATCCCTTTGTTACACAGAAGGAAGTTAAATATGATTTAAAGTGATGTAAGTTAAACAATCTCCCCTCTTTCCTGACTACTTCCCACATCACCCATCGTCCTGTCAAGAACTACAGAAGTAGAAACAGCCACACCATTTGTCTCCACTTAAAATTCAAGTCCTCTCTCATTTCCTTTACCACCACACACCTTTGGGATAAATTCACTTTAAATCAATTGGTCCTTTCCCTAACCCCACTTTTCTCTCCACATCTACTTGTCCTTTGACAATGAGCTCTTTGAACCAAGGATATTACATTTCAGTATACAGTCTCGTAAATCATTATGCTGTAATTAAGGCTACTCCTATGCTCCTTCGCACTCGAGCTGTGTTTTGTGTGCAAGTACAACTTGTGAGAGAAAGCAGCCACCTCTGGGGCTCATTACTTGCTGCATTCCCACAAGAGTGCTTTGTGGAAAGCTCCGTGCCATTGTTTATTTAAGGAAGACACTGTTTTTAAAATATTTGAGATGAGCATCAAAATAAGTTCATTATAAGCAGCAAAGGATTGCAAGGTAGGCAAGATAGGGAGTTTTATTTATATGTCTGTGTCTCTGCTTATGTGGCATTTATTATAAAGTCAGTGAAGGTATCTAATAATGCATATGATATAGCTTATGCTTTTAAAAAGTTATCACAGAAAAGAAATACACCATATATCTGAAAAGTGGCATATAATTAGCCAATTTATGTTTCCAGTTACATCAGCATACATTCAAAGAAGTTGCAGAGTGCAGATCAGTGTTTTTGCATTAGGAAGATGACAAAAAAAGTGTGTTTCTGAAAACACTAAGCCTAAAAAGTAGAAAAAATATTAAGAAACAGAACCTAATGGACAAGTCTTATTGGTACTGTTGATCAGGAAAATAAAGTACCTATATAACAAAACACATAAGTACTTTTGCCCACGTGAAAGCAGAAATCCATCTTCCCTCCCTTGTTTCACATATTTGGTTCTGTATGTATCAGAATCAGATTAAGGGTAATTCCAGTTGTGCCACTTTCACTTTCTTTAGGCTTTTTATTCTCTCCTGACTAATTACATTTGTTAGCTGGCAAAAGAAAGAAAAAATTGCTGCTATTAAAGGACATATATGATGCTCCTTAACCAGAGCTTACGTTTTCAGGCAGTAGAAGAGAAGGGTGAAAAAAAGTGCACTGATGAAAATATAGTGGCGCGTTGCAGCATCATCAGTCACTACATCTTTTTTTTCTTAGCACCGTTTCTGAGGCCACCAAGATGACACATTTTAGCCTTCACAATATTTGTAATATTTTGATTTATGCTGTTCCATATGCATTTTCTACTTAACCTTGCCTTTTTACAAAATATGACTGATGTTGTTTGTATGAAGTCCAAATTCAGTAAGACAGACTAAAGCCCAGTGAAGGAGCCAGAATAAAACTGCGATACTCATTTCAACTAAGAAAGTTCAAGCAAGCAGTTGACAAATTGAGAAACAAATCAACACTAAACTTGAGAAAAAAAGTATGAATATGAAAAAAAGTATGAATACTCTACAACACACCTTTTGCTGCTAATTAGAAATAAGCCTTGGTAATCCTTGCCACCCAGGGTCATATATTATAGAAGGCAGCTCCAGCTGCATGCTCCATTAATTGCGTTCCATGAGGTCTCTCTCTCCTGCCACAGCACCGCAGCACCTTTATGGAGGTGAGACAGGAATGCAGCCACTGATGGTGACTAACAGCCCCATTGTCAAACTTTCCAGCAGCTGATGCTGGCAGTCGTTCTTACTTTTTTCCGCCTCCCCAGTCAAGAATACTTTTTTTCCCCTCATTGTGCCTAAAGGTGATTAACAGTAGCTCTAATTCCCAGCACACATCAATGCCCACATTTACTGCCAAGACTCCGGGGAAGGTGGTCTCAGGGTTCAGACACTACTGAAGGACAGAGTAAGATACTCAGATTCATTGCCTAGCTCTGCCACTTTACTTCCTCCAGGACAAAAAAGCCTTGAACTGTGCAGAAGCTAAGGCACTCTAAGGGCTGAAAAACAAGGGGAAAAAGCATCATTAGCACAGCTCAATAATCCAATAACAAATATATTTTGAAATGGCAGAACATTATGCATGGATGTAAATTACTTTTCCCAAACATTTCCTTTTCTCTACTAACTTGCATGATGATCTATTTTTACATGTATAAACTTCTCCTTTTTAAAAAGGGGATGTGGAGGGGAAGAAACAACTCATAGACCCTTGAGACTGGACATCAACAGCATCCAGATCCAGAACCAACGCAAACAGAAAAAAGAGCAGATGATTGCTTGGACACTGTATCTCAACTATCCCCAAGACCTGCAGTAGCCAAAAAAGAATGCTAAGCCCTGAAACCCTCTCAAAGATGACCCAGAGGTGCTCCTGTCCATTGGGGATCGACAGCCTGGAAGGTTTTCATGCCCCTTCTTCCAAAAACCTGTGCACAGCCACTCTCTTACTTTAAATACAGATACAAGATGAAGAATTAGGAGTGGTGCCGCCTCACTTCCCTCTCCCTGCCCCCATCCAGTGCTACACTGCTGACTTGAGATGCGGAAGAGATGTTCGGTTTCCTCTTCTGACTACAAGGGATTAAATCTGAAAGTAATGCCCTCATGCTGTGTTTCATCCAACAGCTGTTCATAGTAAATACAGAAAAAAGTCCTGAGACAAGGACAGGAACACAGGTTTCTTCCAGCTCCAGGAAGTGCTGCAACCTTTTGGGTCCCACTTCCAGCACCTCATCATCCCAGTTACTCTGTTTTTGCAGAGGGAGTCATGGAGAGGCATTCCAGCCCTCACCCAGCACCACCTCAGCCTGCTTGCCTGGATGCGGGACATGGATCCCCTGTCTGCCAAACACGGAGAACCCCCTGGACCCCCTCACTGTATGGGAGGAAGAATCCCACACTCACATTCCAGTAGATATTAAGCTCACCCTATGCTTGATGTGCACAGATCAGCTGCCTCTTTCTCTTGGAGTTAAGTTTCATGAGCAAACTGAGCACGTGAAAACTTCTGCATCAGCAAGTGAGCAAAAAATATTCTGAAAATGCATGAAACGCAGCCTTTGCCTGGAAATCTCCACCTCAGAACTAATCTGTTGAGCTGGTTCAACTCCTCAAGGAGTAAGGCCGCTTACGTGACAGGCCTCCCCCACTTAGAGAGGTGCTGTGCACTTTTTTATCTTATTTATAGAATGGCCTCACTCATGCTTTGTTTAAGAAACAATTAGCCTTTGACAGTTTAAAATAAACAGAACTCTCTCCTGCTGCAGAATCACTAGACCCGACCTGGATTTAAAGTTCCTGCAAGAACTTTAAAGTTCCGTATAAGACTATCTGATGGCCTAAAGGGTGTGAGCCATGAGCTAATTTTCCCTCCTCTCCTGGCACCTTGCAAAACAGCACCCTGAGCAACACCAGCAGGAGGTAAAAAAACAAGGACCCACACTGGTCAAGGGAAGTGAGAAAGCAGTCATCCCAGCTCCTACCCTCTTCGTCCTCACCAACATGCATGCAGCACTTCAGGAAAGTAGGGCTGCCTCCATCAGACGTGTGGGCTGAACAGAGGACCTGCAGGCATGCAGGAGACAGAAGTCCAGCCACAAGTACACACTGAATGCACAGCTGGGCAAACTTCTTCCCTGAACTTAGTGGTGTTTTCTCTGCCTCTTGTGTTTCTGCAACCACTCCAAAGGCAGTAATTTCACTAGCTGGCACAGGTAACACAACCTGGCAGCACAATCTTACATTTCTGTCCAAACTCCCGTACCACCAGCAGAGGGGTCAGCACTCCCATTTAGTAGACATGGGAGTTTTCCACTGGTGACTTCACGTTTCCTTCAAGGCCTTCAGCTCTTCGACTCCGGTCTGCTGGCTCTGCAGACGTCCATACCTGGCTGGGGAGCAGGATACAGAACTGCTGCACTGAGGAGACCAGAGCTACCTTGAAGCCCTGAAGGAGAGATGCACAGAGGCATCCTGTCTCATATCCCAGCTGGTTTTCTTCAGCTGGCTCTTACGAGAAGAAAGCCTGAACAGTCGGTTAGTTAGGGTGTTAGCCTGACTTCAATTACTTCTGCAGAAGAGCTCCTGTGTGCCTCAGGCAAGCTGCTATCTTGGCTTCTTGTCTATAAAACCTGGGGCAAATGTTCTGCCCTAACTCCAAGGGATGAGTGGAGGACCTCCAGGTTGTAATATGGGAACACCAGCATATGTTTAAGCAATGTGCAGTGGTATCAGCACTGGTCACAGCAGGAATGTCTGTGACCACAGACAAGTTCTGTGAAATTAGGTACAATTCTTAACATAACAAGTAGTAAAAGTAAAGTATGAGAAACTTAGCTTCCCCTAGATGCAGCAATGAGACAGAACCAAACAACAACGCAATTATGCCAACAAATAAAAAACGCAGGGGCTACAAGAATAAGAAACAACATCCAGTGATTACCAGCTGCAGAAAGCAAATGTTTTCAGGCAGGATTTAAAATGACAGGAGTCGGCAAAACAGAAGGAGATGTGAGACAAAATACAGACAGTCACAGATAGAAAAGACACAAAATTAACAAATAGAGGAACCAACTATGGAAAAATACTTATAAACTGATGAAATGATTGAACAGGAAGGATAGGAAGTAATAATAAGATAAAGAAATACAGACGACCTTGAACAGCAGCTTTTTTCCAGTCAGGGTACCCCAGCAGGTGACATAGACATAGGCACAGGCATTAGCTGTTAGCATGTAGCTACTGCGCTGACTTCAGCCTGCCATCCCCCAGCAAAGAGACCTCAGGATACCGGCAGTCCAAAACAAGCAAGGGCAATAACCAGGCGCACTTTAATTAGCAGAGGATCGGCTTTAGCAAGGGATATATTTGCTTAACTGTTGTTCTCAAGGTACAGCTAATGTTTAAGCAATAAACAGCACTGATATTTAACCAGAGTTTGAGCTGCCTTGCCAATTGAATTGCTATGATTCATGCAGTGCAAGAGACATTTCCACTGACAAATGGTTAAGGACGTGCTTACTTTGGCCGTGTCACAAAAATCACTGAAACCGCTGCAGCTCTCCTACCAACATCGGAGGGAACCACTGTGCCCTTGGGATCTGTCGCTGCAACCACTCGACGTGACAGTTTAAAGAAAGGTATGGGTGCACCCCTACCGTCACGTCAGCGTGCTTCCCTAGGCTTTCAGGCAGGGCATTTACAGCACTAAGGAAAGCCTCGAGCAAGCAGGAGTGCTGCAGCCCGAGTTAAACTACAACTTTTCATCCTGTGAAGAGAAAGAACAGATGATGGGGAAAAAAAAGCATCCCCATGAAATATCTGACTAAAAACGTCTGCTTATCGCAGGTAAGACCTCAGGTGAACACCGGCAAGACAGAAAGGGGGCAACGAGCTGATTATGAGGGTGAATCAAGCTCTCATCCTCTGCATCTCTGAAGTAAAGCAGCCCCCCCCCCCCCCCAGTAAATAAATAAATAAATAAAATGATTAAAAACATAAAATAGCAATTTTTAAAAAATGAAATAAACTATAATAAAATAAAATAAACTGAACTGAAATGATCCGAAAGGAACTGCAACCAAGTGGAAGAGAGCCGCAGGTACCCCGCGGAGCGCCCCGGTGCCGCACGGCGCCGGTGCCGCCGCCTGCGCTGCCCGGTTCCGGTTTGGGCCGGCCCGGCCCGGCCTGGCCAGGCGAAGCCGCGGAGATGGCGGCGAGCCCCGGGCATCCCCGTCAGCCCCGGGCACCCGCTCCAGCTCCCCCGGAGCGCTGCCGCGGTCACCCCGTCCCCGCGCTTCCTCCTCTGCCCGCTGCGCCCTGCCGGCTTCCCGCCTCGCACTCACCCCAGGGTGCTGATGAAACCGTTGACAGAGCCCTCGGCGTAGAGGGACACGATGTCCCCGATATACAGAAAGCTGGACATTTTCTCAGACATTTTGCCTCATTTTCAGCCCGTGCTGCGCTCCCCTCGCACACGTGCACCCCTCTCCCTCCGAGCTGGGCCGGGGGGTGGCCGCCGAAGCGCTGCGCAGCGGGCGGCGAGCACGGGCCCGGCCGCGGCCCTCACCGCGGCGCTGCCGGGGCTGACATGAGCGCGGCGCCGCTGCCCTCCGCCGCCCGCCGCGGCGCCCCGCACCGCCTCCCGGCGCCCCGCACCGCCTCCCGGCGCCGCCTCGCCCGCCCCGGCCCGCCCCGACCGGCCCCGGGCCCGACCGCGCGGCTGTCGCCGCCGGGGGAACCGGCTGCCGGCAGCCCCGGGGACGAGGGACCTCCGTTCTGTGAGGAGAGCGGGTGCAGTCCCCTGCCAGCACGACTCTCACTCAGGCACCACTGCTTACATCCCGTGTGTTTTTCAGGCGATTTCGTTGGCATTTATTAGTCAACGGTTCGCCCCCGGTCCAGCAGCATGACCGCACACTAATCTCTTGCCGTCCCAAATAATAGGCCAAGAGCATAAGTCTGGCTGCAGATCTGCTGTAAATGGGGAATGAACAGAGAGCTTTCCACTTGTATTTTATTTCCCACATTTACAGATTCCAGCCTTATCTCACTTTTTTTCTGAGCGTAAGTTCTTGGCATCAGAAATGCTGAGTCTTTAAATTAAAAGAAAATAAAAAGTTTTACCATCTGGCCTGTACAGAAAAGCCTGTTACATCCTTCTAGACTCCCCCCTTTTGCTCGTTTACACATACATTCCGAATTTGTCTGTACCCACCAGGACGCAAAGCCACAATCAATGACCTGAGCTTGCACTCTTCTTACACACTAGTGTGCACACAGGCCCTAGCTCTGACACTTAACCAAATTCGTCCAGTTCAGTCTCCTCGAATAACCACAATTTTTAAAATGCTTCTGCAAAAGAAACAAAAACTTCAGATCAGTTCAGAAGGTGAATGAGGCCTCCTCCATGAACCAAGCAGCTGGCTGGAGTCGCCAGCTGTGGAAGGGCTTATGGAAACTGGCTCAGGGACAACAAACTGAGCAGCAGATGCCACCCCACTGCTGACATGACATTGGGAAGGAAACAGGAGCCACTGGAGGGACGTAGGAACGGGTAGGCAGCTGGGGTGGGACAGGAGAGGTGCCAGAGCTGCACTTCCCTGTGCTGGCAACAGTGTCAGCACAGGGAAACCGAAAATTGGGCACTTCAAATCACCCAGAACACAGGTATTAAATCCCAAAGCTGGACTTGATTAAAACTAATGAGAATTTGAAGGGAAGTCAGAGCAGACCCAAAGGAGAGAAGCTAATGCTTATACCCGTGTGCTGAGTGAGTGAAAAAGCTTGACCCCGGGGTCCCTGACAGGTCCTATCAGGTAGCAGAGGAGCCTGGTGCTTTGTTTCCTGAAACCAGTCCTGGACAGTCTGAAGCCTGAGGCTGAACAGCAAAGGTTTTGCAATTCACTGTCAATATTCTGTGCCTCCAGACCCTGTTTATCTCAGCAATTTTACATCAGGCTTTAATTGCCTAATTAAGACTCTTCAGTCAGGCAGGTTTCATTTCCCAACACCAGACCCTGGCATGCTTGAGATCAGTGGGAGCTTTTCTGGGGATGGACTCAGAACTTGGCCAAGCATCGAGCCTGCCTGCTGAAACAACTGTATTCGCCTGGCAGAAAATCACCCCTTGGGACCATTTACACACAGAAAGGTTCAACTATTGCCTAAACATGGGTAATATGGTGTCATTTGAAGTGTCCCCTGATACGCAAGGCATCCCCCTCGGTTGCCAGCTGTGAAGCAGGACAATACACCATAGCTATACCCTCGCCAATTGAGTTTGGGCATTACAAGAGTAATTTTAGAAAATAATTAGCATATGCTTACTGTGGCAAAGCTCAGACTGATGGGACTGGATTCCACTTCATCCCTAGGCTTGCTCATCCCAGCTCAACTGGAGCACACTCACAGCTGAAAGCTGTTAATGCCTCCTAGCTCTCTAATGATATATATGAAAAAAACTGGAAATCTTGATCCAATTCCAAGCAGCAATGGCTATTAGCTAGAAATGAGCAGTATGAAATCAGCATTTGGGGGTGGGCGTTCGGGGGAGTAAAGGTCAGAGCAGGCAGGTATTTAAGCAAATGCTTCATTTTAAACCCATATCCTTGAAACAGCCTAACAATCTCACATTACTAGATTAATATGCTGAAAATAATCAAGTGCTTACTTGCTTCTTCAGATCAGGTCTTAAATCAGTGCAAAGATCATATAGGGTAAGCAGATCGGAGGAATCCTTGCTGATCTCCTTGCACACAGAAAACTTCAGTAGTGACAGCATTTTTAACAAGCATTAACCCCCTCCCCTACCCCTATTAACAATAATGGTTGTGCCTCTCTGAATGTTAGCTTTATGAAGATAATATCTGGAAAATTATAATTAAAATGTAAGAGATTTTGTCATAGCAAGTCTACATAGAAAAAAAAAAATAAGCATGGTCAGAAATTGTAAATGAAATATTGCTAAATTCGTCTAGAGTAGAACTAAACCAACTTGGTTAATCAATGTGAATATTTTTACTACTACTTTTAGTCTTGCAATTAGCTACAAGGTGAAGGTGAGGCTGCTTAGTCAATAAAGGGAATTTGCTTTTTGTTGGTTACTTCCAGAAACCTTTTATTCCCAAGTTAGCAATACAGGTTTCTCCATTCAATAGGACCAAGAAGCAGAAATCATTGGCTAGTGCTGACATCCTGCCCCAGTGCACACATTATTCAGTGTTGTAAAAGTTAAGAAATCTTTCTTACTCAACTTTCTTTTAGAGTCTACTACTTATTTTCAGAAAATAATCTATTTCTAGTGATGCTTGCATCAGCATTATAAAAATTAAATCTCTGTATTTTTAAATATTTTTAACACGTTTTATCATGATCTCTACATCCTATATTTAGTGTTTGTTCCAGTGCTGAGGCACAGAGGAAAATCAGTTTATACACAGAGAAGTTAATAAAAGCACCCCTCTGCAGCATTTGAACATCCACTTTAATTGTGAAAACGCACAAATTCAGAATGACCTTAGACTCAAAATAAAATAAAATTAGAATAAATTAAATAGGCTGACATCTTCCTAAGATGTGAAGGTAGAAAAGGAACAAAAATGCAATGATATCTAATTTTCCTGTTCGTCTTGTATAAACAGGGGAGCTCCTGACAGAAGCTGAATATGGATTCATGGATTTGAACATCGTCTGACAGAAAGGCTATAATCCTGCACCTACACAATCTACCTCTTGTATAAAGTTACAGACATATAGGCCACTCCAGTGAAAGCAAACTGGACCAATTAGAGGCTTATACAACAAGTAGCATTGATGTTTGTTTTCATGAAAGCGGAGTATAGTGCTTTCCAGCTGCAGGGGAGAAATGGGAAGAGAAGAATGCCTTTAACTGTTTCAATACAATAGATACAGATGGAACTAGGCCAAAACCCAGGCCCCACAGAGCTTTAGCGTACAAGGATATGAAAGTTTGGACACAAAGCCTCGGTTTTGTTTCTCATCCTTCTGATGTGAAGGAAAAAAAAAAAAAAAAGGAGGGGGGAGGTAGAGGGGGAGAGAGATATCAAACCATTAAAGACATTTTGATATTTAAGATCCAGCTCTGATTTTAGAGCCCAGCTCTATCTGTAATATTTTTATGCACTCATCTCAGGCAACTTGCAATTGTAGCTTACTTGAGGGAGGCACCTAATTAAGTCTTTTAAGGCACCTAATGAAGTTTCCCAGACAAGCTGGAGACACCCATGACACCCCTTACCTTGTGGATAGTCACATTTGAAACAGCTTAGATATTTCTTGGGCACAACAGCATTTCAAAATGTTTGGATGTACAAAAAACAGCGTTATTGGCTTAAGAGTTGATGAGAGAGAGCCAGTACAGCTTATTTTGACAATACCTGCACACAAGAATTGATTTATTGCTGCTAGTGCTTTGTTTTATTTTGCCTATAGCAAATGCCAGAGTACTAGATGATTTCTTGATAGCTAGCTAGCTGTGGGCACTCATTTTGCCTCTTTTATCATCATGGGAGTTAACTCTATACACTGTTGTTTTAAACAATCGGTTGGCATTAGTGTCATACAAAATATTAAGCACCTGGGGAAAAAAAAAAAAAAAAAAAAGAATATCATGGACCCGGGAGGTGGGGGGGGGGGGCTGACAAAGAGAAATGTGCATGAAATTGAAATGTACAGTTTGATTGAGAATAAGAAAAAGAGAACACAGAGCATTCATTGCTGCTCTACCCACTTTATTCAGCCGGGTTGGTATGAACAGGAAATTATGGCTAAATTCATAACACCTACTTTTATGAAGGTCTTTCCACAGGAGGTAAACATATTTTTCCTGACAGGAGAGATGGCTCTGAAATGAAGAGCTCTCACAAGTGACCTTTTGAGGTTTTCACTAGGGCATGGGGGTGAACTTTGCATTGTCACTATCTACAGACACACAGTCCCTCACATTATAACATGCACGCACGGGCAGCGGCTGGCTCACTTGCTGTTTGATACATCAGAATTTAGAAGAACTAATATATGCATTAATTCAAGTAGTTAAATAATATCTGGTTAGCTATAATAATGTCTTGAAAGAAACAAACTTAGAAATAATGAAAACTGAAGTTATTTATGAATTAATTATTTAAGTAAAAGGAACTTAGATTAAAGAAGTAGCCTGGATGCCCTTCAAACTGTGGCACAATACAACAGCTATGTAAATAAACTTCTGAGAGCTGCTCCAAGCCATTCAAGTGAAGGTATTTTTGCTTGCGATACGTTCAAGCCTTTTGAAATAAGTTTTCAACTGTTTAACAACCAAAGTTGTTCATTCAGAGAGCCAAATATGAGGACTCAACCAAAGCAGAAAGTACAATGTTCCTTTCTTTGAAAACATCTATCCAAAATGGAAGCTTTATTTAGAGAGCTCAGGAAGTTTATGCATTGCCTTCTATTAGCTCACAACCACAGAGCAAGCATCAGGAAGTGCACAAAAATGAACTTACTATTCCCATGTGGAACAAGTGCCAACAGTTACACCAAGTTTGCTTTCAACCTCACAGAACTCACTGCCAGCCCCTGGAGACTTGTTAATCAGGCACTGTCTCCTGGGGTTTCTTGCTGCTTGGCTGCCTGAAAATGATGCCTTTCCCTACAAAGCAAAGACATAAACATACCTTGTTTGATTTTTCTCTTTTGCCAGCTCTCATGACTTTGGAAAGTTCAAACCTGAAAACACAGGGAAAAAGATGAATCTTCTTTGTAGGATGAAAAAAGAAAATAGCCTCCATTTCAGCTGCATTTTCTGCTTTTTTCTTCAGCCCTAGCCCACTCCTAACCATGACCTACCCAACAGAAGAATCAGTACACCTGTAGAGCATGGTGACTGTAACTACAGACCATTCGTGCTTTGAGCCCAGTCTGTATTACTGTGTTATGAGCTGAAAGGCTGACCCTACTACAGTGTGGATAGAACGTACTTAATATACAACACTTCCTTAAAATAATTATGTACAAAGCCCTATGAGCAACAATGAGCGTTTTGATTATCATTTCTTGATGAAACTCAGTATCTTAACTTTGGAAGAAAAAAAGTTATTGAAGTTTCACCAAAATTTCCACAATGAAGATCTTAAGCAAAACAAAAGGTCTTAAGAAAAAGGCCTTAAAAAAAAAACAGATCTTAAAAAAAAAATAAATAAGAAAAACAATAGGCCTAGTATGAAGCCTACAATGCAGTTATATTTGCAAGCTGGGTAAGGTGTACCTGAGGGGAGTAACTCCCTACCTTTCTTAATTCTTTTTTATCACACAGAGAATGAGGAAAGATGTTGCAAACACATAGAAGTTTGTAATTTAGGACTGCTTAAAAAGCCTTCTGCTTTTAACATTTTTTCCAATTTTTTTTCATTATTTAAAACTTTTGTTGTTGTTTAAATACTGCTCTTTTGTAGGAAATGTCTCATTTTACCAACACAGTGAGCATATTACACCTTATACACACACACACACACACACAAATAAATTAAGGACTATGCCAGCTGTTGCTGTTTTCTTTGTGCATTTTGTTTTGTTTTTGTTTGTTTGTTCTGTTTTTAAACATATTAAAAATTACCAGGTGGAAATGAAAATTGTGGTTCATTTTGTTCATACAGCTGTCACAAGGCCCATCTTTGCTGGGCTATGCTAGTGTTTCAAGACTTTGGGATGAAGCACATTGCATTTCCTGGTCTGTTACAATGCTTGCTGGTAAGTACAGCTGGGTTTGGGCAAGGAAGAGGCAAGAAAAGACAGGCTTTTCTCAGGAATCGCAGTCATTTCTTGTGATTGCTGAGACCACAGGTCTTCATCATAGGACTATTCTAACTTTCAGGTGGGTAAAATAGACTGAAAATATATATCAGGAAGGTGAACATGGGTCTTTATATACATTTAAGTCAGTAGTATTTGGCCCTGCACAGAAGTAATTTAAGGAAATCAGGAGGAACTAAGATCCAGTTAAAGAAATAACTCCTCTTGCTCACCTCTCTCTTAAAGCACAGTGCCAAATTTTTGACGTGCCGCAGGAATGTGCTAGGAAAGAAAACTTAGAGATCAATAAGGATTTATTTTTATATTGGTTAAAATGCTAGAAAATCTTCTGATAGGGAAATACAAGAAATCCTCTTCAAAGGTGTCAGCCACCATGACCTCATGCGATCAGCATTTGCATTTGGGTTGAGATCTTCAAAAATCTCTTCTACCTCTATCTGTCCCTGTATGGAGGAAGTGCTCTGTTTGAATATCTTGTCAACTGATTTCTGTCATCTCAGCCCAGTTGTACCCAGGAAATAAGAGCACAAATAAAAAGAGATGAATTAGAAAAAGACTTCAAGCGAACAAACAATGTAAGTGTTACTGACGTCATCAAAAACACTACTGCAGGTTTGTATCCCCAGACTGGAAACTCTCCCTTTCTACAAGTCCAGAATGCAGTGGCATTCTAAGGCACATGGAAAACAAGGAGGTGATTGGTGACAGCCAACACAGCTTCACTAAGGTCCAATTGTGCCTGACAAATGTGGTCGCCTTCTATGATGGAGTTACAGCATTGGTAGATAGGAGAAGAACAACCAACATCATCTGCCTGGGCTTGTTCAAAGCATTTGACACTGTCCCCCATGATATCCTTGACCGTAAATTGGAAAGACATGGATTTGATGGATGGACTACTCTGTGGGCAAGGAATTGACTAGCTGATTGCACTCAAATAGGAAAAAAAATAGGAAAAGGGGGAATGGCTTTAAGCTAAAAGGGGGGAGATTTAGATTAGACATTAGGAAGAAATTCATCACTCAGAGGGTGGTGAGGCACTGGCACAGGCTGCCTAGAGAAGCTGTAGATGCCGCATCCCAGGAGGTGTTCAAGGCCAAGCTGGATGGGGCTTTGGGCATCCTGGTCTGTTGGGAGCTGTCCCTGCCCTTGGCAGGGTGGTTGGAACTGGATGATCTTAAAATTTCTTCCAACCCAAACCATTCCGTGATTCTATGTTTATCATAAGATTTGAATAACTAGATGGCACTCTCTCCTCGGTGCACTGCAGTAACATTAAGCTGCTGGTAGAAAACAGATGGGAAATGTAAAAGCCATACCTGATATCTGACTGACATCAGCAGAGTTAACAACTCTGTTTCACAGCCATGTCTCCACCTGTAGGAACTACTATATTTCATTGGCAAGATCATAAACATACAGAGAGAAGTGGTTTCTCGCTTGTTGCATATTTGTTATACAGTAGCTGCAAGTGCTAAGAACATGCTGCTTACAAGACGTGTTAAGCAAAGACTGACCACAGGCTGGATGGAGGTTCACCCAAGGCTTGATTGCAATGAAGTATGTAATAAATATGTAAAATATGTAATATTATATTTTTCCAATGAAAATATGAGTGCTGAGGCAAACAGATTTCCCAAAAAGAAAAATTTTTGACCTCTACCCATTTCCTAGCATGGTATGATTTGTTCTCTGAGAACTAGGAGAAAAAATGCTTATGCTTCCTATGGTACATAAAGCTTCTAGAAATGCTCTGAACTACACCTCTGCCGCCTGGGACTATGTGGTGGTTGTTTGATATTACAAAAGGGGAATAGGCAACTACTTCCATGGATGCAGCAGAAGGGAGCAGAGTGTCAGCAGTGTTCAGAGTATCTCTGAACAACCCTCCAAGACTATGAAAGTGACAGATGCTGTGGTTCATACTTGGTGATGTTTCTGCTAAAGTAGTATGATACACACCAGAAACAAACAAACAAACCCACCCTAAACCAAACCAAACCAATGTTTCTGCAGCATGCTATTTGAGACTGTGGTAAGAACCCCTGGTCTATGCTGCCAAGCCACTGCTGATCTGCAACAGGACTGCAGGCTTTCATTTAGCCCTCCCTCATCTCTTTCTACCTGTTACACATTACCTCCCATTTTTAATTTCTTCAGCAGCTGCAAGCCATTCCTTCATTACATGGCAGGTACAGTTCATGTCTGCCTCCCACTACTGCTGCTGCTACTTCCCAATATCCTTGGTTTCTCCTTTTCAGACCCCACTTCATGTGTACCACCTATTAATATATCAGGAACAAAAAAGATATTGGAAGCAGTGGAGAAAAGCAGCCTTCCACCTTAAGCTATAATCTTTGAGTGTATTTTGATAGTTAAAGTTTCCTCTTGGCTATCTCTTCTGAAAAACTGGCTTAGCTCCCATTCCCACAGTACAAAAGCACCACACTAGTGAATGTATCTTGACAAACTCCATGTGAGAAGGCAAAGTATTACCCATGGAGGGTATAGCACAGGTCTGAGGCAGAAAGTTCCTTACAGTAAATATGCATGTGGTACAGAACCACAGGAGTACAGGGGTTGCTATGGCTTGTTTTGGATTATGGGTTTTCATTTTGATTTTTACAGATAGTATGGTAGTACTGTATCACGTATCAGTTCATAGAGTTTGTAATACAGGTGGTAAGCCCTACTAAAAGGCTGACGTAGATGTGGTGGAGAACAATATCCTTCAGTGGGGAGGTGTAGCATTGACTCAACCAGGACTTTGAGAACTCCAGCATTTGCAGTGCACTGGCAGCAGGTATGCACATCTCCACCTCCCTGTAAAAAAACAAACAAACAAACAAACAAAAATAATAATAATATGTATATATCTCTCATAGGTTACTGTTCAGAGAAAGTAAACTTGTTGCTTTCCTTCATCTGCCAAACTCATAATCAGTATTTACTCTTAATAGTGCAATGATACCTTGAAGCCCATGTTTTTCATTAGGAGACAAGTGTGTGCAACACTGCAAACCCAGACCAGACAGCAACACAAACCTTTAGATGCCATCTCAGGAAAGGGTTAAGAAATGATAATGAGAAATTGGTGGTCAGGTGTACATACTGTTTAATCCCAGAAATGCATCTTCAGCGGGCTTTGATTCAGGTTGCTCATCTGGGTGTGGAACCAGAGTCTGCAGGTCTGTCACAGATAGATCTCACTGATCTGTCCCAGAGCTGATGTGCGTGCACATATATGGTCTCAGCTGCTGCTAAGTTTCTTTACATCACTGTCACACAACAGCTCACCGATTACAAAGGTGACAATATCTGTTGCCTGACCAAAGTCCTAGAACTTGCTGCAAAGCTCTTATACTTATTTTCAGAAAAATACTAGCATTGCATTCCAAGAGTTGCAGTCAAAGTCTCAACATCCAGGTGGAGATTAGTGACAAGTGGCATTCCTCAGGGGTCAGTACTGGGACCAGCACCGTTTAATATCTTTGTCAGTGACATGGACAGTTGGGACTGAGTGCACCCTCAGCAAATCTGATGACACCAACATGCATGGTGCAGTCAACAGGCTGGAGGAAAAGGATGCCGTCCAGAGGGACCTGGACAGGACAGGTGGGCCTGTATGAACCTCATGCAGTTCAACAAGGCCAAGGGCAAGGTCCTGCACCTCTGTCGGGGCAATCCCAAGCAGAAATACAAACTGGGCAAGAAATGCACTGAGAGAGAAGGACCTAGGGGTGTTGGTTGATGAGAAGGTCAACACGAGCCCACAATGTGCACTTGCAGCCCAGAAAGCTAGCCGTATCCTGGGCTGCATCAAAAGCAGCATGGCCAGCAGGACAAGGGAGGGAATTCTCCCCCTCTACTGTTCTCTTGTGAGAACCCAACCTGGAGCACTGCATTCAGCTCCAAGGCCCCCATACAATGATTTTACATACAGTGATGTTACATACAATGATGTTAACATGAAAAAAGAGAATCCCAAAAATGAAAAGTAGGATTCAAATCAAGGGGAACACCCAGTAAATAAAGGAGACAGCTTCTGTGTTTCTAATGCAGTTAAAGATTAGTGGGAAAGGCCACAAACAAAGAAGAACATAAGGAATGGTGTGTATTATGTGTGAAAGTAGCTGATTGTGTGTTGCATAAAGCTCTGTGGGTAAATGAACTACACTTGGGGAGCTCTTGGGTACTCTTAACTACTAGCAAATCAGCTACATTTCATTATTTCCTGCTGATGTTCCTACTGGAAGTATATTCAGCTCATTTTTAAACAAAGTTTTTTCTGTACTCAAATGGCAAACAAATCACTGATTAAATGGAGAGATAGCACACCCAGATGATTTGCATCAATGTAACTGCACCTCAAGTCATATAATTATGCATTGTAACACCACTGTGAAGGGCTTGAACTAAAATTCCCCATCCAGACAAAAGCCAGAGATTGTAATTGCAGAAAAATGAGGTTACTAATTTATTTTTTAGTATCACCCCCTGAGGGGTGTTGTGATGCCTGAAGATCCTAAGTCTCCAAAACATGAGTATATGTAACACTTGCCTTTTCCACAACATTTTGTGCTTACTAACCTAAAAGCTTTTTTTTTTTCCCCTCACACACTGTGTGCACACAACCATCTTCAATCCACTGCTGCAGAAACCAGGGGACACCACTGACGTCAGAGCTTGCATCCCGTCTCTGCAGCACAGATCCTCGTTACCAGACCTGCAGAGCAATACCATTTCAACGTCCATGAAGGACTCGCCTCTGGGCTTCCTCCCAAGAGTGCTGGGAGCCAGAGGACAACTCCAGACCTGCATGGAGGAGATCACAGGCAGGATAGGCAGGCTGTGACTGCTCTTCCACAAGCTTAAAGTAATATTTAGGTGACAGTGTTTTGTGGAAGGGAGGCATTACTAGTCACGGCTTGGATTAGAGACAGGAAAAAAGTGAAGCAAATACAGCTTGGAGTGGAAAATAGTATAGCTTGTGGCACTTTTTATTTATTTTTTTTCCCAGCATTTATGTACGATCATTCAAAAACATTGTTTCTTATTGCTGCATGTCCTCTAAAAGCATTTTGTGGCCAGCTGTCTCCCACTTCACTGCGTGCAGTCGACACTGCATTTGGGGAAACAGATTCCAGCCTCTGCCTCAAGTTTGCTGCCCAACCCACCCCAAAACACCAGGCCTTAAAAAAAAGTGTGAAGAAAAATAAGGAAAGGAAAAAAAATTACAATTTCTAGAGGTGTCTAGAAACATGAACCCCCTCCAACTTGTACTTGCCTTGGAGACAACATCTGCATTGGTGATGTCACATCAACCCCATTGGAGACAAATGAGGTTTGTTCCAATCTTTTCTTGAAGAGCTCCTGTCAGAGAGTTGCCCTGCAGTATAGCCAGCTGAATTTGTAGAGGAGGGGGAAATCTTTCCACACCCTCTAGCACTCTGGTCCCAATGCTCAGAAATGGTCAAAAGGAGTGTTAGGAGTTGATGCCTTTCTCCTGTCAGGAAAAAAATAAGGAGGAAACCAGACAGTAGCAGTATAAACCTAAGGTTTGTCTAGACCTTGATTAGGGGAGCAATTCTGTCCCCTCCACTCAAAAATGACATATTAGAATTGGAAAAGTCTCAGAAAAAGACAACAGTGATAAAACAGTTGCCATAAAAGAAAAAATACCAAGTGTACAAACATTCTCCAAATTTAAAGACAACTGAAATAGACTATGATAGTCTACCAAATTAGGAGTGGCATGTGGAGAGCTTCCAGGGTGTTTCCCTGTCTCTGCTAAGGCAACAGCTGAGAAATGCAGAACAAAGCCACAGAAAGGAGCCACACACAGAACAAAGCAATGGCATGTACTCCACTGCACAAGAGTCCGTGCATCTGCAGGTCTCCTTCATAGGGTATGGTGGGTACAAAAAATTTATATAGGTTCATGGGGAAAACAAGAAAGGTCACAGAAACAACAACAACAAAAAAATTACTGTAAGCAAAGGCAGCTTATCCATCTCATGGACTTCCTGAACAGGCTGGAGAAGTGTTGTGGGGTAGCATTGCAAAATACATACTTTGCCCTTTCTTCTCCTCTGGCCATTGATAGGGAAGAGGGTACTAGGCTAGATAAATCACCGATCTGAGCCAGTGTTGCCGTTCTTGCATTCCTGCCATTGTTGAAATGAACAGCTAAACTTTTCCTGATTTTAACAGGTCTGGATTTAATTCCACCTAACTTTCTTAGAGAGGCTAAGTTTATAAAGCAAGCTACAATAAAAAGTTTTGTATGCAGCTTGCAAAGCAAAGCAAACAATCATGTTCTTAACTCAACTTACTTAAGGCAAATCAGCCAAATTAAAGCATCTATATATACACAGACAGTGTCTCATTGCTACAAGGAAATACAATTCTCAGGATTTCTCCTCAGTCCCTGCTGAAGCCTAGGAGGAAGCTGTCAATCTCTCCATTACTGCTGAACATCATCTGGTGGGATCCAGACTGTTTTGCAACCCGCATTCTAAATTCTGGGTGTTTGTTTGTTTGTTTTGTTTCATTTTCAGCTGTGTTGTCTCCAACTAAAACAAACAAACAAAAAACCTACAGATTTTTACCTGAATAAGCAATGCTTCCCACAGGGGAACCTCCACTGGGGCTTATGGAAGGTGCTGTTCTATCCCAAGAGTTGGACCTGTGTGAACACTGGGGTAGTCTCTTCATTGACTGTAACACCACAAGTGAGAAATTAAGTGATACCAGAGGCCACAGTCCAACGGATCCAGGACCAAACCTGAAACCTCAGACATGGCAAGGGAAGAATTGCCTCATGAATTTAAAACAGATCTCTGAAAGCACAGCAATTGAACCAATCTTACCACAACTACCCCCAGCAAACCTCAGTCATACAAAGCTTTCCTTCACGCTTGAGTTGGAATTTAGCTGGAGCAAAGACGAAAGAATCTAATTTCTTGTTTGAATAAAGAGAAACACTGATGATGTCCTATCAGGGCAAGTTTCCCTGCCCTGTCTGCTATGTCACAGGAACCAGCTGTAGAGACAAGATGTTTCGTTCAGATCGTTCTCTGTAACTACCTAGGAATATCTCTTGTTTACTTTGGTGGAAACACAGGTGACGTCCCACCCTTGCATGCAGAGCATGGAGTGCACCTCTCTTTTACCTGTACTGGCAAAAACACACAGAAGATAAAGAGATTACGAAAGTTTTTTTCAGCATTCTGGTCAGGCTGCACCCTAGGAATTTGAGAGCGAGGATGTGCATAGACAAGTCCAGAGCACATCAAGCAACTGCCAGCATTGCCAGCTTGTCTCCTTTCAGCTGTATCAAGCCAAACATAAGGACAAGACATCAACCTCCTTTAAAAAAAAGGGTGCAGTGCAGTTACCCTGCTGCAGAGCAGCTCCTCAAGCACAGCTCTCAAGAGTAAGCACTGTAAACCAAGGACTGACAGATTTGGTTTCTGCAGGACCAGGGCTGAGGTTTCTGGTCTGGGGAAGGAAGACTCTACCTCACCCAGCAGCAGGTTCTCTTCAAAGCTGCATGCTGCTGCATCATTTTCGTAGTCATTTTCTCATCTATCAGCACCATTTGGATTAATTGAGCTGCACAGAGTCTTCTGCAGACCTGCTCTACATCCAATTATCCTGAGGTGATGAGGTGATCACCAAGCCCCTGGTTTTGGTTTGGGGTAGCACATGTTCACAGTCCTCAGTACCTGTCCAGCAGCAGTCTGGCCCTATCAAAGTGCTCTGGATTTACATCCCAGCCACCTGAAAGAAGCAACTCCACCTTTTGTTTTAATAACAACTGTCTAAAGACTACTTGTGGGAAATTTGGGAGCTCTCCAGCTGTGCTAAAGGGTGAGGAGAAAGGGGTGCTTCTTGCTCTGCACATGTCTGGTCCACTCCAGCCCCCTGGTCCCATCAGCTCTCACACCTCTGGATGTAGCTGCTCGAGTCTTGGACAGCCCTCACATTTGCCATGCCGAGACACCGTGTTTAATTTATATTGGTGAGGTAAAACTGCTGCACTCATCCTTTCTCATGGAAGGTGCTCTAATAGGACTGAGGTTATTATTTATTTTTTTTTATTTTGAATGTAAATTATGAAAGCATAGCTGGGTTTAATCAAACAAGCTGTGTCATTCAATACCAAAAATGTAGTTAGCAAAACAGCAAGACTTCAAACCTTCTTCATCTTCTCTGTATTTAGTTGGGGAAGGAAGGGAAAGTAAATGAACTTTGTAAAAGCACAAGGGGATTTTTTTTTACAAGATCTTTTGTGAGGTTGAAAACACTAGCTTAATTGTACAAGACATTCTGTTCTCTGGGTGCAAATAGCTGATATTATTTAAATTGCTGTATACTTAGAAAGAAAACCATTTTTTTTCTATCTAGAGTCCAAGTTGTCTCAGAATAAAATGTACAGCAGTACAGACTGGAACGGCAGCCTCTGCGTATATGCTTTCTGTTGTGTCACTCCATTGTGTGACTCTTCCAGTCCCTGTTTCCCCATCACTTTCTCAAGATGGTTTTCCACCATCTTATCACTTACTCATTTTCCATCCAGTGTGACCACTGGAGCTTTCCTCTTCAGTCTCTGCTCCTGTTCTTGAGCTTGATCCTGCACTTGCAAAACCACCAGTGAGGATAAGGCAGAGCAAAAGATCTGACCCATCAGTATTCAAACTGACTCCAAAGTAGATATAAGCAGTTTTTCTCTACTCTGCTAACTATACAAACAATAAAAGGCCATTTTCCTCACATCAAACTTCATCACAGTCACTGACAACATGAACAAGCCAGACTGATCCATCTTACAAAGCTAACTTCACTACTTTTCCAGTAAAAAACAGTTTGGAGACTGCAGTGTAATAAACATTGCTGGAGAAAGGTCCTCAAGCATGAAACCAGGACAAAGCCCACAGTGGATCCCTAAGCTCTCAAAATGTTGTGTTTTTTTTTGTTTGTTTGTTTGTTTGCTTGCTTGTTTTTGTTTGTTTGTTTGTATACAGGTTTCAGATACCCAAGGACAAACATCCATCTTACTTATTTAATCTCCTGAACCATGATTTATCTACTACAAATAGAGCTGTTTAATTTCCATCAGTATCAATTCTTTCAAACATTTTTATCCTTCCTTTTCTAAGAGGAGACTCAATACCAATGCACCCTTGGTAACTCTGTTTTTTCATCTAAGGTAAGAAACAAAACCATAGGTCTGAAGACTACCAAATACTAAGGAAAGATACTTCATTTCCACCATTGCATCTATGACAAGTCCTATGTTTTTTTTGTTTTGTTTTGTTTTGTTTGCGTGTTTTGTTTGTTTGGTTTGGTTGTTTGTTTGGCTTTTCTTGAGGGAGCACATCCAACATCAGTAACTTGCTTTCTTTCATGCAGGTAGTCTAATATGAGAGCAAAATAAATATTTGGTTTTCCCTCTTTGCAAGAGGAATGCTTTACACAAGGAATGCACCATGGAAATTACTTGTTTGTTTTTAAATATATGCTCCAAAGCTGACATTACCATTGTGGTCCCAGGACTTAACCTGATCACATGCTGCTTCTGGCAAAAATGAGCTGTTCACCATGAGCTGTTCATGCAGATAGACCACTCCAAACACAAGCACAGACTGCCTCCCTGGTCCTCCATACCAGGAGACTCCTGTAGATTATTTTGACAATAGCTCTCCCTTGTTTGAGGCCAAATTGGTCTGGTTTTAGGGTATGACCACCTGGTAACAAAAACAGATGTTTATGTTGCTCTCATCACCAAGTAGAATATTAAAGGGATGAAGTTAAAAAAAAAAAAAAAAAAAAAAACACACACAAAAAAACAATCCTATTTTCAGTAGAAATAAAAGCCGTTCTGTGACACACTCATCAGTTATTTGTAACCACCCACCTCCAATGCCACTTTGCATTGACTTTGGGTTTGCTGTAAAAATACTCTGAGAGAGAGGACAAAAAAAGTTATCAGCAGGAATTCTGTTAACTGTCACCAAAAGCCTTTAGCTAAATCATTTCCTGTCCTCTAAATTCAGCTGGAAGCATTCACCATCAAGAAGGCAGATGCGTAATCGTGTGGCCCAGTCTCTCTCTGCAAGACAAACAGCGGAAACTGCATCCTATCATAAATCCGTCAGTCATATACCAAATGGGTATCTTGGGGGTTGGGTTTCCCCCCTCCCTAAATTATCACTTGGCAGACAGAAGCAGAGTTTGGAGATATGCTATTTTATCATGTGCTTTTCTTAGTAGCCCGGTCCCACAGATTCAGCGTCTCGCAGAGCTGGTGCCAGAGCAGTGAAGCAGATCTGGCAAGGAGGAGAGCTGGCCATGTTCCTGCTCTGCAGGGTGAGCTTAAACAAGGGATTGCTGCTTTTGAAAAAAAAAAAAAAAAAAAAAAAAAAAAAAAAAAAAACACCTAAATAGTGCCCTTCTTTTTAGCTGCCTTCAGTGGATGAGATGAAGATTGATGATAACAAGAAGTATGAAGTTAATTTATTTAATGCAAGCTGAAAACAAAATAACAAAGACAGCATCCATGAGCCTCTGTAACAGCAAATAAGCAGCCAGACTCCTTTTGCCATACAGTTGCTCCTGAAAAATGTCAAGGCCTACCCAGCAGCCTAATGCTCTTTCTCAGGTAAACAGAAGTACAGCCACGAGGCTGAGGAGAGCTATGAAAGCCACAGCACAAGCCAGGGGTAGAAGGGAAATGGAGACACCAAGAGGTAAACGACAGGAGTTACAAAGGAATTTAGGAATTTTGGGAAGTAAAGGGATCTGGAGGATGGGATGGCATGTGGGCAGGGGAGCCCACGCAGAGTGGGCCAAGGCAGACAGAAAGACGTGAGGAAAGTCCATAGGTGTGGAAGGAGGCCTTTGGAAATCTCCTCTGATCCTGAAGGTTGCCAGAACAGGTGAGGCTGCTAGGCTGGGCCTGGGTGGCCGCCCATCAACAGACACTCAAAAATTACCAAAATACTTTGCTTGTTCCTGCCAGGGACAATGCGGGAAAAGACAAAGGCCTGCAGAGGAGACAGGATTATGGCCCAGCTCTGGTGGCTTCCTGTCCAGCACACAGCCAGAAGAACCACATGGTGGTTCTTCTGTTGCTCACTCTTGCCCTGCTTTCAATAGGAAACAACAATGAAATCTCAGTTACCATGGTAACTTTTAAAGTGGTGACTGTTGCAGGAACAAGCATTATGTATGCAAAATAAAAGCATCTAGGCAGAACAGCTTGGGAAAAAAAAAAAAAGAAAAAAAAAAAAACACCAAGCAAATTGACAGACTATTATTTGCAAAAATAAGAGCCTGGAGTAAGACTCCTAGATTCATGGTTCAGTTTTTGAATAAATAGAAGCTCTGAAGCACCACAAGAAAACAATTTCAACTTTTCCTAGAATGTGTAGCTAGTTTATCTGATGCTTCATCAGAGTATCAAAACCTGCTGTTGAGATGTGTCTTTGAAAACCCAGGTTTCTAGACTACTGCTGTCTTTTTCTAAGAGCAGTTGTGAGAAACACTCTGTAGCCAATAACTTAGGCTCAGGCGAGGATCTCAGTGAAGTAGTAATTTATTCGCGATTGCAATGGCGGGCGCCCCACAAGCAGGAGAGAGCGCATCTACTAGTTCCAAAACACAGTTTATATACCTTTTGATGGCAGGACCCTCCCCTGTTTCCCCACTGAGTGGGTAATCCAGGTTCACAATCTATCTGATGCTTCACAAACAATGCATGGCCTTCAGTTGCCGGCCTGTTAAATTTCAAATTTTTTTTGACATTTTTACTGTTTGAAGTGGTAATGTTTCTTCACTTATCTGACTTGACTTGATACCGTGATTTTCACCTAATTGTCCTAAGGAGTCTGGTTGTCTGCATTTTACTAGGTCGCCTGCTAAACTTTCTTATCACTGTAAGCATATCTCAGTACCACATTCCCTCCTTCTAAACAATGTTACTCTGCAAAAACAACATTTCTATTCCCACAATTCCCCCCTTTTCTTTTTTTTATAAACTGTTGATTTTTGCAAAACCTTTCTCTAAGGTGTAATTTGATAGACTTCTTCTTTTTTGCTTTCTTTGCTTTCCATCTCCTCATTATCTCCTTATCTGAGTAAGGTGGTAGCTCCATGGTCATTTGTTTCAATAGTGCAGTTTCAGTTAACCACTGTACTAGTCCTCTTACACAGAGGATAATGCAGCAACCAATGGCTGTCAAAACTCCTACAACTACGATCAATGTTGCAAATATGCCTATTTTTTTTTTATTTTTTATTTTTTTTTTTCTGCCAATTCACTGGCAAGGGTGGTAAGCCCTTGCAATGCTCTTGTTACCGAGCCATCTGGGACACTATTGTTGGGTATAAGATTGCAACAATGGTTGCTCAGTATTACACACACACAAACACACCTCCTTCCTCTGCGAGCATCATATCTAATGCTATCCTGTTTTCCCAAGCCATTTTGCTGATGGCATCTAGTTGTTCAGCGATTCCTCTCATCGCATCCTTGGTATAATTGATGAATCTCCGCTGATTATAATAGAAATAATTAATCCAATCCACATTTTTATTGATTGTTACCCACCAGAACAGTGACTCAAACCCTGCAGCAATTTGATTTCTGGCTTTATGTTCATCTGCAACTCCTCTAGGTACCCCAATAGAATCTATGTATACTCTATCATCAAATGATATTCCTAAGCCTCTTTTACTTCCTCTGGGTATTTGTGATGTTTCTCTTTCAAATGCCAGGGTGAAGGGTATAGCTAATTGAACAAGTGCACAAGTGCCTTCCCAATTAGATGGTAGGGTGGACCGTAAGATCTTCCCTCCACCGTACCACCAGAGATCTGCCCTGGGGATCTCTAGTCTTGAGCAGTTTCCCATCAAGTCCTTGGTAGCACAAGGCAAATTCTCGTAGATGCCAGGTAGCACTCACACCCTGCCGTGAGAGGCAAGCTGTATGGTTACCTATAGCTGTAGAGAATGCAGGGGGAACCGTGATACTGTTATCATGCAAGGAACAGCAAAGAGAGACTTACAGGCCTCATTTCCCCAGGCAGTCTTTTCTTGGTACAATGCAATCATACATCGCATCCCTTGGGAGTCTTTGGTCCACCCCCATGGGAAAGGCACTATCTGGGCAATCGGTCATCCCGAGGCACAAGCATAGCAGTAGCTACGGTTGAGACTCTGGACGGTATATTTGACCCATTCTATCCAGGCATTCACATCCCCATACCTTGTTTGAACTGACACATTTCAGAGGGCTTCCTGTTTTCTCTCCTGTTTTCTCCTTGAGTTTCTCCCTTTCTCTGATGGCAATAGAGGATTGTTTCCATACAGCTATTCTCAATCTGGCTGTTGGGTCTCTCCCAGTTATTTGTTCTCTCTGCTCAATTGTCGTTGGGCATTTAGATCTCCACAAGCTAACACCTCACAAACATCAAACGTGACAGAATGTGGTACATAACCCTCTGTCACAGTCACCCATATTTTGATGGGGTATCCCGTTTTTGCTATTATCTGGTCATGCCTTTTGCAAGTTGCCAATTGACCAAGGCCTTCTCTGAGGCCTAGAATCACTAAAAACAAAATTAGTAATCAATTTTTCCCTGTCATTATTTTTAAACCTTAGGTTTCCAAATAATTATCGATACAAAAAAATAAGATGTACACTACTACTATAACAACCCCCCCCTTGGGAGCACTGCATTTTGCTATAGGTCTGTTCTTTCTTTCAATCACAAGTCGCAGTCGTTAGTTACCTGTGAAAATAAAGGTTAGTTTACAATTGTAAGCTCTTATCCTGCTCAGAGTCCACTATGAGATTTTTCTATTCAATTTCAACTTCCAACAAGTCTTTTGTAGGAACAGCTTCCCAGGTACTAGCGTCGACGGATGCCTTCACTCGAGTATAGTGAGTCCAACCTTTTTCCGCAGTTCTTATGGCTGTTTCAGTGGTTAGTAATTGTCCTTCCCATTCAGGCCGGAGTTGACTCTTTCCAGGTCCAAATCAGGACCCGGTTTCCTGGGTGATGGTGGTGAATGGGGAATTCCAAAGGTGGGGTTTGAGCCAACAACCCACAGGTCCTGAGAAATGACAAAGAAGAGGACAAACCCAGAATACAGTTCTTAAGAAAACTCTCTTGTTTTAAATTGTGGTATCTCATCCCTTCTGCCCAGATAGGGCAATCTGAACAGCATCTCATATGGTGAAATTCCTATATCCTTTCTTGGTGCTGTTTAAACCTGTAGGAGTAAGCATTTTACCCAAGGAAGTTGGGTTTCTAACACTAGTTTAGTTAATTGCTTCTTTAATGTCTGATTCATTCGCTCCACCTTCCCAGAAGAGGAGGGGTACCAGGGGCTGTGAAAATCCCACTCAATCTCTAAGGCCTGCTTTAACCCTTGCAGTAAAGCTTTACACCCATCCAGTCACGTGGTCAATTAGGACAAACAAGTAACTCAGTAAAGTTTACCTGTATACTTTGGAAAGGTCAAACCCCTGGCTCCCGTCCCCCTCTAGATGGGTTACAGAAGACCTTTTTATTTACCTTTTGACATATGGTACATCCTCTACATATGTGCTTCCCTAAAGTGTATATTCCTACACAGACATACTTTCTTATCACATATTGCTTGCACCTCCCAATGACTCTTCTGATGTAAAACAGTTAATATTTGCCTCATTATCACTTTATTCAGCATTTCTCTCCCATTAGGGAGTATCCATTTTCCTTCAGACTTCATGGCTCCTGATTTCTTAAAAAAAATCTTTCTTTTAAAACTTTTTAGTTCTTTCTTAATTTTCAACAATTCTTTGAATCCTCTCTGCATTTATTCTTTGTTTTCCTTCAGACATTAGATGCCTTAAATACCTGACTTCTCTTTCTCCATATTGTAATTTATTTATTTTTTTTTAATACTCCCAAGCCCTGCTTTCCCAGAAAGTTGAATAGCTTGTTAGTAGCTTTCTTCACAACTCTTTTCTCCTGTCCTGACAATAGAAAACGATCCATATATTTGTTAACATTAATACCCCCTTGGGAGGTTGTAATTGCTCCAAAATCTTTTTTAGAACTTAACCAAATAGATAGGTGGCCCAGTAAACCCTTGGGGTAAAATTGTCCACCTATATTGTTGCTTCCGCCCCCATTTCAGGGTCTTTCCAGTCAGAGGTGAATATACATGTATGTTTGCTCTCAGGGCCTGAGAGCACTCCATTAATAACACTGTTATTCCAGTCTAACAATTTACTATTTGAATGCCCAATTTAATCATCAAATCCCTTCTCAACAAGTTAGTCCCTGCCTTGGGTACATACAATAATTACCCAGTGATCATTTTATCCCCTGGTCTCAGCTTGGTATCCCCCAAAAGTGGCACTGTTATCCCAGCCCCTTCTACCCCCATCACTTTTTAGGGTTTCATTAGTTAATTTAATCCCTGATACTTTACAAGTCAGTAATGACCTAGCTGCTCCCCAGTGTATTGGGTTTGATGGCAAGGTTCGGGGGCTGTGAGTGGGGGGGGTAGGAAACTGCAGTGGCAGCCCCTGTGAGGAAAAAAAAAAAAAACAGAAGCCTCCCCGTGGCACATAAGGGACAATTTCATCTGGCCCTAAAGGGGCCCACTGCTGCCCAGAGCCAAGCCATGAGCAATACAGGCCGTGCCTCTGTGAGAGCACATCCACAAAAACAAACAAACAAACAAACAAACAAAAACCTGCTGCTCAACAGCAGTTGGGAGAGCGAGAAACCCCCCCCGCAGGCACCAAAGTCAGTGCAGAAGGAGGGGGAGGAGGCGCTCCAGGCGCTGGAGCCGAAGCCCCCCTGCGGCCGCTGGAGAGGCTCCTGGTGGAGCAGGCTGTTCCCCCCCACCGTCCCCCTCCCCGATGCTTGGGAAACTGACCAAACACCACAGCAAATATGCAAATATACCAAAACTTCTAGACTGTTACTTAGATAATGCCTACATCCCCTTTCCCTGCTCATTCAACTTCAAACAGCTCTGTTAAATACTACATGCCACACCTTTAACCCCTTCAGCAACCCTTTTAACACTTCCTTTATCTTTCTCCAGCCTGTACTTTAATACCAGCACCAAAGGCTCAGTCAGGGTCCAACTTAATTCCATACTTTTTCCCTCCAAGATAAACAACATATCAATATAGCATATTTCATCCCATTTTCCTTCTTCCCTCCTTCTTCCACTCCACATATTCCTATTCGAAGTGGCCAGCCTGGCCACACTTAAAACATCTTATCAAAGCCTGTCCCTGCTAGGACTCAGGCCACAACACAGGCAGCCTTCTTTGCCTGCCATTCCTTCATCTCTCTTCCTCTCCTTTCCATCCTGGCCCTGACTCTCCCTGAAGATTTTCTTCCTCTTTCTCCAACCCTCTGCCTCACTACCCGCTGCACTGTCAATACCATTAGTTTCGCTCTTTTTTTTTTTTTTCCTTCTTATCTCCCCTTCGGACACACACCTCCCAGGCCTCCCGCAGGAGGGTCCCCCAGTGACTGTTCACTACATCCCCCCACCTTCTGAATCATTTTCTGCGTATTTTGCCAGGCTTTAATCACACAATGAACTTTCAAGAGCCCTTGGGTTACTGGGTCCTCAGGTCTTATCCCCAAGTACTTTCTCATTCTGACCCCAAGTCTCTCATATGATTTCTGTGTTGCACACTATTATTATTCCAGCCAGGATTGGCAAGTGGGTATTTCTGCCCTGCCGGTATTACCGGTCCTGGAGGATGAGCTCTTTCCCATTCTTGTATAGCAGCTCTCCTCCTGATCATTCCCATTTCTTTCCCTGTAAACAACATACTTATAGACATAATTCCCTCCCCCAAGAGTATAAATCAGGTCGTAGGAACTGGTCTAATTGTTCAACTAGGCTGTCGGGGTCCTCAAATAAAGACTTCCTCTCCTTCTTAAAAGTCCTAACCTCTCTGCTGGTAAGGAGGGGGGGGTAGTTCACCTAAGAGGATACACAGTTAGTGTTAATACTGTTAGTATCAGGGAAGGCAAAATTCTCAGTATATCTTCTACCTTGTTCTAATTCTTGCCGGAGCCTAGGGTACGATACTTTTTTAGGGACAGTGTTAATTACAGTCCCTGTCTCCCTTCCTGGAGTGACTGCTGCTGCCACCAGTTCAATATTAAGATTATAGGGAGCATAACTTGGCTCCTTCTCTGAAAAAGGAATCTTCTTGTTTACACATAAATTTAAAGCCTGAATTTTCATCAGACCCGTATTTTGGCCAAAATACTGCTGTTTCCTTAATTGGTTCTTTTGTCCAGACTGATACACAATATTTAACCTTTTTTTTTTTTTAATTAT
Source organism: Anas acuta (assembly GCF_963932015.1). Taxonomy (NCBI): domain Eukaryota; kingdom Metazoa; phylum Chordata; class Aves; order Anseriformes; family Anatidae; genus Anas; species Anas acuta. Next base: position 130,581,287 of record NC_088979.1, read on the forward strand.
TTTTCTTTTACAATCCCTCTAATTTTGGGATTATGTTTCCAATCTCTTATAATTCTTCAGGAAGAACTATTAGTAGGCACTCCCCCAGGGATATCTCCCTGTCCCCTGGAACTCATATCTTCCCATTTTTCCTAACCCTCGCCCGTATGTGCTACAGAAATTTCCCTTCTGCAGTGTACCACACAACAACGTACTGAAAAATGGGGGTGTACCGCCAAGCACTTCCCTGTGCCAGCGTTACCGCACACCTATGAGTTTACCAGATTCCCTGGAACTCGTACTTCCCATCTTTCCTAACCCTCGCCAGTATGTGCTACAGAATTTTCCCTTCTGCAGTGTACCACACACCAACGTACTGAAAGATGGGGGTGTACCGCCAAGCACTTCCCCGTGCCAGCGTTACCGCACACCTGAGTTTACCAGATTCCCTGGTGTACTTCCAAGCACTTCCCCGTGCAAGGATTACCGTACACCAGATTCCCCTGGTGTAGTGCCAGCACTTCCCCGTGCAAGGGCTTACCATACACCAGATACCCGACCCCCAAGGCAATACTTAATATTTCTTACCTTGGTCTGTGCACAGAGTTACCGGATCGATTCTTAAAAACCCAGAGTGCCTACCTTCTTCCTTTCCCCACTACTTCACGGATCCTGCCTCTTTAACCAGTCTCGGGCCCTCTGTCAGCTTTCCGCAGAACCGCCACCGTCGATGCACAGGACCGCTGAAATCAGCGGGGCATGCCTTCCTGCTGCTGCGGCGGTGGAGCTCCCCAGTAGGTGACTGGATCCCGGACGAGCCCCCAAATTGTGAGAAACACTCTGTAGCCAATAACTTAGGCTCAGGCGAGGATCTCAGTGAAGTAGTAATTTATTCGCGATTGCAATGGCGGGCGCCCCACAAGCAGGAGAGAGCGCATCTACTAGTTCCAAAACACAGTTTATATACCTTTTGATGGCAGGACCCTCCCCTGTTTCCCCACTGAGTGGGTAATCCAGGTTCACAATCTATCTGATGCTTCACAAACAATGCATGGCCTTCAGTTGCCGGCCTGTTAAATTTCAAATTTCTTTTGACATTTTTACTGTTTGAAGTGGTAATGTTTCTTCACTTATCTGACTTGACTTGATACCGTGATTTTCACCTAATTGTCCTAAGGAGTCTGGTTGTCTGCATTTTACTAGGTCGCCTGCTAAACTTTCTTATCACTGTAAGCATATCTCAGTACCACATTCCCTCCTTCTAAACAATGTAACTCTGCAAAAACAACATTTCTATTCCCACAAGTTACTAAGCACAACTAAAGCCTGTTTGCATGATTTCATGTGTTATTTCATTTCAGGCAAGAGGCAACTAAATAAATTGTTTTTCTCTTCACTGCCTCAACTTCATCACAATTTCTAGTCTGGTACTGACTCTTACTATGCTGCACCTTAATCTTTCAGCAAGATCATAGGGTAGACATGGGTCATGAGGATGCTTGTTGGCCTCATCTTACACCCAAAGAACATAAAACAAACAAACAAAAAAAACCTCCACCAACAAATAAGCACAAATTGTGGTTCTCTTCAGAGGAGATCTCTTACAGAAGAGCTAAGAATATGTCAGAGGTATTGTGCAATACTGCATTGCATTGATAGACCTGTAAGCAAGGAGCATGCACAGCCCTTTCCTTCTGCCAGTATACTTGGCTTCAGTTCCCTCACTTTCCTTAACAAGTTCACCTAAAAACTCAAGAGCCTTCTTCTATTTGTTTCTTTTACATTGATAAGCCTCAATAAAGACCTTTGAACACCTCAGCATGAGTCATGCACATATTTAACAGGGTCTTGGAGCAAGTCTCAAACCACTCTAAAATGCATTTCTTTGATTTCTGGCATATTAAATATTTAGTGATAATATTCAACTCACTATCAAAAGTCCTGGCTTCTGATGCAGTGAAAACTCAACAACTGAAGTTATTAAGCAGGTATTCTTTATTACGGTGCCAGGTGTGTGGGGATTGCTCCACCTAACACACACACACTAAAGGTTACTGGCAGTGTGCTTATGTTAGTGGGATAAATATATATTAATTTCAGTTCCTGTAAGTCTCTTGCATATTCATCAAGTCTCCAAAGAATCAATAACATAGGTTTCTGCCCCTATTCACACGCATATCGGGGTCCTTGAGTCCATCATACTCTGGTGGTCTTTTGATGAAAGTCAGAAGTCATCTTCAATACTCAACTCCTGACTTTTCCTTTCTTTGACAGATTTCAGCAGTCAAGCCAGTTCTGTCTGGTTCTGTTATCTATCCATACAGTCTTTTACTCCCTTATCTTTGGGGTTGTTAACATACAATTGTGTTAGCTAAAACCTATGGAATCAACATCCTTTATCTTGTTCCCTGTCTCACTTCATCTCTGATAAGTCATATGATTCCTCAAAGATATTGAGGCAGAATCTTGGCTGGCTTGCTTTATAGAGGTCTCAATAACTCTCCAGGAACTGGTGCAATCCTATATCAAATGACACTTCTAGTGAGCTGTGGTTGTCTGGATAATGATTGATTTAGTCTACAACAGGGGGATAAATGGCATAACTGAGAGGTGGAGCAAGAAGTGGAGACAGAAACCAAATCCCACAGATAGCTATGGGCCAACCCAATTGAAAGGAAGCTGTCAACATTGCTGTCAAACTAAGAATTAACCTAAATAATATTTCTACTGTAACTATCTTAGAATCTGCTTTACTTTAAAAAGACAAGGTTTGAGGGTTTTGTTTGTTTGTTTTTAGGTAGTTTTGCATTTTTCCCCCTCCTTTTGCTGCTTGTAGAGGCAGCCTAATTTTATTTATTTATTTATTTAGGATACGGATTTACATTCTGCTCAAGTGTTCTTAGAAACAACAAGAACAGTTCATCAAGCTAACCATGAGGGACAGGTAGCATTTTTTGAAGAAAAGATTTCCAAAAACTAACTTTTCATCTTGACCTTGTGAAGAAATGAAGCTTTTGCAATTGCAGCCTGTATGTCTGTCTCCTCTGTGAGTTCCATCCTCTCCTACCAGGCAAAACCTCTTCACCTCAGTAGCCAGTTTAGATCCATTTGGAAGGGGAGGGATCTTCAGGATGAAAATTATGTTCTAAAAATACATATATATATATATATATATATATATATATATTTGAACTGGAGGTTGGGTAAAGGACAGAAATCCAAGAGAGCACACCCAGCTGAGGGAGGAAAGCCAAGGCAGCCACTCAGTTCTGTCTGGCTCCTCACTGCCTGACCCTACAGATGATGTGGCAGAAGATGAAGCTGAGATCATAGAGAGAAGAAAGGGAACTGAAGAAAAACCTGAGGGAAACCAGACTCCATTTGTTCCTCTGCTCAGAGAGCAATTTGTTTAGGTAATTGCCAAAGTAAAACAAACAGAAAGAAAAACATCTGGGAGGAAAAATTGATAGGAATGATCTGACTGTAAATTTGCTTCCTATTCCCCATCAGTCAATAGTCTCTCAGTTTCTGCAGCACAAGAAAGTCATGGGGGTGGGGGTGGGGGTTGCTGTACTTGTTTTGGAGAGCTTTAGGACTCTTTTTAAACAACAGGGACAAAGGAGGGCAAATAGACCTTGTTTTTCAATGCCTTTGAAATAGTCTAAGGGTTAATGAGGTGCAGTGTGGTCAACAAACCCAGCACCGGGCAACACTGCTATTTCCTTTGTGTCTCTCTCATTACTTCCAGGCAGGCCTCGATTAACGCTCCCTATGAGAAAGATGCACCTCTGATCATGGGGGAATGTGATTTTCTTTCTTTCCAACAAAGCAGATATAGGTAGCATCATAAGTAAAAAGGCAACAGCATCTGCATTTCTGGGTGGCAATGGAGGGAGGGACAGCACTGAATTTAACAGTGTTTTGAGTTAAATTCAGGGCTGATGTCAGGGGAAGGGAGCTCTGTCCCAAACTGTCACATCAGCTAAGAGCAAGACTAAATCGAGCCCATTGAGCATGACAAAAACATTATGAGGTTATTACAACAACTTGTTTGAAAATGTGCTGTGGGAAGCCAGCAATGCCAGATGAATGCAAAAGCTGAGCCCAGGAGAAACAGCAGGCAGCATAAATAAGGTTTTGTCAGCATGTCCATTATAAACCCTGTGTTTGCTGTTTGGTACATAACCCACCCCATTTAAAAAAAAAAAAAAAAAAATCACACAAGGCTGGAACTTGGCACGCTAGCCTCCATCCTGCTCCAGTGTTTGTACAAACCCAAGCTGTGCTCAGACTCCTGCATTTGACAGAAAAAGGGTAAATGGTAAAAAAGAAAAGGGAGTGGTACTTTGCCAAAAGATTTCAGTCAGCAGCTTCATTTACCACAAAGGACAATTTAGAAAAATATCAGCTGAATACTAAAATCCCTTTTGAAGTGATGCCCCATGTTTGTTTGTTTATTATTATTATTATTATTTATTTATTTATTTATTTATTTATTTCAATTAATGGCTAGAGAAATGCAGAGACCTTTAAAGACTGAGAGGTCTCATAATGAATTTAACATAAATGTAAAGCCAAAAATTCTGCTTTATGGGCAGCTCTAGCACCTTCTCCTGTTTCCCTGCCCAAGGAGCACTTTAAAAACAAAAGCTGGCTACAACACAGCATCTTCAGTCAAGCCATTCTAGTGAGCTTTTCCTTATTAAACAGCCAATGACTTTGAAAAGGCCAAAATTTTAGTATCTTTTCAAGTTTTACCAGAAGACAGCTGGTCATCAAGAAATGGAAATGTTGCACTTATTTTTTTTTTCAAAGAAGCTGAAATGGAAAAAAAAAAAAAAAAAAAAAGCATTTTGGAAAATTAAATCATTGAAGTAAATTCTTTCTTCTCAGTTTTTAAACTCTCCCTAGGAAAAAAATCTAAGATGAAATAGTGAAGGCTTGTCTGAGCAGGCAAGTTTTATCTGCTAGATATATAGCTGTAACTGGATAAGCGCCTGAGTCTTTTTACTACAGCCTCTTCCAGCTTAGTTTAAACAGTCTTCAGTGTTATAAGCTAAGCTTTAAAGAAGAAAAGAAAACCATAATTTGAAAAAAAATGCTTGTAGCAAAACAAGAGTGTTCACATGGGTAGTAAAAACAAATTTAACCCTAGTATAAATTCATACCTTGGCTTTCATGTTTATACTTTCCCACATAGACAATTTCTCAGAGGAAACACAGGGGGGCTGGGAGGAAAGTGAGGTGGGAAGTGAAGATAATTTCCCACTGCAAAGCAGAATAGAAACTAGAAGCAAGACGGCTTGAGAAGCTTTCCCTCAGATGTTGACATCATGGTGTTCTCCTTTATCCTTTCTACTCTTTACCCCACTCATTTTAAAATAAGAAAAAAGGGATGAAAACCTGAGGCAGCAACTCAATAATAAACAGTAGCGTGTTCAAAAATGCATAAAATCATGGGTTTTGTTTGTTTTGTTTTTTAATTTTGAAGAAAAATCATGAAAGGAAACCTCTTATGCTGACACTATCACAGACACCAAAAATTTGAATTTCTCTGTAGTTTGCATTAAACCACACTAGACGTCTGCCATCTGATCCCACTGAATACCTAAGTTGAGAAGTAACCCCTCAGTGGCTATAGAAGATTTCCTCCAGACCAAATAATGAAGCACACATCCCCTTTGACACAGTCCTATCTCCGGACACTAGGGTGTGGTAGGAACTTTTTGAAGTGAGCCTATTTAATAAAGAGTCATGTAAAATAAACATTTCTTGGGAACTAGTGTCTTGTGCCCTGAGATTTTTTATCCCTGTACAGAAAGGGTGTGTTACCATCATCATACTAGGTCTGGAAAGTCTGTCACACAAGGCCTGACACCATAGAAACAAGAAAGTCTATACAGGCTCCTTTATTCCCCATCACATACATTTTTGTCCTTCCTTACACCCAGTTACCATGTTTCTCTCTTCTAGAAACAGACAATTTGTATATTGCAGCAGTCCAAACACAAATCAAAACAACTCCCATATTTTGCATAAGACTTCATGCACTGACATCTATGGTGCAGGCATCTCTCTGCACATTACTAGGTAACTCAAACTCAAAAGTCTTTTCTTGGAACATGGTGAAAGTCAAAGGGAAAAGTTGGAAAACTGTGTTATACTGTTCAACACCACCTGGTTTCCCATCTGTGATGTCAGTGCAAACCACTCTGAGACTGCAGGCCTAGTGTTATCAAGGTATGGACTCCATGGTTGTCAAAACTGCCAGCTTCAGACATTCAAAAAAATACTGAACCAGACCTCCCAAAAGAACTCAAAATATTTTTTCTAAGTTACCCTCTGCTTGCTGAGTTTTCTGGGGCACTGGAAAAATGTCTAGATTTCTTCAGCATCAGGAAAGAAGTTTGGAATATGAATGTGTCTAAAGGAAAGTCAGAATTGCCAAGCAATTACTTGATTCCAGGTGCTAAGGCTTTAGTAAGTATGAAAAAAAAATATCATAAAAATACTGTCTTTGTGTTGGAATCCATAAAATTCAACTGTTTTAGCGTATTTGGGGTATGAGAACCTCCAGGCAGGCTTGCTATGCACTGCACAAATAAGTACCATGTGTTTGCTCCCCTTTTTGTCTAAACAAAAGTGACAACAAAACACCTTAGACAAGGGCAGCAAGAAGAATGAAGACAATCATGCTTTCCATTTTTATAAGTTTGTATTTCCCCTCCCTTGTTTGATCACTGAGTCTCAAAAAATAATAATAATAAAAAAAATCGCATCCTTCAATTATGTTCTTTGATGTTACAGTTTTAGGGATGTCTTTCTCTAGTTTTAGAACCATATACATGTAAATGCAGCACTGACTCATAGAAAAACAATTGTGCCTAAAGCTAGAAGAGAAGCAAAGCAAGCAAACTATTTTTGTCTTTACAAGTACTTATTGGTACCCTAAAAAGATCCTGTTTGATTCAGATAAGCTTTGGATTGTACTTACCCACCTTATCTAGATACCTAGTTCAACTGAATCTTGCCAGGAAATCACGTGGGAATTAAATTATTCCATAAAACTTGCGATATTTCCTGGTTCTGTCAGGGACAGGAATACTTTCAGCCAGGAATCCTTGCGTCTGGATGAGTCATATTTATTTACATTTATTTATTTTTGCTGCATTTGGCCATAGAATGGCACTTTAGATTTTTTTATTATTATTATTATTTTTTATCAAAAGGTTTCTATTACAATTTAACTAGAAAAATGAATTATGAGCTCAGTAATCATACTATAGTGAGAACTATAGGAAGTGTAATTTACTATAAGTGAGAGAGAAGTCAGAGAGTTTTTTAAAAGCTTATCATGTTAAGCTTCCCTAGCACATTCACACAAAATTTTAATTAGTTTATATCTGGAGAACCGAGATAGCATGCAATGTAAGAATATTCTGATGCACCTGATACTGTAAAGCAAATACATAGTATTTGATGGTAGGTCAGAAGTTACTAAGGAAGGATCCTAAAAGCTGAAACATCCACCAGTATCTCCAGTCCCCTGAACTGCAGGAGGGGTTGGAGGCTTCAGATCCCTGGACATGGACAGATCTTGCACCTCTGGGAGGAGGATAAGACCACCTTCAGATCACAGCAACAAGGGATCTCAGAGCATTCCCATCATCTTAGAGCACACTGATGATTCATACATGGTTACATGGCAATATTTACTAAGCTCTCAGGAGGCAAATCCATTAGGAAAGATTAGTCAGCTGTCAAGCACCCATTCCTTTGCATAAGAATTATATTCTCTCAATACAAGTTCTCATCTTCCAACAGGAACTTCACCCTACCACCTACTCACTCTTTTCATAATTTCATAATCAGTGAGTTAGGACATGCCATGTTTTCAGAAATTGCAAAGTAACAGGGGAGACACTGAAAATGATAAATGGAGATTTGAGTGTAGCAACTTCTCTCTCTTTATAACTGAGCATTAACAAAGAAGCACAACTTTTGATTCATTCGGAGCCAATCACAGTTACAAGGAAAATAGACTTAGCTCGCTACAGATTAATCTCTGTCCAAATCCAGCTAACCACCTCAAGCACATTCACTGAGCTCTGCACACCTATCAGCAGCACAGTTCATTTTCTGGTCGGAGTACTGCATACTTTCAGTAGGACACACCACAGGCGCAAGGAAACCACATTGAGGTTCAGAACATATCACACATTTTTTTGCCTTTACACTTGAACACTTAGGCATGTTCATTAATATCACTATTTCTCGCTCTATCCAAATGTTACTCCACTTATCACTAAAATGGAAGGGATTTGGGCAACACTGTGTGACAGAAAGGTTGGCAAATACTACAAAGTATCTGAAATCATGCACTCAAGCAGGAGAAACTACTTGTTGACAGGTCAGCAGAGCAAGACCTCGTTCTTAGAGGTATGGCCATTGAGTTTGTAAAGCCAGTGCAAAGAGGACAGTGGTTTTCAGGACATCTTGCTGTGAGAGCCATGCCAATAAAGTAGTACTTACTGCACTGCTTCTTCAGTCTTCTGGGTTCAAAAGATTTTTCATGTCTTCTCAGCTGCATCAATTAGTTTAGCAAATATTGGTGCTTCTGCCTACATTTTTATTTTATTTTATTTTATTTTATTTTATTTTATTTTATTTTATTTTATTTTATTTTATTTTATTTTATTTTATTTTATTTTATTTTATTTTATTTTATTTTATTTTATTTTATTTTATTTTATTTTTGGCATGCTTTTAAATAAGTCTATCCTAAGCAGGGCAGACCAAGCATATGGTATGCCTCTCTCTTCTAAAAGGTGTTGAATTCGGAAACCACTGACAGGCCTGTGAGAGCCCCACACCTGCAAGAAACACTTTACTACTTATTAGTGCTTTTATCTCCTCTGAAAAAGAAGCAGCAGCAAAGCAAAGCAAAGCAAATGCAGTAAGGCAAATGCAGCAGGAGTCCAGCTCTTTATGTTACAAGAGGATAGATACTGACTCTGTCTTTGCCTTCAATTTGTTTGCTGTATGCCATACTCTGTTTCTCTTTGCTGCTACTATACCACAAAACCCTGCCAGGTCAGGTTACTGCTCTGTTTATCTGGCTCTTCAATGCCATGTGTTGAAGGCCCCCCCTGATGAGGCCCTAGTGTAGCATTTCATCTCCTGGACACCAAATGGTCTTTTATCAGGGCAGAAACATCAATGGGAGCAATAGCAGGTCTGAAGGAAACCGGGCTGAAAAGCATTATGAACTGGCTTTGTGCTATGAGGTATTTTCCCATGAAAAGCCTTCAGCCACATAGGGTAGTGATGGTAAGTACAGAGGCTTTTTACAAGTCTATAACCCATTCCAGATTCAGCAGTGGCCTGTAACAAACAGACCAGCGGGTTTCTAATGAATGCAGTGTAAAGCCTTGCCACATTTGACATCCTTCTGCTTCCCCACACGATGAAGTAGGCTGATCTAAAGTGCACATGCATATGTGTGGTGTTTTGTCTCATTTTTTCCCTTCTCCTACAGATCCAAAGTGCAATGAAGTAGCTGCATCCATCTGCTAGCAGGGCACACAGATGCAGCCCTGTACAGCTGCTATATGAAGATGGATGTCTGCAGAAGCCCTGCTGGCACCAACAGCGAGTTTCCTGCCTCAGGGTACTGTTTGCTCCCAGGGATGCGAGCTTTATCTGCCCTCCCTCTTTTCTTTATTCTGGCATCTGTCTGTGTAAACACGGCTGCTGTGGTTGCTAAGGAATCAAAAAACACATGCGAAGAAATAAAGATCCTGCAAGGAATCCCAGATGCAACTGTCTTTATGGGAAAGATATTCTATTATCCAGTGCCAGTATTTGCCTTTTGGGGAACAACAGCTCAGTACAAGGTAATGCTATTAAATGCACTTCTTGGTACAATCCTGCAGCAAACAGGTATTCACTTTAGGTTTAGAATGAACTCTTTAAAAGTCTCCAACCCTGATGTGTTTTAAATAGTCTAAAATGGCAAAAATCTAACCACAGTTCACTGCCAGTGTAACAGTTACATAGTGAACAGAGAAAACCCATGTGCAATGTGTACGTTATCTACCTGCAGCCTAAAGAACGTGGGGTCTTTGAAGTGTAGTGTTGCCACTGCATTTAAAAGGAATACTGAACAAGCACTACAGAGAGAGCAAGGTGCTGTTGGTTTTTAGAAACCAGCTGTTCCTTAACTTCTCTCTTTCCTAGTTAGAAGTTCTCATATGTAAAACTAGAGTAGGAACACTTACTTCCTGTTTTTAATTCCATTTGTCATCCTTCCTCTTATGGAACAGGTCACTTTAGCCAGTGGTGCAAATTTGCCAAAATGGTTGGACTTCAACCCCAACACAAGCACACTGCAGGGACTGCTGATGACAGGGGAGAGCGGAGTATACCTGTTGAACGTAGTTGCTTCTGGAAGGACGTGCACCCTGAGAGCCGCTCTAAAGTTCACCATCCATGTTCAGGACAGCATCTTACTCCCAGACACAGAGGAGCACTTGAACCACATGCCAAACAGCTATGAGTGAGTATTGTCAGCTTTTAAAGGTTTTTGCCCAGAAGGTGAGACCTCCCTAAGTGACACAGGGTGGTCTTTTTCTACTATGAAAGTATGATGCTGGGTAAAAAAACAAGGAACGAATGAAAGAACGAACAAAAGAGAGAGAGAGAAGGAGAGAGGAGAGAGAGAGAGAGGAAAGGAAAGGAAAGGAAAGGAAAGGAAAGGAAAGGAAAGGAAAGGAAAGGAAAGGAAAGGAAAGGAAAGGAAAGGAAAGGAAAGGAAAGGAAAGGAAAGGAAAGGAAAGGAAAGGAAAGGAAAGGAAAGGAAAGGAAAGGAAAGGAAAGGAAAGGAAAGGAAAGGAAAGGAAAGGAAAGGAAAGGAAAGGAAAGGAAAGGAAAGGAAAGGAAAGGAAAGGAAAGGAAAGGAAAGGAAAGGAAAGGAAAGGAAAGGAAAGGAAAGGAGGTTGAACAAGGGCATGTTGAATTGCAAGGCAGGAGGCATCAGGCTTTGCTGCTCAGGAACAGCAGCATGGGCATGAAGACTGGGGGCCTGGTAGCAGTGGGTGCTGATGCTACAGGTGGCAACTATCAGGGCAGCACCCAGCCCCCAGTCCTGTTAGGAACGGGAACTCTTCCCCAGTGGGAGGCTCCCATCATTGCCAGCAATTGCCTCTGAAAGACACTGTCTACTTCCACTCATGGTACAGTGCTTCTTTCTGCATATACTTATATTTGATGCCTATCAGACTGGAAATCTCTTACCCGTATTACTTTCAAGTCAGCACAACAATGATAATATTTGGTGAATTCAAACCATGTTGCTGTGCTCTAGACAAGCAAGGGGATAAAACTTAACCCTCACTGAAGTTAATGGAATGGAGCACATTAATATAACCAAGTAGGAGGAAGTTTTGGGTGAAGAGGTGAGATTTTGAGTGATGCATGTGCATAACATGACTGATTCAATTCAAACAAGTATCTTCACAAAAGAGGGGGGTAGATAAACAACATAACCAATGCAATTTTGAACTTTCAGTACCAATCCTGACAGGTGTGGGAAGGAAGTTCCCATCACTTCTGCCGAAATCATTCTCTCTACTGGAGTGGAAACCTTGGAAGCTCAGGAACGCCTCTACATCGTGTGCACAATTGCCAAATATCTCCACCTGGATTCCTCCCTTGTAACTCTGTTGCAGTACACAGATGTGGCACACAGCAGCTTGCAGAGCCTGACTGTGCTGGCTGAAGACACTGCACACATAGACTTTATGGTGAACCATTATGTTGGATTCTCCTGGCCTGTCAAGTGTGGCGAATTTGCTGCAATCCACAAATTCATCCAAGTGCTACAACATAATGTTGATTCACGTCACCTCTCACAGCTGCTAGGATATGAAATCACTGGCTGGAGAATACTTAGGAGAGGTGGTTATCAAAGAAAGTCTCCAAGGTGGCAGCACAGGCAATTAATGATCACACCAACACCTACATTAAAAGCAATTAGAATTAGCCAGAGAACAGCTATGGGAGATGATCCCAGTCCTTTGTTCTCTGCTGTGCCAAGCCACTTACTCGTACAAGTGGTATCACCTACTCAGAGTTTATCATCTTTATATGAAGAGCAAATAATAATAGCAAGTTACAAGGATATCTACCTCGTAAGTCAAGAAGATTTAGTCACCTTAAACATGGACTCAATACAGGACATACCAGCTAACCCAACAGTATCTATAATATTTAGTGATACCAATTCCCCATTTTTTCTTTCACCTTCACTGGTTACTAAAACATTTCTCTTTACTGAGCTGGAAGTACTGCCTACTGTTCCTTCTGGCATGTCCTTGCAGCAGCCTCAGCCTCACGTGCCTCAGACAGACTCATATTTCCATTTTAGTAAATCAGAAGTATCCAGAATCCATCTCCTACAGGACATCACTTCAAATACAGACCCATTTTCTAAACCCAAGTACACTTTGATGATAAACACTCTTCATGAATGGCCTCATACCTCAGAGGCATTTCCTTCTAAGACAGTATTTCATGTATTTTTGCCAGAAGCAACATCAACATCAGAAGTGCCATATTACAATGATGAGGCAAAAAGCCACTTTCCAAAATCTGAAATGCTTTCTAATGCATTCCCATCCCCAGGGACACTCCTGTCTCTATCCCCAAACACTTCACTAACAGCCACAAATCCATCTGATTTCACATCTCCTGTCAATGACACATTTCCACCTTCACCAGCAAGTAGCAGGCTAAGCCACAGAATAGTTCATGGCTATGAACACTTATCTATGTCTTCTAGGAGTATCCCACAGCCCAGTGGGCTTCTATTCACTGAAGAAAAAAGCACAGCTTCCCCTGTGATCCAGCCAGAAGCAGAGATCCTATATCCCAAGTTGAATTTCCATCCTGAAACCTCAGCCTGCTTTTCTAGCACTTTATACAGCACTTTCCCTGGTAAAGCAGAAACATCTTATGAACCAAGCCTGAGCCTTCTGTCCCGTCCCAATAGTACTCCAGTTCTTACTCCGCCAGTAGACTTTTCTAGCTTTGATGTGTCCAAATTACCCACACCAACAAATATACATTCTTATTACGGTGACAGCATGCTCAAAACACAGATGCAGTCTGCAGGTATTTTATCCACAAAGGAATTGCATTCAGGCAGAGATCTGGAAACAAGAATGGTTTTGTCAAATGTCACTGAGAGTTGCACAAAATCTCAGATGTCACATTTGATGCCACAGAAGTACCTCTCGTGACTTTATTTAATGCCACTTCTCATCTACTCAGTACCATACCAGGTATGTTTAAGATTTGACTTTCCATTCGTCTTATTTCCTACTGTATGAGTCCTGACAGAATAGATCAACATAATTTAATCTGCAACAGCATGACCTCACTGTGTTAGGGATAACAGCAACAGTGTTATGTTCCTTGAAAGGGAAAGTAATACTATCAACATGGTACATTTCCCCTAATGACAATCAGACCCCAGCTTTGGCTATCCTATCTAAGGAAAGATATGGACCCACTGAAAAAGCTCCTAAGCAACACAGCAACACATAGGTCATCTGAATTCTAGAAAAAAAAAAAAATGACACAAATTAATCCAGAAGACTGATGAAAGATGCAAGTTTATGTAACAGCTTGTTGAAAAGATGAAAGAAGCGTTCTCCATATCCCGTGGGAACTGAAGCAGAACTAATGACCTTAAATTACAGTTAAGTTGATTTATGTTAGACATTAGATAAACTTTCTCACAGCAAGAATAAGACAACAGTTGATGAGATTGCTTAGGGAACACTGTGGACATTTTTAAGAATGAGCACCAAATACTTATCAGAAATGACACAAATGTAGCTGAATATGCTACAGAGTACAGAATTAGACTAGACATCCTTTACTGTTCTCCCCTTCCAACTGCATGAATCTGAGTTGGGTTTAAGTACATTCTAGGCTTCAAGAGATGGTAGGTTGGTAGGTCCAGCTGGGTGAATTTGCAGTGTTGTGTCTGAATCAGCTTCTATTACATCTGTAAAAAGGTGCACATGGTAGATCTTAAATACTTACTAAGTGCAGGCATTCAGAGCCAAACCATTCCTTCATTCTATAGCAAAGTCACTGACCCCATTTTTAATGCATTGACCTCATAAATGCTGTTCAGAACCATCTTCTTTCTAAAGCTCTACAAGACCTACCTTACATCTATACACATCTTACAACTACACACTTTACATCTATATACATCTATATATAGTGCAAGGCTGCAGTCTGAAATATTTAGGTTTGTAATCAAGTGTCCAAGACAATCTGTCAAAGCTCAGATAGACAACACAACCCTACCATGATACTGCTCTTGCAGTGTCTCGCATGATACACTCTTGTGAGCACGTGCCATACAGAGATTTTCAAAACTATCTTTCTGCACCAGGGAGAGAAGCCACTCTGATAAGGGCTTCAGAGATTTTCTAAAGAGGTTCAATGTTACCCATCCAGGAAATATAACCTTGTTATCTTCTTCCCCTCAAACACTACACTTATCCTACACCATTTTCAACAGACTAAAATATTGAATAGTGATTTACAAGTTATTAAAATAAATGCCTAACAGATGCAGTAACAGACATTCAATGTATTTTACTACAACAGTGTTACATTATTTTTCATTACAGTGCTCCCTATTGTAATGGCTGGGAAATTAAGATAGAAAACACAGTGGCCAAAGCCCACTGAAAGACAGAGCAATCACACTGCGGTATTGCCACTCAGGAGACATACTGATTTATTCAATGGCCACACAGCAAATCAGTAGCAGAACTGGGATTAGAAGCCAGCTCACTTTACAGCCAGACATGAGATAAGACTGTAACACTAGAAACTCCGTTCCACATCCCTTTCTTCTCTAGCCTCCTTCCCATGGGCCTTCCCCTTCCCATGCTGGCAAAGAATTTTTAATTACATGCCATAAAAGCTTTTAAACTGTATTCCCAACCACACAGCAAATTACTAAAATAGGATCTTTTACATAAATGCAAACAATCATTCACCTAACACTATAATAAATAACACTCTTGTTTTCACAGAGCTGGTTCAGACAGTACCACCATTGCACCAGGGTCCAAGCACCTTGCTGTCTCCTACATATGAAATACTGCACTCCACAGACAGTGTATGGATTCTTCCTCCATTTTCTGTTTCACAAGCGCTTCAGAATAAAAACCCAGGTTAAAAAAAATAAAAATAAAAATAAAAAAATTAAAATAAAAATAAAAATAAAAATAAAAATAAAAATAAAAATAAAAATAAAAATAAAAATAAAAATAAAATTTTATTAGGACCTAAACTTTTTGCCCTTTGAATTAATATCTCCTCATTACTTATGTTAGACAGTATCTAATCAGAGGATAAGCCTAGGGAGTCACTTTACCAGATCTTGCAAATTGGTCCCTATCCCAAAGTGCTGTAAATGTAAGTAAACAAGAGAGAGAAGGAGCAGGAAGAAAGGAATGTTTCTGTCACAGGTTGCAGGAACTCCCCAAGTCCTCATTGTCTCCCTTACTCCTCAAACTTGTCAGCAAGCTTGATCCAAGTCAGATTTCCTTTTCAAATTCATCACCACATTCTGTCATCCTGCAGTTCACTCGGTGTCTGCTTATATATTCCATCACAAGAGCTCTTCAAACTGGGCAGCTGCATAGCTGTCAAAACAACGCTCCCCCAGGAAGAGTATCTGCCACCTCCAGAAGTGGGGTGATGATGTTGAGACACCCAGTGTTTGCCTGATCAAGGTGAAATTATTCTTTATGCTAGACATGGTTCAATATTATAAAGAAAGCACAAACCTTCTCATAAAATTCCTAAACAAGAAATCCATGTTTAGTGTTGTCAATGGATGATGAAACAATAACATGTTTTAATAATTACCTCATATGTAAGCTCAATTTCTGAATCTGTTGGTAAAGCACTTGGCCATCAGGGCTGGGACCTATTCTTTACAGAGCTAAGTATTAATTCTTCAGGAAATGTTTCTGTTTCCGAGGAGGACACTGTATTTGAACTTTTCTGCACTTTCTGAGGATCTCAGCTTGTGAAAGCATGATACTGGGGTTGTGTAAATCTAAATTTGGTAATGAATGTAAATCAAAGTGCCATCTGATGAGAGCCCTGCTAGTAAGATACCTATGTTAGAGTCTTTGATAGGCAAAGTATCAGAGTACTATGCAGTCTCCTGCAGGGCAGCTCCAGACTGTAATCCACCCTCTGATTTTACTACACTATCCAATTGTACAATGAAAGGCCTTTAAGGTTACAGAAGCTTTCCATAACTCAAAATGAAAAAGAAAAAAGAAAAAGTGTAAGCATTTACAATAATAGGAAGGAGCACTGCACTGATATTTAAAGCCTCAGTATTGAGACATACTTGTCTGCCACCATGAACTAATAAGCACGCCATCTGAGAAGCATATTGTGGTATTTCTGTGTAAAAGGTATTAGACTAAGATTTAATGGTTTGGAAAGGCATTATACAGGACTTTACTAACATATTACGCTAGAAGTAACAGTGCTATGCATCTTCAGTTGTGTTTAAATAAACATACCTGTCATGGTTCTGCTCGAGTAGGTAGCCGAGCTCCACCACAGCCGCTCTCTCACTCCCCTCCTCAAAGAGGAACAGGAAGCAAATAAGATGAAAAGGGCTCAAAGTTTGAGATAAGGACAAGCAGATCACTCAGTAATTATTGGAACATGCAAAACAGACTCAGCATAGGGAGACAGTAAGATTTATTGCTTATTACTAACAAGCTAGAGAAGTGAGAAACGAAAGAAACCAAAAGCACCTTCCCTCCCCATCCACCCTCTGCCACCTCCTCCACCCCGAGTGGCACAGGGGAATGGAGGAACGGGGGTTATGGTCAGTCTACAGTGCTTCTCTGCTGCTTCTTCTCAGTCACTCTCATCCCCTGTGCTGTGGGGTCCTTCTCACAGGATGCAGTCCTTGGTGAACTGATCCGGCATGGGTTTCCCACGGGCAGCAGCTCTTCCAGAGCTGCTCCAGATATGGGTCCGTACCACGGAGTCCATCCCTCAGGAGAAATCTGCTCCAGCCTGGGTCCCCCATGGGCAGCAGCTCCTGCCAGGTCACCTGCTCCTGCGTGGTCTCCTCTCCACGGGCTACAGGTCCGGACCGGAATCTACTCCAGCAGGGGTCTTCCACAGGCGGCAGCCTCCGTCGGTGCAGGGCCACCTGCTCCACCAAGGTCTCCTCCACGGGCTGCAGCATGGAACCCTGCTCCATACTCCATGGGCTGCAGGGGGACATCCTGCTTCACCATGGTCCTCACCACAGGCCGCAGGGGACTTCTGCTCCGGTGCCTGGAGCACCTCTCCCCCTCCTTCTTCACTGACCTTGGTGCCTGCAAGGCTGTTGCTCACAACTCTCACCCTCCCAGCTGCTGTGTGGTGCAGTGTTTTTTTTTTCCCTGTCTTAAATATGCTCTCACAGAGGCGCAAAACATCGCTTATTGGCTCGGCTCTGGTCAGCAGTGGGGCCCTTACCAAACATGGGGCAGCTTCTAGATCCTTCTCACAGAAACCACCCCTAAGGCCCTCTGCTACCAAAACCTTGCCATGTAAACCCACTACAACTAAAATACATCTAAATATGCTTCAACATAACTGGAGAATTATAAAGTCACACACAAAAATACAGAATCACAGAATCACAGAATTTCTAGGTTGGAAGAGACCTCAAGATCATCGAGTCCCACCTCTAACCTAACACTAACAGTCCCCACTAAACCATATCCCTAAGCTCTACATCTAAACGTCTTTTAAAGACTTCCAGGGATGAAATTGTCAGTAAGACATGACCAAGGACAATGCTTTACACTACCTTTATAAGCTTAAGTTTCAGTAAAATTGAGGTGAGTCTAGTACTTCCCCTGGAAGTTCTCAGCATTCCCCTTTGTCTTTCACAGGTTGATGGCTATGTGAAGTGTTGAGCACATTGTCCTTTTAAATAACAATTGCCATCAGTCAGCAGGCTAAAGAAAGGACAATAACTAAAGCTTCCTTCTCTTTTACAAGACATTAATAATTAGTTATTGTATCATGTAGACTCTTTTAAAAGACAATTTAGCTTTTTGTTTTCTACATTTTAGATTTGAATTCATCTTTTTCTAAAATATCCAGAACTAAAACCTAAACTCAAGTTTTATCAAGTTTTTAACTCTTTTTAATTGCTTTTGAGATTGTCCACCAATTATATAATGAATTGCTCTTGTTAGTGTCAGGTATGGAAGACAGAATAAACAAAGCAAAGTGGATTTCAGATACAGTTATCACCCATGTATTTCAGTCTAAATGTCCCAATGAATAGTATATGATCTCCATTTAAGGATGGTAGAGGAAGTCAAGATTACTGACAAATTGTCAATGTGATCAGAGAGAAATATTTAATAATCTTCAAATCAATTCCCAAGATGATGTCAGAACTAAATGGTTGTGATCAGTTACTCATTTCATAGGAAAAAATGATTTGCGATGTTCATCATAAAAAGAAAGAATGTAAGAAAAGTAGTGCAGAATACTGTTTAAAGGAAATCTGTAAAAGGTATTGTCTGTCAAAGAGGAGTGTAAAGGGCAACATAAGACTTCTCCTTTGAGAAATGATAGATGATATAATAAGAAGCAATGGCCACAAACTGCACCTCAGGAGGCTCAGACGGCACTTGGGAGTAATTCAGTAATGAAGCAAGTCACCTAGACTTGATCTTCATACCAGAGATTTGTAAAGATTCATCTAGGCAAAGCTATGGTTGATCTCATTTAGTGTTGGCTACAGTTCTGCCTTGAGTGGGAGGTTGCCTGGATTACCTCCAGGGGGTCTCTTCTCACAAACATGCTTCATAACCCTTTGAGGCTGACATTTCTTTGCTATTATTCAGTATCGGATAGCTATTTTGCCTCATAACTCTCTCCCTTTCCTTCCTTTCCCCGACCCCTCTCTAAAGGGCAAGCAAACACTTCCCCAAAGGTTGTTCATTCAATTCAATTCATAACAGCAACTATTGGATGCCTTTTCTCTTTTCCTATATCTGCCAACACATTTCATGATGAGGAAGATGGCAATTCAACTCAGTTATCTCTAAAGTTAATCCCAGCTGATGGCTCTCCATTGGGATCAGAAAGCTGGCTGCAATTTAATGCATCTCAGCAGATTATGCACAGCTATCCCCTTGAAATTGATTTCCAGTATTCACCTCAAGAGTTCGTGCTTGTCTGCCACAGATTCAGGGGGACTGATTGCCTGGCAATCCTTCACCATCGAGCTTCTGAAGCCCAAGAGGGTACCATGCCACCTTTACACCATCAGATCAAAAAACAGCTACTACTCCTTCCTGAAAGAGAGAAAAAGGATTAGTTTATTTCTAGAGAAGCTCTCCCTGTATTTGAACTCCAGCAATCCCAAAGACATCACAGTGACCTCTCTCAAACCTGGGTCCACAGTAATCTCATGGTATAACAGTTCATTGTGTACAAGCACCAACAGACCTTCCAGCTGGTGTGCAAAAGAGGAAATCCAGGAAGCACTGAGGAAACTAAGAGTGCCAGATGGATATGTCAACCTGCACTTTGTCCAAGCAATGTTACCTGAATACAAAATTGATGTCATCTTCAACGTTTCATATAGTGAAGTCTGCTTTCCTGCTACAGAGCTATTCAATGGGTCTTTCAACAGCACTGTACAGCCTTCACTTCAAGACTGGGATGACTCCATGACTGGAAAGTCCCCATCTGCCTTACTAAGCAGCCTTTGTGTTACTGTTAGACTGGTTCTGATCACACTAGTTTACTGTTCTTGCAAGTATCACAGGAAGATTCCTGGATCAAAGTCTATGTTTCTGAGCAATTCCCAGCTAAGCCATGCTGATGTGGCGATGGATGACCTACAGCCTCGCAAAGCAGCTGTACATGAGTGTCGGGGTTCACCCATACCTCCATTATGGAAACCGCCTTTGGTAGCACTCACTTCTCAAGAGCAGTATTCTAGATCAGTGAGACTGTCCCACATCACAGCATCTTCCCAGCCACCAAAATACCAACTCCCACCCCCTTATCAAAAGAGTATGACTACCCATGATATCCACAATGACTACCCACAATATCCACAGATTTAAGATAACATCTTCTAAGTGACAGCAAGAACTGGTGGGACTGTCCTTAATCTTTTCAAACCTTTTTTTTTTTTGGTTAAGAGTTTAATTCAATACATTGTATATAGTACGTATAAAGGGAACAGTAACTCCCTAACACAAAACTCTTTTCTTCCCATTAGGCAATTGTGTAATGTACTTTTAAAATTACATTTCTCAAGTTGCAGGCTTGTATCCTTCAGTAAGAGCGGCTCTCTACGCTGCTTCCATCTGTGACACAGTTGAAGGATGATGGTGAAAAAAAACATGTAAAAGAATTTGTAAAAACTGCTGAGATTTTGGAAATCTTTCGGTTTAACAGATTAGTTTGTACAGAGTTTAATCTCTGAGTTCCATTGTTAATGTATATAAGCTGCTTTAGACCTGCAAAAATCTTTCTTGAATTTGATCCTATTTCACACTGTGCTTTCAAAGTATCACTGTGTAGAAAGGAAAGGAGTTATATACAGAATGCCCTTTCCAGATCTGCCACAAGATTTTACTGATGAGGGTGGATGGCCACAGCTCACCAGATCACTGACCTTACAACTCTGAAGATGGTATGATTTCAACTTTGCTTTTTCAGGCAATCATGAAATGACACATACACAGGTGCCTGTCCCTTTCATTCTCAGAACACATTTTGATACCCATAGGCAAAGTCAACAAGAGGGTAAATGTTTCAAAAGGCACATTTATGCTGTCACCTTGATTTATTTTTATTCTGCATTAGGTTCCCAAATTCCTCAGTTAACACTGCATCTGGCTTCCCTATGACACAAGTCACATAGTTCCCTTAGCTGGGAAGCTGAAACATGAACTATAAGCTTGTCTTGGACATTACAGACATTTAGCTCCCCTAAAACTGCTGCAGGTTCTGAAGTGCATGCCCACAGATAGCCTTGCATGCTCACAGAGGCTGCCCACAAAGAAACCAAACTGCTTAGGAGCAGGAGGCCATAGAATAACTATCCTACCGCAGTGTGCACCTGCTGACACATCGTACAGCAGCAACCTGTTGTTGTGCTGAACTCTGGCTGAACAGCACATATAGAAGCTGCTCAGTGTACAGGGCAGCCCAAGAACCACAGGCACTGCTCTAGGAGTGAGTAGACACTGAAGAGCAGCTAGTTAGCCAAAGGATAGCTTGCACAAGCTAAAGAGAATGGACACAAATGCACACTCCTGCTGTAAGCAAACAGCAGAACTGGACCTGGTCTGGCAGCAGGCTGCTGACTACTCTGCCTATGACAGCCAGCCCAAGGCTAGATCTGGGACCAATCTAATGTCCCTCTGAGGGAAAGGCTGTGGATGTGGTCTACCTTGACTTCAGTAAGGCTTTTGACACCGTTTCCCACAACATTCTCCTCAAGAAACTGGCTGCTCACTGCTTGGACTGACATACGCTTCATTGGGTTAAAAACTGGCTGGATAGCCGGGCCCAAAGAGTCGTGGTGGAATCAAATCCAGCTGGAGGCTGGTCACTAGTGGCATCCCCAGGGCTCAGTACTGGGGCCAGTCCTCTTTAATATCTTTATCGATGATCTGGATGAGGGGATTGAGTGCACCCTCAGTAAGTTCGCAGACAACACCAAGTTAGGTGTGTGTGTCGATCTACTCGAGGGTAGGAAAGCTCTGCAGGAGGATCTGGATAGGCTGGACTGATGGGCTGAGGCCAACT
Source organism: Anas acuta (assembly GCF_963932015.1). Taxonomy (NCBI): domain Eukaryota; kingdom Metazoa; phylum Chordata; class Aves; order Anseriformes; family Anatidae; genus Anas; species Anas acuta. The sequence continues at coordinate 130,603,184 of NC_088979.1, forward strand.
GTATGAAGTTCAACAAGGCCAAGTGCCGGGTCCTGCACCTGGGGCACAACCCCAAGCAGAGCTACAGGCTGGGAGATGAGTGGTTGGAAAGCTGCCTGGAAGAGAAGGACCTGGGAGTACTGGCTGATAGTTGGCTGAATATGAGCCAGCAGTGTGCTCAGGTAGCCAAGAAGGCCAACAGCATCCTGGCTTGTATAAGAACCAGGGTGGCCAACAGGGCTAGGGAAGTGATTGTCCCCCTGTACTCAGCTCTGATGAGGCCGCACCTTGAGTACTGTGTTCAGTTTTGGGCCCCTCACTACAAGAAAGACATCGAGGTGCTTGAGAGTCCAGAGAAGGGCAACCAAGCTGGTGAGGGGTCTGGAGAACAAGTCTTATGAGGAGCAGCTGAGTGAGCTGGGGTTGTTCAGCCTAGAGAAAAAGGAGGCTCAGGGGCGACCTTATTGCACTCTACAGGTACCTTAAAGGAGGCTGTAGGTCTATTCTCCCACGTGCCTGGCAACAGTGTGAGGGGGAATGGGCTAAAGTTGGGCCAGGGGAGGTTTAGGTTGGATATTAGGAAGAACTTCTTTACTGAGAGGGTTGTGAGGCATTGGAGTGGGCTGCCCAGGGAAGTGGTTGAGTCACCATCCCTGGAGGTCTTTAAAAGATGTTCAGCTGTTGAACTTAGAGATACAGTTTAGTGGAGGACTTGTTAGTGTTGTCAGAGGTTGGACTAGGTGATCTTGGAGGTCTCTTCCAACCCCGATGATGCTGTGATCCACAGCTGGGAGATGAGAACAGCTCCTCCCTGGTCTACACTTTCATGTTACCACATAGATTAATGTTTGCAAACATGATTCCAGCATGGCATACCAACACAGCCCTCTGCTCACTTTGGCCTTTTCTCTAAAACTAAGCCATTCACCACCCAACAAGCCCAACAGTATAGCTCTACAAGTAATCATGGCATAGAAAGAGAATTTGAACAGCTCACTAGCCACAAATGCATGAAGAGCTACAGGACCAAAATATTTGAGGAGATTAAACTACATCGAAGTACCTAATCCACCTCTAGTTACAATATATACACATGTGAGCAGATGAACTGTGATTATTTAACCACACATACAGAAGTGTTTCTTTTTTGGATGGAGAGCAGATAGTTTTCAAACATGACAGTGCCAGGGTTTACATCTGAAAGCTGACATTTACAATGTTCCCAAGGTTCCAGACTTTAAAACTGTTTTAGTAAACAATAGTAAAATCCATACTGAAATGCACTAAAACATCACTTCAAAAAAATAAAACAAAAAACTAAGACCACCACCTACCTGAGCCCAGAATCTTAAGATATAAGAATAAATTCCATGGTAATGTTTTCCATCAGAACATTTCAGATATGTCACTAGATGCGGAGATGCAACTTATTTTCAAATAAGTAAAAATAAAGGTCTCAGAAATCACATCTGCTGTCTGTTTCACAATAGCTCAATAATCACCTTGAAACTGTACATAGCATATGTATAAACACAGATGAAGAAAGGACCCTATTACAATGCAAACCAATAATACTTGCATAACATTTGTTCTGTCATTGTGAACTATAGTATTTAAAATTTTAGATGAAAAATATGAACATATCAATTTAGTTTTAGAAAAGTTCACAGATGTATCTTCTATCAATATAAGCTAATATAAAGCTGTGGGACCGCAGTTGCTTATACAGACTAGAATAAGGCCACAGAAACAGACCAGAAGACTGCTAGAACTCTACTGAACTCAAGTGAAAATGTACCGAATCTAAGACCCAGTTTCTGAACTGGGTTTTATTTTGTATCCCAGAGCTTCCTTCACTGCTCTTCTAGGGATCAGCTGCTTGGAGAGCATTTTTCCTCAGCTTCCTCAAGTTGACCGATTTAGAAGCCAACCCAAAACCTTAAAATGGATTACATTACCCACAGATAGCAACAGTATTCCAGTTTGAGAATTCTGTTAAAAAAATTAAAAAAATTGAAGACTGATCATCTACGTTGTCATTTAATAGTCATATTCAGGTATTCAGAATAAGTCTCCCTTTTATGTTCACAAAGCTTAGACCCAAAGCCACAGTTGGTTTAGAGTGTATATTTCATCAAAAAAATCATTTAATGTTAGCAAAAGTTTTATTTTTATTTTGTTTTAAAAACAAAGACTCAATTCCAGCATAACAATCCAAAATGCTTTGCTTTCTAAAGATCATTTCTAACAAATTTTAAAAAGCCCTTAAGCCAACACTCTGTCTTTAAAACCACTCATCCCCCCAACCCCCTTACATGAAAACTAAGACTGACACATTCTCAGCTCAGTGACTAGGTATTCAGTGTGCGGTCTTCTCCATAATTCTGGATGCCTGAGAAGTTTCCTATAAATGAAAGTATTATAACCTGAAATATATTATCAGTTAACTATCGATTGAAACTGAAGTTCTTTGAACAGTCAGTCACCACTGATTTTGAAGTATGAAAATACTTATGGGAAAGGACTTCAAATTCAGATCAACATATCTGATGATTTCATTTAGTCCACGGCAACAGAGGCTTTCTTCATACTAAAAAAGCTGACTGTACAATAGTTTAAGACACGCTATTTGCACACCATTCAGTAAGTATGATATGTTGATTTTAGAGTTCATAGAAAAAATAGAAAAATGTGAAAAAGAATCAAAACAACTAAAAAGTTGTACTGAAATGGTACCAATATCAATTCCAACTTCATTTTTTTCCTCGATTTCACTAAAATCTCTTCAAAGAAACAATCATCACTGCCGGCCTGCTTTTCCATTTTCTGTCGTTTCCATCCTGAAACAGACGAACAAGATAGTTGGTAAGGATCATCACTAGAAATAGAATAAACAAATAAAGAAAAAAATCAAGGACATAACTTCTTTAAAAATGAGTGTGTATATATATATATATATATATACACACATATATATTTATATATATACACACATGTATGTGTGTGTGTATATATATATATATTTTTTTTACTTCAGTAACCATCCCTTCTTTCCCTACCACCACACATACAGATGTTTCTTTTAATACTTTAAGCAGCAGTCAGTACACAAAGGAAAGGTTTCTGTGAAGCTTTCCAGCAACAACCACAACTGTCTATTCGTTATCAACCTCACCACAAGACAAAAGCCCATGTTCACGTGACTGCAGATAAATTATTTCTAAAATCTTAGCTTTAGTAGTTTCAAGATCTTCGTTTTCACCCTTCTTTCAAGTAGTCATTGACTCTCACCATTTTATTTACTTAACAGTTTGGTTTAAGTATTTTTGTTATAACATGAACAACTTATCAATTTCGTTACAGCATGACATCAGCCGTTTTATTACCTACAATATTTTTAGATTTGATATTGCTTCACAAGCTAAAGCAAGCATCAGATTGACATAAAAGAAATTTGACTTTAGCTACTATTTAACCCCTGAAAGTTTAAGAATTTCACTGCTAGGATGATCAGTAAGGCATTCAACCTTGCTCAGCACAGAAACAGGCCAATGAGAGCAGGCCACGCAATTAAAAAGCAAACACTGTTTTTAATTGCTACCTGTCAATACTGAGACAAAGGAATATATCTCCACATTTTAATCCTCAAGAGTATAAGCAGTCTTCTTAACCCTGTAGCTGATTTGTTCCTCCATACTGACCTTTGACTACTACTAAAATATTTGTAGTGATGAATTTACTGATACAAACCCGTTTTCTTCTTTCAGATGTTGATATAGTTCAGCTTTATTGTTGACAGAGTTCAAACGACCAATAAATTCCTGGTGCTTCCTAGAGTTGGCAGTATTAATCCTGTTGCTCCATAAAGACAGCAAGGACATTGGCCCTAAAATTGCATGTAAAAACAGTTAAAGTTATTTAATTACTGATTTCACTGAAGTGATTTTATTTCTTAAATTTTATTAATTCTTAAAACATCATTATAAATTTGTAGAGGAAGTTACAGACTTTGGTAGCGCAGCATATTAAAAACATTAATATTAAACATCCTCATAATACATACTAAATAAATACAATATATGCAGAGTTACAGCAGCTGAAGTACTGATTTATAGATTTAATTTGCATCACAAGTAGAATCTTAATATCAGCTCAGCTGTTATGACAGATAGCAAGTTACGGCAGCTCAGCAAGAAAGCCAGTGAGAACTGCCCCTTTCAACAAGTAGACATCTTAGGCATGTTTATATTCATTAGTCAGAAAGAGTTGGTTTTGATAACTGTACTTAAATACTATTTCTGACAGAGTACCTCAAAGTAGCACCAGCAGAAATTTGTCCAACCCCCTTGTCAACCCAAATGCCTCTTTTTAGAGCCATGCAATATATCTAAGTGCCTTTCAACATAAGCCTGTTAAGGTTAACATATGTATTTATCAAGAGTTTCTCAGCATTGAGTATTTAACTAAGAATTCTCCTCGTTCATTCAACTCCAAGAAGATTCACCTCATTACTTTAGAAAAATAGACTGATATATGAACTTAAATTTTCAAACAAGGAAATCTATTGTAATCCTTCCTTTTTACCTTTTGCCTTTTCTACTACAGGCATTTCATCCATTGTTATTAGAGGCTTTTTGTTGGGTGGCTCAGGAGAATCAGGGGAATCTTTTATAACTTCAGCTTCTGCTAATTCTTCTTTTTCACGATCCAAAAGACCTTTTAACCTTTTTGACAGGAAAGGAAAACAGTGAAGCAAGATATGGTAGAGCAGCACATATTATTCCTGGCACCTTCCTGTACTCTTCAAAGTTACCCACAACCCACATCATGAGAAAGTTTCTTTCGATCCCCTGTGATAGGTAAAAAAAAAAAAAAAAAAAAAAAAAAAAAAAAAAAAAGGATAAAGCCTTATAAAAAAAAAAGAGGAAGATCTTAATATAATTTCACTTAAGTTAGTTAAAAGTATTTATACTGTACTTGTTGAGATAGTCTTTTCAGTCAAAATCATCAACTAATAGTGAATATACCAAACACCACACAATTACTTTTTCTTAATGTGATCCAAATTTATATTTTATATCAAATTGCTTTCACCTCAGGCCCTGCTTTGATTCATCTGCCAAACAAAAAGAAATTGTAGAAATGGATTTGATCATATGCAGAAAGGTATGAAGGTCATCAGTACGCTGACAATAACATAGGGGAAATTGTCTGTCCTCCTAAAAGATCCTAGAACACACAAAACTATATATGCAAAAAGCTTACTAACATGAGGTTATTTGGACTGCTTTAGAACAGTGTTTTGAAACAGGGAAAACAGATGCTTGCTTGTTATACAAGTTAGAATAATTAACACGATTTACAGACAGTAGATGCAAGGGCAGTAAACCCTGATGTTCAGCTAAACAGACCAGCCAAACAATCTGGATTGTTTAACTACCTGAGCACCAAGCTTTCTATAGTTCAAAGGAAATCAACTGTCTCGCCACATCTTTCAGTTGTTTTATATTTCTGTTGTATAATGGGCGTCATGGTTACAATACAATCCTACAGTGACTATCCTAACTGCAAAGCCCTGCTCAGTGGTCAGCAACTTTTTCAAATAAAAATATTCTACAAGCAGTATGGTTCTTGAACAAGTCTGATAAGCAGACACTGTAATATAAATGTTTTTCCAGCTTGTTAATGGTGACTGATCCAAAAAAAAAAAAAAAAACAACCTTGGGATCTACAATTACTGGTAGCAAACCAAGGTTAAGAGCATGAACAAGTTAAATTGAAACCCCGTTTCACAGCAATTCTTTTCCCTTTCTGATGAGGAACAGGGCAAAAAAAAAAATATTATGTTATGTTTTCATATTACTTAATAAAATATACCTTTCTGATTCTTGCCATGGCTTATCTTGTTCATAGTCTTTTCCTGACTTCTCTGACTTGTCTTCTTTTTCTTCTCTCTTTCTGCCTCGTTTCTTGCGTTCTTCTTCTTCTGGAGGTTTGCTTCTGCAAGCCACCAAACATTCTAAGACACGCTGGTGTTTATCAGAGTTGTTGATGTGTGCTCGAACAAGGGTTTCCAATTCATTCCACATAATCCGGTACTGTTCATCTCTAAGCAAGGGCAGGAAAAAGAAGTATCACATAGAATGGTCTAGATCATTAATCTATTAAATAGATAAGATTCTGGTTTTAGACTTAATTTATATATATAAATTAGTCCTTGAGCTTTTGCTCCTTCTCTTGTATTGCACATCTATGCACCTTGGATTACTGTCCTTCAAACTTATGAAAACACATCATGTGACCTTTCTCAATTAACATCCAAAGAGTTAAGTTTCAGTTGAAACATATACTTCCACATGCATCTAATTCTTAATATCCATGAGATCTCACTGCCAAAAGGCATTTCTGAATCCTGTCAATTGTTTGACAATTGGCATATTATGCACTGTTAGGATACACAAAGGACCACTCAGGTACTGACATGCAATTTTTTTTTTTTATGCAAATAATTGGAATTGCATTGGATGGCTAGAAATAGCTTCTAGACACTTGGACATCTTCTGCAGATTATTTTCCTTTTTGGAAATACAATGTACATGTATGCTTTCTTTGGAAGAACAGATATATGGATGTTCTATGCTCATTTGAAAGAAACATCCCATATTTTAAGTAACTGTTTCAAAATTATTTGACTATTTTAATAACCCAATTTTATACCATTGGTCATTTATTTTGGTCATTCAGCTTAAGTTTCACTTCTTAGTCATTTGGCATTATTCCACTTTCTCTCTCCTAGCTTGTGTCAGTCTCTCACCTTTCTTAATAGTCATTTTTGTTTTCACATTTAACATACAATTTTTTGTTAATAACTTCTGCTTCCTAACATAGGGCACGCTCACTGTGATAGCCCCTAAGTGGTGCAAGCAAAGTGTTCACAGACTTTGTTTTGCATATGTACATCATTTAGTATACTCCATATTATCTTTGGCCACTATTTAAAAACATGCATGACAACAATGTAAACAGAATACTTCTAAGAAACATCCAACAATGAAAAGCTATGTATTTAACCTTTTTGGACCCTTTCCTCTGGTACCAACTGTTGAAATTGGCAGTGGATCATTTTTCCTCTCCATATCTACCAAATTATATATTGTTTTTTGACAATTCAGAACATCCTCATCTGTCATTGCTTCTTTTACAATCACACTGGCTAATGGCACTACCTGGAATACAAAACAAAAGTCAAGAATGGGAAAGTCTTGTGTGTTGCAGGAAAGAAACAGAAGAAAGAAGAAAAGAAAGAAAGTAGAAAAACTGAAGTGTGTAACGATGGAACAACATACAACAAAGTCGCCTACCCCAAATTTAGTAATAACTCTCAAAGGTATATGCAGAGGCATGCTGTCTTTACCCATTGTAACCCAGCAGCTCTATAGCTAAACCAGTTTAAAATATTCCACCCTATTTAGATTACATGGCAATAACATATTGACACTAAATACAGAATACTTAAGTGAAAACGAAGCTTAATATAAACCCTCTTCTGGCAAATGATTCATCGTACGTTAGTCAGTATTTCATCATGTAGCAAGCTGAAACAGTCTAGATCAGAATAGAAGTTTACAAACCCAAAGTTACTTACAGCTTGCATGTTGAAGATGGTAGTCTGAGAAATAATCATAGGCCAGTAACGAGTATGTTTCTCTAACTGATCTTTTGCACGTTCCAATGGAATTTCAAGACTTCCATCGATCTTATATCTGGGCTCTAGAAAAGGAGTTAATCGGTTTTCCCTCATAAATTCACCAAAATCCTAATGATAACCAAACAAGATAAAATTAGGAATTTCTCTAACAAAGTAGCTTTCACTGAATGGGTGAAAAAGCATAGTCTTGCCTTTCATTAATTGCATACACCACCACGATTAAATCTGGCGCTAACACAAAAAGCTCTCAAACACATATGATGTTCTTTGGAGTGAACACAAGAACAGTTGTATAAAAATACAGGTTTAAAACTAATGCAGAGTTTTTCATGAAGAGGTCTTTTGGGTTTGCAAGGCGTTTCACATATGGTAAAAAGTTTTACTGCATTTTTCTGGAAGTCATTTCTGCTTACATACCAGATGCAAAGGAAATTTTAAAGAAAATGCCAGCTCCATACTGGAGTTCCATACAGGAACTGCCTGTTCCATACACAGGGTTCAAAGCTGAAAACTCGATCTTTCCTATTTATTCATGTGCAATCTAGCCTCTGAACAATGAGCAGGATATAGTCTTACAAACACCCAGCCAGCCGACACAAAAGCCTTGCCAAGAAAACATTGTTCCAGAATCAGAACGAGCTTTAGATGATGATAGTGTATAAGGCAACAAGTGTTTCCTCAACATAGAGAGGATTCTATAAAACGGGCATAACAGTAAGCAGTCTAACTACTACGTAATAAATATGCATCACTGTATACAATGGAGATTGGTTTGACCGCAACGTCACACATATCAGCCTGGCCTTCCAGAAAACACACCAACATTTCATATACAGTTATCTATTGCACAAGATCACTTGTTGTTTAAGTGAAAAACTTAAAGGGAAAAGGAATCTTACTGTAATTCGGTAGTCCGTGACTCTTCCTCCACAACCTTCACTAATTGATGGGGGATCTTCTAGAATTGATCGCGAGCTGCTTAATACATGCAGAAAAATTTCTCCTCCATGGCTACTAAGCATGTGACTAATTACTTTAGAGCCAGACTTGCGTGGTTGTTCCAACAAAACAGAACGACCTGTTGGAAGTGAGATCAGTTTCATCAGTTGCGACATGCTGCAATTTTACATTAAAAATTATATATGCACAGTAGAGGTTTTTACCTAGCCACTAAGACTGAACCATTAAAGCTGTGCTTTCACCTAGATGAATGAGCAACTGCTTCAAGTACTTTATATCCTTAGACAGAAGATAGTGTCAAATGCTCTTAAATTTTTACACAGAACAATTGAAAGGCCTCCCTACTGTGAATATCCTATTGTTGTCTGGGCCAAATATTTTTTCTATGAATGTCTTATGGCATTAAAATGGTGTATCATGTATGAGTGGTGTATTATTTTTAATCAAAGATGATGCTGTATACTAAACCATTATCTCACCCTGCAGCAGAAACTCATTACAAGCAATTTTGAAAAACAATAAACTTAACTCATTTCATTATAAAGATATCAAAGTTTTTTTCAATACCACTTTTCAGACACACACAAATAAAACAAGCTTTGACTTATTTCCGATAAAACAAATAGCAAAGAGGTTCAATCTCCAAGTTGCTTGTTATGAGGAAACAAAATCAGAAGATCAGAAGGGAGTGGTTTATTTGAAGTATGCTACTAGTTTTAGTTCTAAACATTTTTAGAAATCAGAATACTCTTCCAATATGGAATCTTTAGGAGAAAAATACATAAAGAATAACTTCAAATGAAAGAAAACTCCCATTAAGTGGATGTTTATAATGCAACTCTTTTGCTAACTATAAAAAAAAAAACACATGCAATGAATGTCGACTACATACCACTAGCATTTTGATCAAGCGTACCGTCACGTACTGAAATAGATGCTTCTACTAAATTGGCTAAAATGAAAAGTATTCTACATTTAGATTTGGTAAAGAACTACCAGAATTCACTATTTGCTCTCTCTCTTTCTTCTCAATTCCAGTCTACAAACCACATTCAATTTTCCTTCAAGTACATTTAACAACTTTTATTTCTATATGACACAGTAATAGACTTGGCATTTCTACAATACACTCCCCTATGCAAACTGAAACATGGTCAGTGCTTGTATAACACTTATTTCTTATATGGCAAGGTTTTGGTAGTGGGTGGCTGCAGGCGTGGCCTTTGTGAGCAGAGCCCAGAAGATCAGATCAGAGCCAGCTCCAGCTGGCTCCAAAAAGGACCCATTGCTGGCCAGAGCTGAGCCAGTGACACTAGGTGACAGGAGTGGAAAAAATGGGAGAGAATTTTGTAGATATGAAGTTACTGAAGGAAAGAGAACAGGTGCTCCAGTCACCGAGCAGAAGTTCCCTGCGGCCTGTGGAGAGGCCCCTGGTGGAGCAGGCTGTTCCCCTGCAGCCCATGGGTCCCACATGGAGCAGATTTCCACACTGCAGCCCCCCCATGGGTGGAGGAGCCCCCAGTGGAGCAGGTGGATGTGGCCTGGAGGAGGCTGCGGCCCATGGAGAGCCCCCACAGAAGCAGGCCTCAGGCTGGAGCTGCAGCCTGTGGAAAGGAGCCCATGCAGGAGCAGAGGGTCTGGGGGCAGCTGCCACTCGTGGAGGGCCCGTGCTGGAGCAGTTTACTCCTGGGGGATGGTCCCTGTGGTATGGAGCCATGTTGGAGCAGTTCTTGAAGAGCTGCTGCCTGTGGAAAGCTCACATACAATCAATTCTCCGCACTGAAGCAAGGGAAGAAAGTGACCATGAAGGACAGTGACAAATCAGTGACAAAGAGTTATGGACTGACTGCAACCCCCACGCTCCCTGCACTGCTCAGGGGGAGGAGGTAAAAGGTGGGTGGGGGTCAAGGTGTTTTTACTTTGCTTTTAGTTCTCACTGCTCTAGTACATTAGCAATAGGCAATAATTTACATCTATATCCCTATACTGAGTCTGTTTTGTCCATGATAGAAATTGAGATAAGGACAAGGAAGATCATTCCACAACTCATGAGTCTTTTCTCATTTTCCACCCGTTTTGTTGAGGGGGAGTGAGAGAACATCATGGTGGAGCTGAACTACCTACCAGTGTGAAGCCATCGCAGAGCTCTACTTACAATATTAACAATCACAACTTGAAAGTAATTAGTCAAAGACACATCTTTACCATTAAGGAGAAAGTTAGTAAGGCATGACGAAGGTCTGCTATTTACATCTACTGGTGAAATTCTGTATGCTCCAGTGCAATAGTGTAATTCTGAAAGATAAATGAGTAGAAGAGATAAGAGTCTAGTTCCACACAGAAAAAAAACATATCACAAAATGAAAGAAGGGAAGAGGATTAGGCTATTTCACAATCGGAAAAACTGTAGGCTTTGTAGAAAGCCTAGATCTAAAAAAATTACTCTTCCTGCCATCTCCTGGCAAACATTTCAGTATCCTCAACGCTGAGAACTGAATAAATTTCTCAAGCCTCATTTCCAGAAGGGTCTCCAGAACTTTCTCTCTCAAACTATTTCACAGTAGGGTCAACCTCCTTTTATTTCTCTTACCTGTATTTTTAATCTGCTGGCTCACAAGGAGTCAGCATTATCTTGCTGATGGACTGCAGGGTGCACAAGGTGAATGGCCAGGTGGTTCCCTGTGTTACCTTAAATCCTCCCTGTCACTCAGCAGGAGTTGGAGTAGAGATCACAGAACAGATTGGTTTGGAAGGGAGCTTACAGGTCATCCAATACCTTCCCCCACCACAGGCAGAGACGCCTCCCACTAGACCAGGTTGCCCAAAGCCCCATCCAGCCTGGCCTCAAGCTCTTCCAGGGAAGGGACATCCACAGCTTCTCTGGGCAATCTTTCCTTCACTCAGATTAGAAAGTCAATATAGATGAATGAAAGAATCTGATTAAATTGTTGCACAAGTTTCCTTCCAAACAAAAGTTTTCTTAGTACTCTAGTACTTACACTAAAGATAGTGCTTTGATTCATATTTTGTCCTAAAACAACAATCAATTAAAGAAGTCTGAAAGCTGCTGTGTTGAAAACCACCATTGTGGAACTGACAAGGTATAGTTGCCACTGCATAAGGGACAGATTTCTCAACTTTGCAGTTAGGAAACAACTTCAAGATAATTAAAAGGAGAATGATAAAACACCATGAAAACATTTACAATCTCCCCCACCTCTTTCACAAATCATTAATTATGCAAAATTAGAAGAGCATCATATCACCATTATTAAAACAGAATGCATTCAGCAGAATTCAACAGAATAGAAGGTAAAAATAGCATTAACTGATGACTTATCTCCTTGCTCAAGTTCTTGTCAGCATATGTATAGCAAAATATGTAACGCAAGTTAGAGTATTAGTTTTGTAAGACATCACGTTACCTACCTACACTATTTGTTCGGGGAGTACACCATTTTAATGTTACAGTTTCTTTAAATGTGCCTTCTCTGCTGTTGCCACCTACGTGATTATCACCTGCAATATTAAGCCAGAAAAAAATGCATCATAATGCAATCAAATATTTTCTTACATAACTATTCGCTGTGTTTTTGTGTAAGAATGAAGTGTTACTGCAAAAACAACAACACTCAAAACAACAATTTAAGGTACAAAACATTTGAAACAATCATATACAAAACATAACCTAATTTTCAAGTCAGATACCTAACAAGTGAAAAAATCCATATATTAGTAGTAGTACTTGAAATAACCTTTTGAAATCAGCAGCCATTGCATGTATTAAAAAAAAAAAGCAAACAAAATACTGTAGCTCTAACTGTCAAATATTTGGAGCATACTATGTAAAGTAAAATACTTTTTTTTTTTTTTTTTAATCTGCAATAGGCTTTTATTTTTTCCTTTAAAAATGCCTAGAACTTTGAAAGCATCTCTATAATTTTCCACAGCCAAATCTGCTTTATTTATTATCTATTAATAATTATTATTTCATTTATTAATAATTATTAATTTATTATTTATTTATTAATTTTCCACAGCCTTAACAAGTGTCAGAACCCTTATTTAGGGCTGATCAGCTTCTATACATATCTCATAGTCTTCACTGAAACTGATCTAAAGGCATATTTGACAAGTTAAGACTTTGGTGGGAAAATAGTACTGGTCTCATTACCCAGAATCTTTGCTACGTCAAATTCAATTTGAACATCTCAAGAGCTTTCACTGCCCACAGATGTTTTATCATTGAAATTACTTTCATACAGTGCTTCACCAATAAAGGGACATTACACTGTGCCAGTGAGTTCTGTAATTCTTCGTGCTCTTTGACATTAAGAAAGGCATCAACTGAGTTTTATACAAAGTTTCAGAATTACAGTAACAGTCAGAAAATGCCATGCTCAAATCCACCAACATCTGAGAGGAATTAGATACATACATCAACACAACATTCTATGCAATGTGTTAGGGTTTAGTTTAATATTTCATGTAAGAAGTTCCATTGATACCACATTATAAAGACTTTTACTTTTTACTCATAAGATTTATTTGATTTACTTATCAATCATATAGGTAACCTGTAGAAATAATATTTTCTATTACTTAAAGATTACAGTTAAAATATCTGGAATCCTTCTGGAAAATCTAAGAATAAATACATTTGGCGTTTAGATTAGCTTTCTGTATCTTATTACTGTAAAATGTTGCTAATCAAATTCCCCCTTTCCTAGTACCAGAGTTATTACAGTTGAAACCTATATTTTTAAAAACAAAAGGGAACCAAAATTTACAGGATTTGATAGAAAAAAAAATCAAAGAGGCAATGCAGCAGGAGTTTGGTTTGGGGTTTTACTAGAAGACTTATTCCCCTGAGCCAATAAGCATTAGAAAACTAATACCAAACCCCTGCAATAAAGCTTTATACTTTCAACATGGGTAACAAGTTCAGGTGAGTCTGAACTCATTATTCTAACATATACTTTTTTTTCCTCAAACTTTACTCCACCAAAAAATGGACTATACTAATTACAGATGGGGAGATATGTTCTTTTCCTGAAGTAATGGTTGAGTCCCTGCAGGAGGAGACTTTGGGCCAGAGCTGCAGCCTGTGGAGAGGAGCCCAAAGTAGACAGATGATCCAGGGGGAGTTGCTGCCCAGGGGGGACTCATGCTGGAGCAGGGACCCATCTTAAGAGGAAGGGGGAAAAATAGAAGCCCAACCCCCTCTAAAATTGTCCAAATTATTTCAAACCTCCAGAGGAAAAGTTGTTTAACTCATTGTTAGATAACTGACATAGGTAACTCATCTGTTAAAATATTATTCTTAACTTCTAAGAAGTTAAAACATCAGCTTCTTAATATGCTTTAAAGCCGTGTAATGTAGCTTTTAGTAGTAAAAAAAAAAAGTAGCTGTAGCCTGTGACTAAATGGACATATTCTATACATACAGCAAGTGAGACCGATATCTATGATTCAGGGCCCTTTAAAAAGTTAAAGACCACACTGTAAGAAAAAGCCTATAGCAGCCTATAAAAATTTCAAATGGGAATTCAGTGCTTCTGAAGAGGCGTACATTTTAAATATTCCACAGAAGACTTACAGATGGACATTTTTTTCAGTTGCTTGGTTTATAGCTTCTAAGTACCATCAATACAGAGTTTTTAGCCTCACTTGATTTATTAACAAAGTTCTATATCAAACACTGCTTTCTGAACAAGATAATTTTGCATATGACTTACTCTAATCTCAGAGAAGTTATTAAGAATTCACCTGAGAGGAATATTAGGTAATAATTCAAAACTATTAAAAGCATACTAGGTACTTCAAATGCAGTGAGAAAGCTCAAACCAAGTAACTCTCGTGTTTTTCAAAACAATTACTGTTGTAAACCAGGTCTATGGGATCTAAGTGGTGTCAGTTGTTACTACTTGACAGATTAAAAGCTCAACTGTTCAATAAATAATTTTCCACAAATACTGAAGTAGTGCTCTTGTAAAACAACTGCACATCTAAACTCTCAGTCAACTTTTTTTTTTTTTAGTATCTCAGTAAGAAGTTGAAATGCCCCTCTCATAAATCACACACAAAAATCCTGAATGTATGTGAAAGTTGTTGTGATGAATGGCCTGGTTTTGAGTTTGTCTTATTACTACTTTAAAATATGCCAGTAACAGTACTCCAAAGCTAACACTGCAAATCAAGTTGTTAGGTTACAAGGAACTGAAAATGTGCTGTTTGGAAATAGGTTTCTCCTTAACTCTAAGAGTCATGTCTGAAACTTACATCAATCTGAAGCTCATAAACCCATTTGTGAATACTTCCAGTATGTAACTAAAACAAAACAAAAAAAAGGAAACCTTCTTTACAGGATTATTTCTACTTACCACTTTTTAAAAAGTCAACATGTGCTTCTTTGTGATGAAGAAGCTCCACATCGTAGTTGGCTGATGTGTTAGCATGTTGTTCTTCCTTCAAAAGAGACAGGCAGGAACAATGAATACAGTTTGTTTACCTAGATGTCACTGCTTTTTATAAATTAACTGTTCCAATGATTTTACATTTACCTGTCACTTCAGAAGAAAATGAGAAGTCTCAAGTGCATCATACAACCATGGGATTGCAGTTTGGGGAAACTGCTCTGACCTATTTAAAGATGCAGCCATCTCATTCTTTTTATTCCTTTTTTGAAACCCTATACTT
The DNA here is from genome assembly GCF_963932015.1 of Anas acuta. Lineage (NCBI taxonomy): Eukaryota > Metazoa > Chordata > Aves > Anseriformes > Anatidae > Anas > Anas acuta. Next base: position 130,618,530 of record NC_088979.1, read on the forward strand.
TCTTCTTAATAGAAGAGTCATGACAGTGTCCATAATGTAAGATATAGATTTAAAATTGGTTTCATATGATTTTGCTTAAATTAAGTTTAGGAAGCCTATGATGTAATGTTTATCACCAATGGTTAGAACATACTGAGCAGCAGCAAACGAGCACTGCAGAATATATCAGCACCTACTTTTCGTAACTAAAAACTCAAGAATCTAAACCAAAGAAACACACTTGGAATGTATCATCCTTTTCTTGTACTTAAGATGCATGAAAAAACATACTTTTAACTGAAAATTAATAAATGCTGCATCTTTAAAAAGCAGCAACAGATAAGCAAAACCAGAAAAGTAATTTCAGTAATTTATTCCAAGTTAAAAAAAACACACACACAGGGAACCCAGCATGGTCTATTACTATAAGGACAAGGACAGAAGGGAGAGGCACACCAGCAGCACACAGGTCAGAAAGTTACAGAAAAGGTATTTGCAAGCCTAAGAGTTGCATTTATATGATAACCCTCTTCAAAGTTCCATTAACAATTAATGTGTTGTGACAACTTTAATTCCAGGTTTTGACTTATTAAATCCATACAAAAAGGCTACTTTTGAAAGACACTCATACAAGTTTGCTGTTTTTCAAAATATGTAATTAGTAAAGATTGACAGTATTAAAACATTGCCTTGCTTTTCAAATCAGAAAAGTTTATCCGCCCCTACCCCTTCTGTTTGTTTGAATAGTGACGCTTGGAATCAGGTAGCAAGAGACAGCTGAAATAAAGTTACTCTAAACTGAAGAATACTTTAAATACTTAACTGCAGTGATTTCCTTTCTGGTATTGATTAAAAAAAAAAAAAAGGGGGACATAAATTTGAACAGAAGATATTAAATTTAGTATCTTCTTTGGCTAGATTATACCTTCTGTCCCACCCCTTTCTGGCTTCAGGTCTTCAAAATGGAAAATCTACTGAAAAACTTTTAGTCTAAAATCAGCTATTAGTTACAAACACCTTTATGTTGGGTGGGCATGATAATAAGACAAAGGAAAGACTTGCTATGCCACTAAAATGCACAAGGGTCAAGAATATCTAATCAACACAACTAGAAAAAGACAAGAGAATCACAGAAAACTTAATGTGAGGTAAATAGTATTTCTATAAAATATTACTAACAGAAATGGAATATTGCCTGCATTGCTACATCAAAATTAAGATTCAGCAATACTTTTTGTTCTGTGATCCTTCTTAACTTTTTCCACCCCCTTTACTTTTACTAACCTGGTCACAAACATTAAATGTGGGCTAATAAAAAAAACAAACAAAACAGAAAATATGATATGGAGAGAAAAGCCATGTAAAAAATTCCATTTAAATAGACATTAAAAGTTTTCAAACAAATTTTGAAGTGTTGCAGATGGCCAACAAAGCAATAGACACAATATTACCTTCATAGGAATGTTAGTTATTGTGGTTGAAGCCAGATCAAAGTGTTGTTGTACTAAAACATTCAGTTTTGTAGCCAAATGCCGTCCTGCACGGACACTGTGCACTTCACTGGTTAAAACGGGTGAAAGCTAGAACAAATTGACATAGAATATATGGTATTAATGGATTAGGCTCTAGTATCATGGAACAAGATAAACCAGTTGAAACTCTAAACTAAGCACACTTATACTACTAAATTCAATCAGGAAGAAAACACCATGGAAAGTTAAGAAGGAAAAGAGAAAAATTATTTCTCATTCAGAACTTTGCCGGTTATGTCAGTTACAGTTGCTACAATGTATCCCGTATTCAGAACTGTGCCCGAAACCCTGAGCAATTAGTTGTTAATAGCAAGAATTAGAAATAGTACATAGGGAAAGAATCCTCTTACTAGCAGCTCTGGGTCTAGACTTTCCCTCTTTCACCCACTGAGTAACAGGAGCAAAGTCACTTCTATATACCTATTTGTGTGTTACACACAAAAGAAACACAAACTAAGTTCCATTTGATTTTCTCTTTGCAAGGAATAATTATATTGGTTTTAGGCTTAAAGAGCAATGACCACCTTACAAAGGAAAGCAGTCAATTTATTTATTCTCTTCTGTTGACTTTGTTTCTTTTAGCATGACTAGTAAGTTTCTCTAGCAAAGAAAAAATGTAGGACAAAAAAACACATTCCTTTTTACTTGTGAAGTTAGATGTAGAACTAGATGCATTTTGTGTTAAGAATAGTGCTTTTTTCCCTTGCGTATTTTTCTTATAGTCAGCACATTAAAATACTAAGCATTTCAGACTGAAGATCAGCAGAATTTATCAAAATCTGTGGAATGTACTTATTTTAAACAAACCACAAACTGACAAGTCCATAGAGGACACACGCATTTACTACAGTTGAAATGTTAATACAGAGTAATTTCTCATATGTGTCCTTTTACCTTTTCTTGAGGCCATTCCCGCTACTCCTACTGCTGGTTATCTATGAGAAGAGGCTGACCCCCAGCTCCCCACACCTTCCTTTCAGGTATTTGTTGAGAGCAATAAGGTCTCCCTTATTATTTATTGAAAAGGCATTCTGTTTGCTAGCATTTGACAGCATAAACAAAAGCTCCATTTCGTTACCATGAGAAAATCATTCAACTAATAGTTAAAATCTTAACGTGTTAGCCTTGTAACATGGAACACAGCACTGCACAATATCCACGTTGTTTAACAGATACATGTTAAAACATGAAGAAATCCTGCTTGAATAGCAGGGTTATTCAGCTACCCCATCCAACACAAATAGCTGATGGTTTTCCATTAGATCCCTAACTACGTATTTCCCTCTCAAAAGTAAGGGAAACCAAACCCAATGTTATAATCATCCAATTATTTTTTCTTCACAAAAAAGAAACATGAATTATTACTGCAAGCAATTTAAGTAATAAAATGAAGATGATGACATATGTAGAAGTAATCAAAGCATGCATGTTAAACAGCAATATGCACGCTGCCAACTTTTCAAATAATCAACACTTGTGTTTTTTCCTATGCCTTAGCAGAGGCTCAAAGCCTTATTGAGGTATACTTAATTTGCGCTGTTTACTTTGAGTCTGACACTGTTACTAATACTAGGATACATTTTCTCATTTTAAACTCCTTACCTCCTTTTTAGGACGATCTGAAACAAGGCTGTCTTCACCAACTGGGTATGTGTGGATTAAGACCAATTCACATTTCTGGATCTGCATTAGACTTAAAAATTAAAAAAAAAAAACAAACAAAAAAAAACACCACATTCCATTTAAACTACAGAGTGTCAGAAAGTATCTCAGAAATTACACAGGTTCTCATAGGATTCATTTGACTGCCAAAACACAAAATCTGAGACATATTACAACATACTGCTTCTGAATGCATTTTCTAAAAACTAGGTTACATTAATGATTTTCAGAAGCATATTTCAAAATTATCAGAATAAAAAGCGTGTAACATTTCTAGCTCTTCAGCTGCAATAGCACTGTGCTACTTTTTGGAAAGATCAGTGGGCTAGATCCTTAACTGATATACTCTTTAGCTTCATTCATCTGAAAATTGACACTACAAAGGATTTGTGTCTCCAGGTATGTGTATTAATATTAATCATTGTATTTGTTTAGTAATTAAGGTATTCCAGTGAACATGAAAGTTAACTACCCATGTCTCCTAACACGACTGGATATTTGGAGAGATCAAGATACTGGTTAGCATCTCTCACTACAGTGATGTATGAAAAACTACGTGTGAATCCTTTTTCCAGTGGACTTAGAACCCAATTCCCAGGCAGTACTGTCAAATATACATTATATATATATGTATACACACACACGAACACACACATATATGAAATTGAAATTTGAGCAGGTAATGATTACACACAGGCTTGGAACCCTTTGTTTCACACCAGCGTTCAAACCATCAGAAAAAGTTTTAGAATGTTTTAAGTGACAAAGACACACTTGTATTTCTTAGAGGACATAACAGGCGCATGCAGAATAAAGAACTATTAACAGTATACTCACTGATCTGAATTAGCTGCAAGTTTGTTATGTTCATGAATGGTTTCCTGAACACAATCCTCAAGCATTCGAACATGACTGTCACTAGAAAGAAGTTGAATATACATATTTTTATGCAGTATTATCAAACCTCTTGCTCAAAGCAACGTGCCACTACATGATGTCCTACTTGAAGTGGGAAAATTTTGGCTGGTTACTGTAGCACACGTCCATAAACAAAGCCCTCAGTAGAGCAAGACATGATCTACAAAGAATCATAGAATAACTGAGTTGGAAGGGACCCACCAGGATCATGAAGTCCAACTCCTGGGTCCTCAAAGGACCCCCCCACACACACACACACAAAAAAAAGAAGTAATCAGACCCTATGTCTGAGAGTGTTGTCCAAACAAATGCTTCTTGAACTCTGGCAGGCTCGGAGCTGTGACCACTACCCTGGGGAGCTTGTCCCAGTGCCTGACCACCCTCTGGGTGCAGAACCTTTCCCTAACCCCCAGCCTGACCCTCCCCTGTCCCAGCTCTATGCTGTGCCATCGGGTCCTGTCTCTGTCCACAGAGAGCAGAGCTCAGCGCCTGCCCCTCCGCTCCCCTCATGAGGGAGCTGCAGGCCGCCATGAGGCCTCCCCTCAGCCTGCTCTGCTCTGGGCTGAACAAACCATGGGACCTCTGCTGCTCCTCATATATCTTGCCCACTAGAACCTTTAACATCTTTGTTGCCCTCCTTTGGAGGCTCTCCAACAGTTTTATCTCTCTTCTACTGCAGGGCCCAAAACTGCATACAGTACTCGAGGTAAGAACACAACAGCACAGAGGAGAGTGGTACAACCACTTCCCTCAAGCAACTAGAGCAGTGCCACTCTTGATGCACCCCAGGGGACAGTTGGCCCTCCCAGCCACCAAGGCATACCAATGTCTCATTTTCAGTGTGCTGTCAGTCAAAAACCTCAGATCCCTTTCTGTGGGGCTGCTCTCCTGCATCTCTTCCCCCAGTCTGTAAGTACAGCCAGGGTTGCCCCTTCCCAGGTGCATAATCCGACACTTGCTCTTGTTAATCTTCATGTTGTTGTCAATTGCCCAGCTCTCTAATTTGTCCAGATCTCTCTGCAAGGCCTCACTACCATTGAAGAAGATAGCTACTTGGAGCACTAATTCATAGCAATCAACAGAATACTGCAAAAACGTATGAAATTCCTTATCTTTAAATGGTAGAAACAAAGTTATAAGTACCTTTTTGCATTGGTAATACAGATTATTCTTCCTCTATTTCCAACACGTTCTGCGTTCTCCATGAGCATGGTTCGAGCCTCATGCTGGTATTCTGTTATTTTACAAAGCGCTTCAACTGCTGCAACCAGACCATGAAGTATGCTGCAGCATTCTGGATCTGCCCGAGGATTAGGTGGACCAACAGCTGCTAATGCTGCCATTAACTAGTTAAAGAAAGTATTGAAAGTTACTTTTCAGGCATTTGATAAACAGGCCAATTAAGAGAAAAAGTCATCATTATAACTTATTTTACATGCAAATTAACATTGTCAGGAGAAAACCAAATAGAGCAATAAAACATCTCTATATGTTCCCATCACTCTAGAAAACATTTTGGACCCAAGTTATCCATGGCAGTTGATTCAACATCCGTTACCAACCACTGAGATTATAAGATTATTGTAGAAAAATAACTGGCTATAATTGCAAATTATATCCCACACCTAAAAATTCAAATGTTATCAATTGCCCTCTGTTTCTATTTTCTGAAAACCTGGAAATTTGATTTCCTTCCCAAAGTGAGTTTTTCAGAAAATGAGTCCAATATGAAACAAAATGAGAGCAAAGAGAATACAAACACTGTTTACACTTTTCTTCTTTAAAAAAGTTTATTTGCCTAGCTTGTCAAACTTAAAAAAAAGTGTAAAATTCAAAAGGTATCACTAGTTTACAGAAGAAATGCACATACAGCTAATTTCTTCATAACACTAGTTTTAATACGATCTGATCCTGAAAGCTACTTTTTTTTTAAACTGATGTAAAATTGCCTATTGAATAGTCTGACCCTAGTCTACTTCTTAAAATTCTATTATGTAATATTTTCAGGTCAGATACACTGACACTTCATTAAAATTACTTAATATTGAATATAGTAAGATATTGCTATTTATTCTGCAATTAAACTAGACTTTCTGAACCAAAGAACAGCTATAGAGCATACTTCTTGCAAGTTCTGATCTTCTTGGGTCCAAGAATTCAAGACATGAGCCCCAGAATCACTCACAATGAAATTCACCTAAAAGGATTTAAAAAGTGCATGTAAGGTAACAGCCAATCACAACCATGGATTACAGCTACTTCCCCAAATCCTAGCTAACATGAGTCACACCTCCCTCTTCACATTAATTAACCAATAGCCTGGAAATGTGTGCAATTGAAAGCCAAGCTAAACATAAGACATACAAAAAGCATTCACTGCTGCCATATTCATTTACTCTTTCAGCAACATTATGATTAACATTAAAGTATTTGTTTTTAAGCCATCAAATCAATCTCAACAGCAAGTTAGTATTTCAAGATGTTATGAAGTCTTAACAACCAGGTCATATTTTCAGTAGAAGAACATCCACAAAGCAAAGTAAGTTCTAATACCATGATAGAGCAAATTGTTTACCCCTGTCAACTGTGACAGTGTTTGGAGAGCATCTATCAAGTTTTACAAAACATCAGACAGAAAAATATGTTCTAAAGTTGACAAAGTCAGACAAGGGGAGGCACACCTTTCATCTTAATTTCTACTCCTCAGACTGTACAGGCTGGGGTTCAGCCAAGTGATTAAAATCAATTAAGTGCACACTTGGCATAATCCCATTGTAGGACTTGACTGTAGTTTAAGTTAAATGTCTGTTGCCTGAGAACTGTCTGCAACCCCTCAGGGCAGAGCCACTGACACACCAAACCATGGAGCTACCAGTGGTATTTCTTAGTGCTGTCTGTGCCCCTTGCTTTGACACAGACAGTTGTTCCATTATCATTACTCCAGAGCAGCATCAGTCACAAATTCAACTGTTTTTCTTAAAAACAGCATCCAGTCTAAGGACACAACGGTTTGCACAACAGTTTACTCAACACAAACATCTACTGACTTCAGGAATCAGGGGTTAGTTACCTCAGTTTATGATACAATATTACAGAACCACCAGAGATTGATGCTTCCAAAGAAGAGATGCATACCAGGAAGCTCTCACACTTTTTCAAGCTAGCAGTTTAAGAGATATCCTACCTCTTCTACCGGCCAGCATTCCTTTGAAGTTAGTACTAAAAACTCTAAGAAGTGCTACCAAGTACATTTACAGGCAGGGTGTGATATGCAGCAAGACATCACTCAAGCTTTTGTAAGCTTACAGATTACAAGAACACAGTAAATCTGTGTTACCTTAACGCACCCCTCCTCATGTTTTGCAGAGGACATTAAGACAATCGAGGTCACCAAAATAAACATGTAATGGGACTCGTGTACTACTCAAATCAATTTTAAAAGCTATAAGCTCTATTAACAACACAAAGATATTTTATGCGATTAATTATATTTAAATTTCTAGCAACAGCTAACGATATCAGAAGGCTTCGTTAAAATGGGAAAACACTCTTTAAACAATGAAGTATCAAGTGCGGTATTTCTGCAAAGACTTACCAGCTTTTTGAAGGGAAAAATATCATACATTATTCTACAGTACTCCATGGATGATTCCACTGAACAGGTCCATAGCGATTTTGATATGGGTGCTAGAGGTATAATTCCTTGTGTCCGATTCTTTACTAACATATCAAATTCAACATGCTGTCTACAGGATTCTGCCATATATGGGCAGTGATCCACAACAAAAACAGTTTTATGAGACTCAGAGAAGATTTTCATTTTCTTCCTAAAGCAAACAGATATTACAATTAGAAAAAAATATACAAGATTAGAAGATGTACAAGATTAGAAAAAAATCACAAGATTACTGTACAGTATATATAGCTTACATAGAAGCATCTTTCTACAACACTCAGTTTTAGAGAGGTCACCCCTCAAAGTATTTAGATCATACATTGTATACATTGGCTACTCTCACACTATTTGTTGAGCTTCAAAAGCCGCTATGAAAATGCCTATTTTAAGGCTCTGTTTACATGGAGACAAAAATCTCCCCTTCGGTCTTTAGTCCATACATTTGGTAGACTAGTTTTCTAACTGGAAGAAACTGTTTTTCCCCTCAGGAGGAAAAAAAATAGGGAACATGAATGTGTATAGCTGAGGAGGCAATAATAATACACTGTATTACCCTCCTCCCTTCTCTAATTAAAAGAAACATTTACACAAAATGTAGACATACAGACATAGTAATTTAAAGTTTTCCTGCTAGAAGAAACAACAGGAACAGAATCATTTATGATTAGGCTACTGTACTGGGTCTGGCTGGGATGGAGTTAACTTTCCCTGGAGCAGCCCACACAATACTGTGCTCTGCACGTGTAGCTAGAACAGCAGTGGTATCACACCAACATTGTGTCTGATGTTGAACAGCGCTGGCACAGCATCAGGACTCCCTCTAACAACCCAAGCCAGCAGGCTGGGGGTGGACAAAAAGTAAGGAATATCACCAGGGCAGCTAACCTAAACCAACCAAAGGGATATTCCATACCATGTGGTGTCACACTCAGCAATAAAAGATGGGGATGGGAAAGGGGAAGGGGAGGGGGAGGGGGGCTCTCCTTATGAAAAAATCTCTCCTCCCAGACAACTGTTACATGTATTGAGGGCCTGCTGCCTGGGATGTGGTCAAACATTGCCTGTTGACAGCAAGTAGAGAGTAATTGCTTTTCTCTTTCTATATGCTTCCATGATGCCTTTGCTTGTTTCCCCCCCCTTCCTTTTCCCTTTAATTATACTTATCATAACCTATGAGGTTATTTTTCTTTTCTTTCCAGCATACTTTTTCTTCTCCTTTTCTTCTACAGAGGGTGAGTGAGGGAATGGTTATGGCTGAATTCAGCTGTCCAGCAGGGTAAAACCCTCATAGGCCTCGAAGCAGCATAAGCGTTGGGACTGAGCTAACCTTCACCCTTTACTTTTCTAGATCCATCCTGCCGTTTTTAAGCGAACACCCGCACTTTGATCTCTCACTGACAGAACTGTGACAGAAGCACTCCTCGTCCCGCAGGAAAACCCCCTGCGTCCTTCCCAGCTCGGAAGCCTGACACCGCCCCAAGGCGGCCCCTCTCACACCCACACACCAGGCTTCCCCAGCCCCTGCCACCACCGGGGGAACCCGTGGGGAGGCCTCAGCCTCAGCGCAGCCTCCGGGGGAGGCTTCCAGCTGCTCGGTGCCTGCCCAGCGCCCAGGAGCCCCCCTGGGGCCGCCCCGCCGTGCTTCGGGCGCCTCCGCGGCCCGCCTTACTTGGGCCGGCTCCTCCTCTGCTGCGCGGGTCCCGGGCCGCCTCTTCCTCCTCCTCCTCCTCTTCCTCCTCCTCGCCGCGCCCGGGCCCTGCCGCGGGCCCGCTCCGGGGAGGCGGGATGGGCCCCACGGGGCGCCCTACTGAGGGCCGGGCGCCTCCGGCCGGGCGGCCTCCATGCCCCGGCTCCGCTCGCTTCCTCCGCCGCCGCCGCCGCCGGCTCGACGGGAAGCTCGGGGCCCGGCTCCGGCCTCCGCGCCCGGCGCCCGCGGGGGTGGGAGAAGCGGCCGCAGCCCCCCCCGCTCCGCCCACCCCTGAGGCCGCGGGACCCCCGCGCGGCCACTTACGCCGCTGGCGCAGCGGCTCCCCCAGCGCTGGCAGGGGGAGCACCTCTCCCCTCCCCTCCCCTCCCCTCCCCTCCCCTCCCCTCTCCTCTCCTCCTCCTGCCCCGCGGACCCCGGCGCCCCGCCGGGGTCACGCAGCCCCCATGGCCCAGCCGGCGGCCGCCTCCCGCGCCGCCTCGCAACTGCCTGCCGTGCGGGGGGGGGGCGGCATGGGGCACGGGAAAGGGGAGGGGCTCCCGCCCCACAGCCAATAGCGAGCCGAGGAGGGGAGACGGGAGGCGGAGTTCTCGCGAGAGGTGGGGGGGGGGAGCGAGGCCCCGCCCGCGTCCGCGTCCCCGTCACGGCGCGGCGCCGCCCCGCAGCCGCCCGCCGCCATTTGAGAGCGGGGCGGGCAGCGGGGCCCTAACACCTGCCCCGGGGCGCCGCTGGAGCCGGTGGCCATGAGTGAGCGGAGCGGAGCGGGGCGGCAGGGTGTGGGGGGAGGCAGGGTGTGGGGGGAGGCAGGCAAACGGAGAGGGGTCCGGGGAGATGGGAGGGAGCTTCTGTCAGCTTTCGTGTGCCTGCCGTCTCGCGACAGGCGGCGGGTGTCGCGATAGTCCCGACTGCTGTAAACCTAGCAGGTCGGTGAGGCCGCCCCGAGGCGGATTTGGACGCAAAGCCCAGGGGAGGCTGGGCTGGGCGGGAGTCTTTGTTTTGGGTTGGTTATCGTGCTGCCCAATTAGGTAGGGGGAGCAATTAGCAAAGGGCAGGAAGTGACGGGGAGCGAGCCCGTGGTGGCGGCCGGGCCGTGTCGGTCACCTGCAGCCCCACAGCCCTGCGGGGGCAGCCCAGGGTGTCACCGCCACTAGCAGCCTGCCTGCGAGCAAAGGGATGCACGGGAACTGCCCTGCGCCGAACGTCTTTGGTTCACTGGTATTTAATTTCTAAACGCTCGGGTTAACTCACGTACGGAGATATCTTTTAGGATAAGACAACCGTTCTGCCTGGTGATCGGCAGCCAGTGGGCAAGAGGAGAGAACTGTAAATGCCACAGGTCAGGGCCGGTGCCTCACCCAGAGGAAGCCTAGCCAACGTTTGGGGCTGTGATTACAATGATGCAAATAACGAGCCTCCTTCCTGAGGCATGTATCCTGCACAAAAACAGGATGTAGCTTGAGGCCCGCTTCACCTTCAGCGCTGGGAGGGCAGGTGGCTGCTGCCCAGTTTGTGCGGCCTCGTTCCACACGTGTCTGCCCCGGCTCATCTGCTGAGAGAAGGAACGGAAACAGCTTTGCAAGAAGGGGGTTTCTTTTTGTCTTGTGTCAAAGCGCAAAGAAGGATGAACACACACCTTGCTTAAAAAATGGCAGTGATGCAAATTATCCGAGGTGTTAGCTACATTGTAGTCAATGCAAAATGTGTTCCCAGATCACAGAGAGGTCTGAGAGGCTTTGGTTGTGATGGCTGGAGAATTTGTGGCCTGTGAATAGCGCTAAAGACTGCCCTTCAAATTCTCTTGTAATATGGATCTGATTAAATCAATGTCTGTAACGGTTTAGTCAGCTATCATGGAAGGTCAGGTTTTGTGTGTAGGACTTTGTAGCCCAGCAAGAACATGAGACCAAAATTGAAGGAGAAATAAGGCGCAAGCAGAGCAGATCCTTAAAAGCAACACAATATGATTCCTTTCTACACAATATGAAAAAGAGCTCAAACTGCCAAACCCAAGTGAATATATTAACTGCCTGTGATAACGCACTAGTTTACTGAAGGACTTGACTTGATACATCAAGTACATAAATATGGAAGTTAAAATGAAAACTTGAGTTGATAAATATTAAGGAATTCACATTGTGGATATTTATAGAAAATCTGTATGTACCAAATGGTGATGCTTTTGGTAACACACAATTTGCAGAAAAAAAGTTTAAAATGGTTGTGCACCGTGCATACATGAAGCTTGCTTACTCAAGCTTCTCTGTCAGGAAGCAAGACTCAACCTTTCTGGGACCCTTCTGCATAGCAAAAGTAAACAAAATGCTTTTCTGCTACGTATGTTCCTCAGAGTAGAGGGAACAATTAACGAAATTACCAAATTAAAATATCTGGGGAGGTTAGGCTTTGAAGAAAGGTCAGGGGTGCACATAGGCTCTTCAGAGAGGACATTAGTTTCCCCCCACATCTCGGTGCATGTAGATGGGATGTCCTTGATACGCTTGTAAATCTTTGAGGGTAATGGTGAAATTTCCTGTATTGGAAATATCCTTTTTTCTGCTACCTACATGGGCAGTGGGAAAAGGTCAGTTGGGGAAAACATGAAGATTTCTTTCAATTTGGCTAAAGATCCTATGCTATGATTTGTAAAGGAGCCTAAGTCAGAAAACCAATCTGAAGCAAGTTTTTTTTGCCCTGTATCTCAGTTGTTCACTGACATTTTATGCTTGCAAAAATCTCTCCTTCAGCAAATGTCCCAGCTAAGAAATAGATTCTCACAGAAAATTTCCTGAAAAAAATATCAAGCTTTACATTAATAAGGCGCGTGTCTTTAATAAGCCTCTATCATTAGTGTCTTATTGCTGAAGAACTTCTCAAGGAGTTGAAATAGATTTTCTTTTCAGTAGAAAACACACAAGATTTCTTAAAACAAAAACTTGAAGAATGAAGAGTCTGAGTCTTGACATGTAATCTATCAAGAATAAGTCCAAGAAAATGAGTGTAAAGTGCGTTGAAAATGCTAGCATGTGTAAGCATTTTGCAAGTTTAGGTAATTTCTGCTAACAGCTACTGCAATTAGAAGGCTGGTATTTTAACTATGCTGTCGGTTCATTCTCTTGGCCAAGTTGCTCTCTTGCTCTATCCTGTTGAAAATGACGTATTTTACAACTTCATTCCATGCAATGATTCTTGTGTTCATTTTTATACATGAAGAAAACACAAGCCTTTGGGTGTTGGAATTTTCCCACAGTAATTTTCTCTATGCTATCAGTTTTAGCTCTTCCCTTTCTCTGCTGACTTAATTCATCAAAGTATTCAAGCCTACTACATGTATAGTCCTTTGGCATTCTCTTTTGTGTTGGATCTATACTTCTCAAATATCAAATACTTTGCAAATATCAAGTACTCTCTTCATGACACATGATTTACTTTCACTTCCTAGCTGTAATCCATGGTCTGAACAGCAATTAAAAAGAAGGAAAAGCAAACAGAATTTTTAAGGTATATGATTTTTTCCTACTCCTTGAAGACAACATAGGTCTAAAATGTCAATTATGGCTGTTCGAGGAAGAGGGGAAGGTTGTATTCAGCTGCTTCAAACTTAGAAAATATATCTCACACAGCGGTTCTCTCTAAAACAGGCAATAGTGTGAAAATAATCCATTTCTAACCTTTAGAAATGAGTTGCACAATTGAGAAAGCCTTAGCAGATGCGAAAGCACTGGTGGAACGGCTAAGGGAACATGACAATGCTGCAGAAGCTCTTATCGAACAGACTACAGCTCTTAACAAGAGGGTTGAAGCAATGAAACAGGTTTGTTTTTCTTCTTTGTTTACTCCATTAAAATCAGCTTGGAAACACATTCCTTAAGACATTTTTGTGTGATACTGTGCAATACAGAATCAGTATTGTAATTTGTTATTCTTTAAATACCATACTAAGTATTCCTGTTGTGGGTGCGACTGTCATCGAAAAATAGATAGCTTATAAATTTCGTGTGATCCTGCAAAGAAGTTTTGCTTGCTACTCTAGCTTAAATATTGAAAAATAGTGTTTATGTGAAGAGCACTGGTAGGAATGGGGTTAGTATCCTACAAACCATTGTGTGGTAACTCGTGTTTTGCTCTTCTGTGAAATACCACCTGTTTTATTGATTCAAACATGTAGATTTAATCATACAGAGGTCTGTCATAGGTCCTTCTGTTCAGAATATTTCCATCTTTTCACTGTCTCCTTTTCTTTTAAGTCAGCCTTTTGGGCATATTTGCTATTATTTCCATTCTGATGTTAAGCTGTCTGAGGGATATAATTAGGTCGAGTGTGACTTTCACTAGAGAGCTTTGCGAAAAACATAAAGGTGTCTGCTGTCTTTCCATTTGGAAGTTCAGCCTGTCATTTCAATTTCAATCCACGTTAATGAGCCTGTAAAATAATAAAACCCTGCACCTGCATATCGGGGTTGGAACTAGATGATCTCTAAGGTCCCTTCTGTCCAAAATCATTGCAAGAATGTGATTCTATATGCTTTATCCCTGCAAAACTAGTCATGCAGAGGCTTCATAGCTTAGGAGTGAGTATTAAATCTACCCACTTGCTGAGAGTCAGGATTTGTTCATTTAGGTCCGTGTGACTTGTGCTCATACGCATGCTTTAGGGAATTGGGAAGCTGCAGAGGTCAGGACCTCATGGCTTTTCTTTACCACCTGTGTATCTGTTCTAATGACCTGATGGCAAACTTGACCTGCACTAACTGCAGGTCATGCCCACTACACAGCTCTGAGGTATCAAATTTTTTGATTTAAAAAAAAATTAAAGCAAGTTTTAAAGCAAGTGTTTCTAAAGGGTAGTAAGTACATTGGCAGTACTGCCAGATGTGGTTTTGTCTGTTTTATATAATTAATTAAAAACAAGCATGTATTTTGTTGGTTACAGACTTTCACTGACATTTTATAACTGGTTCTTAGTGACTTGCTGACTTTTTTTTTTAAATAACTAGTACCAAGAGGAAATTCAGGAGCTCAATGAAGTAGCAAGACATCGTCCTCGGTCTACATTAGTGATGGGTATCCAACAAGAAAACAGACAGATTAGGGAATTGCAACAGGAGAATAAAGGTAAGACTAATATACTATCCTATTCAAGTTTGAGCCTGCACCTGTCTAATCAGTGAGATTTTCATCATTGATCAAGTCCACAAAAATTTTTTTATAGGAGAAATATTTTCTTCTAAGTTCAACTTGTCAGTTTAACTGATCATAATATAATCAAATATGGAGTCCAGATGTCCCACCACTGGGACCAGGATTTAAAAAAACAATTGTGGAAAGCAGTCGTTTCAGTCCTTATCTAATGTTGAGTATAAGGAGATACAATTACAGTTTCTAAGTTTCTACAATGTTAGTATCTATATGGAAATGTGTTTCCATTCCTTAAAAAATAAATAATTAAAAAAAATAAATAAATCAGGAGCTGTCAGGAAAACTTAAGGTATAAGTACACTAGTATAATTCCTTCTGCATTCCATACACTAGGAGCATACCATTCTTCCTGGAATTCCATGGGCACTCTAAAATATTGTGCAATGATCTTGAGTCAATGATCTCAACTTGTATGGATCTTGTCTTATCTCAGGAATTATTTGTCCTTTTGTGAAGCACAAAAAAAAAATGGGGAACAAAATTGGCCTCAAAGCACTATTTTCTGTTTTTCTTGTTGTCTTTGAGCTTGCTTCATAAGAAGTTCTGCTTTGGAAAATTTTAGCTGAGGTAGCCCTGAACTGTTTAGTACTTTTAATCTAAGTCAGACTTAGTATATTTTGAACATGGGCATTTTTAAAATTTGTATTTTACCAAGCTGCAAATTAAAACAGATATGTAAACTTCTTTCCAATTAATGTACAGGGCTGATTCTACCCTCTATAGTAAAACTCCTCAGCTACTCTTAGGATGGTTTACGTCAGCTAAAGGGACTGAAGTCAAATCAACCAATAAGACTGTTTCTGACTGAAAAAGAATTTTCCTGGGCAGTCACCACTGAAGAAGTTTGCAGAGACTATGGAGGTTTTGTGGTGGAAGGAGACGTGATGCATCAGGACAGGACAGTCTGTTTTCTCAGGCTGAAGTATTTTTGCATTTTGTTTCACTCCTCTGTTAAACTAATTGAATTTTAAAATTCCATTGGTAGAACTACGCACGTCTCTTGAAGAACATCAGTCTGCTTTGGAACTCATAATGAGCAAATACAGAGAACAAATGTTTAGGTTGCTTATGGCAAGCAAAAAGGACGATCCAAGTATAATAGTGAAGTTAAAAGAGCAACATTCCAAGGTAATAACTTCATTGGGCTTTTTTTTTTTTTTTTTTTTGTAATGGATCAATTCAAAGGTTATGTTGCCTCAGTTTTTATATCATTGTACTAACAAGTTCTAACTTTTACAGGCCAGGTAATACAAACAGGAAACTTGATCAGCCTAATAGGTTAGCCTTACCAGCTGCTGATTTATGTAAGCTTTTATCAGGTAGTACTTCATTAGTGTATCTACTTAATGTACTTATGTTTTGCTTAGGTCTTTAAGTCAACCGATCTGTTACAGTTGCAGATACCAATAGATCTCAGTAATATTGAGATTTTTAGACTGTATTTAACTTAGGCTTGTGAATCCAACAAATAATTAGTAAACCTGTGCTTACTGGAGAGAATGGGGGAGGGGGGGGAATAAGTTTTAAAAACTTAATTTTCACACTTTTTTCCGCTAAATGTCTAGCAAATTAAAAATCCAAGACTCAAAAGAGCTTTTATTAGTTTTTTAATAATTATATTATTTTTTAATATATAGTTTAGGCTTTCTATGTATTTTGTCAGGAAAATTTGTGATTCTAGATCACTAACAAATCTAAACTGAAGCTTTTTAGCAAAGGTTTTCATTTTAAATATAATCATCAGCACTACAACTGCATAGACAAACAATAGTTCTAAATGTTTGATTACCTTTAACCTCAACAAACTAAGTCTGAAAGGCAGAGCTTGGGTCAGCATACTGTGAGAACAGTTTAGGATTTTGATCTTCTTATCTCTTTACAGAAGCATGCCCATGTAGTTAGCTCCACCAAAATCAATAGGACTACTTAAATTATTGTGAATTTACCAGATGAGAAGTAAAAAAAAAAAAAACAAAAAACATTTGTATATGTGTTTATATATATATATATATTTAAGCAGGAAATTTATGCTTCAACATTTTGGTTAAATCTGACCCCACAACAATGCCTGATACAGAGGATTTATTACTCTTTCCTGACACTTAGGATTTCTGGAATTTCATTATTTATGCTTCTAATCGGTCTTCTCATTCAGTAAGATTGAACAATCTTGAAACAGTCTTTAAATGCTGCTTTTCATATTACCTAAAATATCCATAATACCTAAGGAATGAATTTCAATGTTACCAGTAAACACTGTTCTGTCAAGTGGCAGCTATTAACTTCAGTACCTACTTGCAAAATATTATTTAACTCACTAATTTCTGCAGATCAGCAAGCACCTCCTTTAAATAGAAAAATATTTTTTAGCAGTCTTATGTGCATGAGAAAAGTTTGTGTCACTAGTAAAGACCCTGCACAAACTGTGCTGTTTGAATTTGCTCAACTGAAATGAGGACTGGAATTGTGTGTTTGTTTTCTGTGAAGAGAGAGACTAACATGCAAAATAAAAGAGGAAATATAAATGTTTATAGATGTTTGAAGCTATGTTCATAAAGAAACTCCTATGTTGCGTTGTTTGCTCTTACAGCATCTAACTTGTACACATTTGGCTTCCAGAGGAGAGCTTTACAGTTTTGTGTTAGCATCTGGTCTCCAGTTAGTAACTTTGAAACAAGCTCTAGCTCATACTGATTGAGAGGCCACATCAACTAGCCAAAGGGGAAGCAGGGAGGACAGCAGTGTATGTAAAAGCCACTAACTCCTTCCTAATCCTTCTCCAGGAAGGATTTGCCAGCTCATTCTTTTACTACTGACTGCAGCTTCCTTTCAAGCCAAAACTTATTCTTAAAAAACATATACTGAAAAGCAACTTTTGTTGAAAAAAATGTTCTATACATTCACCCTCATTGGAAATTGAGAAGAAAATAAAGATGTACAGCAAGGTCCTTCTCTCCTCCCCCCCCCTTCCCCTCACATGCATGCTGCAAGTGAACACTGAATGAACAGCTAAACCACAGCTTTGGCAGCTGGAACAGCAGAGAAGGGTGGAAGGGGCTGATGTTCATTTTTAATGAAGTATGCTTGCTTTGGTCAGACACTCTACAATTCCAAGAATTTTTTTTTTATAGTTGTTTCTGATAGCTGAAGGGCAAGCTGATCATCTGCTAGCTGTGTGGACCTCCAGTCAAATTTATAATGTAAAGGTGGGATTTAATCCATCCTGTTTTTAGGTATACACAGCAGTTTTCAGTCCTACTTCCCTGGTAATAGTAACTGTTGTGAATTTTGCAAAGGTCAGACCAGACATGAAAAGGCTGTTAGTAGATTTGGAATAAGAAACAAGTAGAGGAAAGGAATGAAAATAAGGTCTTTGGAAACAGCATTACAACATTTAGCTTAACTGAACAGCAGTGAATGCCAAAGGTATTTTCTCTAGATGTACAGGAGAAGTAGGTAGGGACCCTTTAAGCATTTCCTGTTGGTATGTTGGCCAGGGAGAAAGTAAAACATCACCCAAGTCAACAAAGTCAGTAGGTTAGATATCAGTTCTCTGCAAACAAGGAAAATTATCTAAAATTTAAGTTTGTTTGCAAAGGCTGTTATGCCTGTGTTAATGGCTCCTATCACCATCAACAGTGGAAAAAGATTATAAACAGAACTATTGTACTTTTTTCCTCTACTTGACTCTGAGTAAGATGCAGTAGTTCTTTACAATGGGAAAGTGCCCTGCCAGTGTTAATTCACAGACACAAAGAGGTCAATCAGGATACAAGCCCATTTCTTACAGTTCAGCAAGGGCATGGACCTCTGGAGTCCAAATCCCAGATCAGCTGAAATTGAATTTGAGCAGAAGTACCTTAGGTAAGAGCTAAGGACAGATCTGAGTTTCCTAGTATATGATGTAGTAATAAGGATGACTACTTTGCCTGCTCTTTTTAAGAGACAAATGCCTACCCACAGGCTGGTACTGGCTGAACCAGGCTTGGGACCAGCTTTCACATAGGTGGAAGGAATGTCGCGTATGCTGCTGTTGTTAAGTGAAGTTGGTCTTTCTGCATATCCACAATGATACACATCTCCTGCAACACCAGAGATTCTTGCCAGAACAAGCGCATGGCTAACCTGTAGCCATCTCGAAGGCATGGAAGTTGCCAAGGGTATAGTCATTTAAGCATATTTTCTTTTATAAAACTCTCAAGAGGGAACAGATTTAAATGAACAGGACTGCAGTAGCCCTTCATGCTGCAGAATTAGAACTTCTTTCACAAAGCTAGGTCTGCGTTCATATTTTTATTAAGTGTCAGAGCAGTTAAAATGCACATTTAATGCTTTGCTTATTTTTAATAATGCAGTAAATAGATTACTAAAAGTGTCGTATTATTTATATGGCTTAGGAACTACAAGTGCATGTGGACCAAATTACAGAAATGGCAGCAGTAATGAGAAAAGCAATTGAAATTGATGAAAAGCACGGCTGTAAAGAGCAGGAACGTATCATTCAGCTTGAAGTAAGTATGAAATCCAAACAACAATGGCACAATAATGATTTCTCCTTCCCCCCACATTAAATACTTAGAGGTGACTGTAACACCTCAAAGAATTCAGGGTACAGACCTCGATACAGGGAAACTTGCTTATTTGGAGAGTTAGGGGAACAGGCTACTGCTACCTCGTATGTTCATGCAAGCTTTAATATGTATTCCAGATCTCTAAATCACACATTTCATTCTGACCCTACAGTTCTATCTGTACAGAAGTCTTGGACAGTCTTTCAGTATTTAGGGCTTGAGTATTGTCTCCTGTACTTAATGCCAATATTAGAGGGCAGAAAAAAGACAGTTTTATGCAAATACTTGACTGATTCAGATAATTAGGTTAGGCATAAGAATATGTTCAATACGTGTATCAAAGCTTTAGGGGAGCCATACCTAACATTAGGCTAGCCTTCACTATGGTACCATCTTTCCAAAACTACTAAGCAAATAACTTTCTGTATTCTCCCAGTAGCTGCATTAAAATTACCTGTCTAAATCAGTAACTTCTGGGATTTGTTTCTCTTACTCTGGTCATCTGATTAATACTCAGGAAGATTAGAAAATCATATTATTTCCTCCTTGGCTTTTCCTGGCTGCTTTCTTGTAAGACATTGTAGAACTATGTTATACATCATTAATAAGCAGGGAACTGGGTACAGTATTTGCAGTGTTGCTACCAATTATATACAAATCACTTTTAAAGTCTAGACTGTTCTGTAAAGGGTTCTTTTCTTTCTGTTTGTAGCTCTATAGGAATCTTGCACGTGAAACAGGTTGCTTTGCATGCTGCATTTTCAGTATAGTCTGTTTTTTTGTAAAATGTTTTTGGTCAGACAGTTTTAGGACCAAATATTTTTGGTCCTATTGTTTTGAGTATAACTGAAGCTCATCCATTAGAGCAACAGAGTAAACATTATCACTGTTATTGAGTTACTGTATCACTCAGTCACACTACTATTTTGTTGCACTACCATTGTTGGGTGGACTGTTAAGTACCATTCCATCTCTGGAAGTAGTGATTTATATACTGACTTTTACATACTGACTTAATTATTAAGACTGAGTGTAAATACAACTGAGTGAAATACAACTTCATACTAGTAAGAAACTAGGCTGCAAGTAGATATGCACAAACACAAGATTTTTAAGGTCTTATTTTTAATTTGTTTTATATAACATCTAAAACCTCATGCTTTTGGAAGACTTCAGGGTTTCTTATCATTACAGGGTCAGTGCTATTGCATTTTGACTAAGTGCTAATAAGAGTTTATTATGGAACAGAGTTCATGGAAAGTAGGCTTTTTTTGAAATGCAACATTTGCATTTAATTATCCTTTTCTTACACTGTGTGGTTTGAGCTTTAATTTGACGTTTAATGCCTGTTCAAAAGAGCATACATATGGGTCAGACCTACTCTTCCTAGTTTTAGAAGGTAACATGACACTACCTACAAGTTGATATTTTAATCCTTATACACATTTGGAAAGGGAGATTATTAATATAGTTATCCTGACTTCCTTCTTTCTGGAGTTCTATAATGTCTTTTTTTCCCTCTGGTTATAGCAAGAAAACAAAGGCTTGAGAGAAATTCTTCAGATAACTAGAGAATCATTCCTGAACCTCAAGAAAGAAGATGCATCAGAGAGTACATCTCTTTCAGGATTAGTAACAAGCAGTGATTTGAGCCTGAGGAAAAGCTAAAGACTATAGAAGTCAACAAGCTTTAATTGCACACTTTACAAATGGAGTATCAGGGGTCACTTGTCAAGCACTTGTTACTGAATAGGGCACCAGCAAGATAATGTGTCTTGAACTTCAGTTTAGTGGCTTTTTTACCATGTGAAATACATTCAAAGGGGTATTCTATAAAAACCTTAATGACAGATTAATTGCCATAGATCTAACTTCAGTAGGAAATGGATTAATGCACTTACCAAATTAGGAATTATTTTTATATGAAGTTATTTTGCAAATAAGACATGATTTCACATAGTTTATATAAATTACTGCATATACAAAACTTCAATGCACCTACTATACAATAAAGACAATTTAATGTCTCATCACAGCATAACTGAGTATGCTTTGTGCACAATCCATATTGCATTTTTCCTTTTAAATTTTTTGAAATCTGGAATTTTGCAACAAGCCTGTTTAATGGAAAGGGTGAGTAGGCACCATAAAACTTAAACATTTCTGTT
The DNA here is from genome assembly GCF_963932015.1 of Anas acuta. Lineage (NCBI taxonomy): Eukaryota > Metazoa > Chordata > Aves > Anseriformes > Anatidae > Anas > Anas acuta. Next base: position 130,639,937 of record NC_088979.1, read on the forward strand.
ACTTTGCCACAGGGTATCCCGCCAGTTTAAACATAAGCAATGCTTTTGCCTTTGTTCAGTTTTCTTAAATTAAAAAGATTTTTTAAGAGATGCATCCTTAATTATATTTTCAAAATATGAAAAGAACTGTTCTTTTTTGCTTTCTGGAATACAAACAGTATAATTCTGGATTAACTATTTACTTTATGAGAGAGAAAACCAAGCTCAGTTCTTTATCTGTAGAAGAGTTCTATCTACTAGACAAGTCCCACAGTAGTCCCATCTACTTCTTGGATTGCCTTCCCAAACTGGGAAATAGCAATCTGAAAGCACCCAAGCCATAGCAGAACAAAGGTAGTTGGGGGAAGAAGGAAGGAGCTGTATGGCAGACTTGGCAGTCTGCAATCAATAATTACTGCTCCCATCCCCCCTCTTTTTTTTTTTTTTCCCCTAAGGACTAAATATTCAAGATCTGTTTTCACTAGGAACTTTCAATGTATTACACATTTACAAATAGACTTCTCACTTTTAATCCTAAAATATCAGTAGATATAAAAATTAACTGGCACTTCTAGATCAAGGCACAGCTTATGTTGGATTCTTGTTCGAAGCACCAAGAACATTTCTAATATTGATGTGTATCGTGACTTTTTGTCTAACATGCTCATGTATTCTTTAATTGGAACACAGACTCGAAGCATAGTGAAAGCTTTCAACCACAGAAATTGAAGAGCTACAAACAGCAAGCACAGTTGAGTATTTTGTCCATTTAATATCTCACCTAGCAAAATGAGTTGAATTCCTTATTTAATCAAATTCCATTTTTAGTTGCAACAGTGCAGAAGGAATTAAACACTTTCAGTGTGTCAGTTTTAAATACAACTTGTCTCAAGATAAATGCACCAAAAGGTCTAAGACTGAACTTTCAGTTCCCAGTGAACTAATTTATAGGGAGCCTAATGTTTTTCTTCTGGTATTGTCAAATGCCTTCCCATACTGCTTAAGAGAAACAAGTGGAGTGGGGGGAAAAAGCATCAAGCTGAGAATAAATGCCAGTTTTCAATTAGCTAATGCATATACCAGGAAATGCAGTTATAAGAAGAGCTCAGAACAGGCAGATAAATCAAGCTCTCTAACATTGTACAGCATTTCTTGTAACTGGGGAAACTGCTATTTCTCCTTCCAGACAGAAAGCATCTTAACATGTTTATAGGTTTAAGAATATATGGGGGACATTAATGTGCATGAAGAAAAAAGTTTTAGCTCTTTCCAAACTTGGGGGAAGTGGGGGTTTTTCAGACCATTTTATCTCAAGCTCAAAATATAGTTGTCAGCTGTTATCTATAAAACTTTGCCAATGCTTATATCATTTAGATTTTGCATTTCTGCTGTAGCTTGCAAGCTGGTGACTTAGTAGAAGCAACATCTGTTTCAATGGAGTGTGTTTTGTTGTTGCAAACTTGGAAGAAGATTCGGTTTCAGTTAAGTTCTTTTTCTATACATGTCTTTTCAGCCATTGACTTGTATCAAGGGCACTTACATCCATTTTACACTGAACGCAGTTTCATGGCTGACCTTCTGGCTTGTCTTTCAAATACAATCTCCAGAGTATATAGAAGAGAAGGGTTGTTAGTCTGTGGCAGTTCTTTAGGGTTGCTCTATTGTGAAATAATGCTTGATTAGTGTTTATTTTTGTAATTTAAGAAGTGACTTAATTTATCTACTCCTAGTTTTCACCTTTCATACATCTCTTCTTCCATTCCCCTGACCTGATCACTTTAGGATTTTAAAGAGCCTTCACATGGTGTGGAGTGACTATTTTTCATTGCAAACCTGTTATTTTTGTAATGCTGATAGCTTGAAAAGAATTTATGGCTAGAATTGTGTACTGTACAGTAAACTTATTTTATCAATAAAGTAAATACAATAAATATGGATGTTTTCATGATTATTTTCACAAAGCAAGATACTGGATCTGAAATAAGCAGTGTTAGTATCATCTAAGAAAGACACCATTTTGCTTTTCTCTCATGAATTTATGCTTTAAGGCAGGCAAGCCCATTTCTAGTGCTTTTATTCATGTTCCCAAATAGCAGGGAAAAAAAAGAGTTCCATTTTCCAAGAGAAAATGGATGGTTAACAATCAATCAGCTCCACGCAGGTAGTTACTCATTTTTTAAGTGAACTACTGGAATTGTTTAATACAGAAAAGCAGTAAGAATAAGCAAAAAACAGTCCACAGGGTTTTGATTTTTGTATCAGAACATTTTGGTACAGGTGGAATGGGGCAGTTTTTTCCTTCAAGATTAAGAAAGTCACTTGATTTTACTCAAGCTCTGGGTTTCTTTCTCTGATATGTAAATGAGAATGTCAGTGGATTACATTCACAAGCTGGAAGTGTAATGTTTCTCCACTTCCTCATGATTTCTCAGAAGAGAACCTTCCTTTCAATATCATAAATTGCTTGTTTAGGGACAGGTAATAAATGTCAAGCTAAGCCATGAATAAGTATAGCAGCTCTTCAGCTGAGGTAACTTCAGCTTCAAACTAAGTTGGGCTGATCTGTACAATGAATAAAGCTTTAAATAACTAGCTTTTTTTTTTTTAAACAATTTCATGAAATTCAGAGATTATATTAAACTACAGAGCTAACATCACTGTTCTCATGCAGAATTATGTTTACTAGGATCCCACCGTAGATATCCAAAACAAGATTTAAATTGACTTCGGAAGTCTTCAATTTTGATTAGTAAGCATATTATGCTTTAAAAGCGATTTCCCTAAATTAAAAAAGAAATATAGACTGGAAATGGATCATCTGCAGCTGTCCAAAAGATATCATTGCCTGTATGTCAGGGAAGGTGTCTTCTCAGAGGGCTTCCTTTTAACTTCATCTCATTCTCCTAGAAAATCTGTGCACTCTCTCCTGTGCGTAATCCCCAAACCAGCACCAACAGACATATGCCTGTTAGCATTTCTTTTTTGTTCATTAAGTAGATTCTGCGTGATGGTGACATTATACCTTTTGCTAAACTTAGTCTTCCAGAACATTATATTGTGCTGGGAGACCTACATGCAGCATGTTGCTGTATTATAACATACATACATACCTGGTAGCGGTGTGCAGGTCACACTCCAGGTCATGTTCACCTCACCTTTTGCCCATCTCACTTCTTTCTTCTGTGCCACTGGATTTCATGCAACAGGAGCATAGACTAGTTTAAACAGCATTGGTTAGTTTCTGTATATGAAAAGGTGCTGCAAAATACAAAATGAAGCATCCTGTTTCACTGATGTGAAAAATTGCACTGCTGTTCATGCTGCCTGTGATGACCTCCCTTTGGAAGACACAGATACAGCAGCATGCCTTTCAGGAGCCTGCATGGTCACCTTTGTAGGAGGGAACATCACTAATTCAGGGCAAACTCAGCTGACATTTAGAAGAAAACTTTAAACAACTGCTCAGCGTGACAGAGATAAATGTTTCATAATTTCAGTCTTGAGAAGTATGCACTAACAACACTCCTCAGACTTCAGCTAGGGAACATTGCCACAAGGGAAATAAGCAGGACTACAACTGTTGTATGTTCCCATTACCTTAAGGATTAGTTTTACTTTTTTTTTTTTTTAAAGAAGAATGGCAGAATGACCAAGAGAAGTTCTTTACAATGCTCCCACCACTGCCAAATGTTTGAGGATGGCTATTTTACCAACAAAAAACCCACATTATGTTTTTGAAAATTCAGCTGGAGGCTTGAACTTAAAACACCAATGAACGCAGGGTAATCAGTGACTCTGATTTTCCAGTAACATGCTGTGGACCACAGTAGACAATTTTTAAATTAGTTATATGCAACTGCTCAAATCACCCAAATTATCAGCTAGGCAAACAGCAGCTGCCTTCTGTGATATGCACTGTGCTTTGTTGCTTCTTGTACATGACTTTCGTTGTTATTTCAGAGCGTTCAGGATAAATTGATCTAATGTGCTCAGAAAGAGCTGGGAAGACAGTCGTTACTGCAGAAGACTCTAAGGGTAAGCTGGAAAAACTGGAAAGTGTGTGGTGCCTTTTTTTTTTTTTATTTGACAACACAGACTTGAAGGAGCTCAGGAAGATTGAGCTCTGCGAAGCAGATACGTAAGTCATACACAACTCCCCCCCACCTCAAGTGAGCTAATTTAATGCTCTATTTTGAAGCTTTCTTCTAGTATGCATGGAAGTACAATGCCTTGCATACTCGAGCAGGAAGCACCTCTTATCTGCCCATAGCTATATGTTTGTAGACAAGGTCTGAATCAGTTAAAATTTATTATCAGCAACAAGCATCTGCTTGAACAAAAGCACTACTTTGACTTGTTGTTTCCAACACAAACTGAAACAAAGCCTACATATCAAAGGTGTGTAAGGGGACAAAAAGGCTCAGTCTGAGAGCAACAGCACAGATCTTGCATTAGACACGGGAGACCACAGCAGAGACTGTGGGTCCTGTTCTTCCCTCAGCAGTGCACAGCACTCATACATACTCCTAAATATGCAAACCACAAAGCACTGCTCCTCTCCTACCCAAATCCAATGCCAATGGTTTGGTTCTCAAATGGTTTTAGAGTTTTAATCTAAGAATTGCTTTGTCCTTTGTTTTGGTCTCCAGTTGTTTGGGACAGTTTCGGCAATGCCCGAGTGCTTCAGAGATCAGGGAAATACACATCCAGTGACCCATTCTCAGGGTAAGCAAGGACATACTGAACTCTCAACAGTACCAGGACAATGCCAGCCAGGTGATGCTATTCACAAGACCAAGATTTTGTTTTAGACCAGCAGTACACAGCGTTTACATTCTAGTCACGTTTCTCATCCCAGAAGGCAAAACATTAAGCAAGGCCAAAGTTTCCTCACAAATCTCTATCTCGGGGTTTAGCATTACCCATCAGCTTGCCCCCCAAAACAGCTTCAGGTGCTTTGTAACTTGATATATACAATATATTTTTATCACCTTGCTGAAAGGATCTAAGAACAGTAACCAGCACATTTTCTTCTTCCTAAGCACAAGCAGCATGCACTAATTACATTGGAAGATTTCAGCACAGTTCTTTCTGATGAGGAAAGTCACTTATGCAGGTTATAACTGCAGAGATGAAGGAATGATTATTTTCCGGGTCCCTTCTAATAGTCTCCTATAACCTGTTCCCAAATCAAAGCCAAAGCACAGAGCTTAAGGAACAGGAAAGTTTGTCTTTCCCCTATCCAAAGTACACCACAGCACAGTTTGCTCCTATTTTGAGCCATGCTTTCTGAAGATTTAGGGAAGCAGATAGGCAAGCTGCCTTATCTGTATTGTGCTCTACAGAACAGCGGAGCCAGGCTAGGTTTCTGTTTTCAGAACAGGAAAGACTATAATACAAATGAAGATGTTTCTTGGAAAAGATCAGTGCTCTTCAGTCTAGTTGTGCCACTGCTTGCTTGAAAACTGCAGGAAGAAAACTCCAAAAATTCACCAAAGCAGTGATGACAGGTGAGTAGGAGCAGCAGGAGGCAGATCACTGTGATCCAGAAGGCTTCAGCTTACATCAAAGCACCTGACTTTATAGGCAACTCACTACCTAAAGTTTATACCTAAAGTTTAAATTCCCAGGAAGCATCAGATATCATCAGTTTAAGCTAGCACAACTGCAAGATAATGCAGCTAACACAACACAGCACAGCAGTAAATGCTTCCAATGAGAGATCTGCAGTGAGTAGTTTTTTGTAATGCAGAGCAGGCTAGAATCCAGTTTTCCTTCTACAACCACCAAGTGGGACACAAGACAAGGCCTTAAAGAGCTCCCCCAGCACTGCAGTGGATCAGTATGTTCTGGTAACTGTCGCTATTAATCACTATGGCTTACAGAATACGGAAATAATCTCTAATCCATCTCTATCAAAAGACCATCTTCAAGTCAGGATCTCAGAAGAGTTCAAAGTCTAGTTCTGCCCTAACCTTCCTATGGCATTTCACAGACTAGTTTACAGTCAGAAACGTGACAGCTATTTTTTCCTAAAGCTTTGTCTAGTGAAGCAATAAAACATACCTCTTCAGGTCATGCATTCATATAGAAAATAACTAGTCCCAGCCTGGACCTCCAGGTGTCACTGTGAGTGTACTAAGTCTCTATAACAGATCAGCTAGGCTTCCCCACCTCATTCTTTGAGGGTCTAACACTTCAGAACTACTACTTTTTAAATTAGCTTCAGCATTTGGGATTGCGGATGTGAAACTGAATTCAGCATGAAGAGACCCCTTTAGTTACAATATTATTTCAGAAGACATCTTTATTATAAAGAAGATATAGAAAATTAGAGTTAAACTTGTTTCTTCCAGAATGTTAGTCACAGCAGTTATTAAAAACAAGGTAAACATGTTTAAGAGTATTTGTGTATCAAATAAGTGTTTGCTACTTAGTCAAATACAAACATGCTCAGTATCAGTGCAGTCAGTAAGCATCAGTCCACCACAGGCCAAAGGAGTTCCTCATTTTCCCCAATCTGCCACACAACAGCAGAGTGAAGCAAGACCCTAACTGCAGGATTTCAGCCTTGCTCAGCTGTTTCAGGTAAGTATTCCAGCTCTAAGCAGTTGTGGGATTTCTCTAAACATCAGATCAGCTTAGTCACCTCAGATGCTATGCCATGCTACAATGTTTCACTCCTTAAAGAAAGGCCTACTAAATTGAGTCACTTTAAAGTCAGTTCCTTTCTAATGCTAGAATGTTTTAAGCTTTCAAATAAGTCCTTAGATAAAGTTTTTCACTACTTTTCTGACAAGAGTTTTTTCAGATATACTTGCTGCCAAGACTTTAACATGGTGGCTGAGAACTGAAGTTTCACCATAGCTATTCACTAGCAGCAGTCCCATGCAAGTAACAGAACAGCCATTCACCTCCAGACAGGAAGGACCACCCACTTTGCTACCCACACCAAAAGTATAAGGATAGTGGGGGGGGAAACACAAAACAGAAAGAGCCACCATAACCTTCATCAAGATATGGGATACAATACTTCCATTACTGTTTAATGCATGACAGATCACCATGTAAACATTAGAAGGTGAAGAGCAGGGGTGGGCAGGGAAAACCCAACATGCTCAGAACTTGTGCATTGATGTGAGCCAAACCCACAATGCTCCAGTTTGCATTTTGAAAATGGCTTTTTTTATTTAAGGAAGTGAATAAAGCCACCAAATAAGACGCAATTCTCCACTGAACACAAGAGTGGTCCCTTATCTCTTTTTACACTGCATTCTGGTTTGGGCAGAGGTAAAACTGGTAAGGAACACAATCAGTCAGCAAGGATCCTGGTCAGTATTTTGCCTGCAGTACGCTGTTTTCACCCCCTTAAACGGCAAAAACTAGAAGATATATTGATTAAAGAAGAATCATAGTGTTTCATCCAATCTCAGGAAAGACTGACATTGGCTACAAAGTGCTTATTCCAGTTGTTCTCTTATGACAGCACCCTATCAATAAATGATACCATAGCTGAAGCAAGTCACAGGTTCTTCAGAAAGCAAACAAGGAGGCAAGCCACTTGTGTTCTCTTAGCAGTCGTCTCTGTACAGAGACCAGATATGTTTGCTACAGAACCCACTGAAACAGAAGGTATTATCTCAGATCAGATCCACTTCCTGAGCCCAAGTATGCTCACTTAAAGTTAATTCAGTGCAGTTTAAATTCAAGTCACTTAATATAGCTTGCAAGGTTCAGTAATACTTCTTGGAAACAACTGTCTGCAGCCACACATTCTGTACCTATTAGAAGATGATACTTCAGCTCCTGCTAGAACCCTTTCTGTGTATGGCCCTTGTCTTTCTTCCCTTGCAAGATGGCAGACTGCTCACCTGTGGGAGCAAGTCAGGCAATATTTTGGCAGCCATCTTCATGCTGCAAGGAAAGAACCAATACCATACAGGCTACTTTTGAAGGGCTGTTTGATATTTCATGACCTTAAACATTGTACTAGCTCACCACAAGATAAATACCTGTACATGACCTTTAAAACAAGATCTCTGCAGCTAGACATATACACTTGTTACAGCAGTCCAGGTGGGCTGTTGAGGAAAGTCACAAAAACAGCATGTAGTGTACAGGACAGATAACTTTCCTTCCAGTTTGAAGAAGCATCATACTCCAATTAAGCAGGACAAGCTGGCAGTGCTAAAAGCCTGCAGCACTGGCTGGTTTGCTGGTGATCAGTCATCTTGCTTAAGTTCTTCCTCTGTTCCCACCAGTTATTTGGCAGGTTACAGAAGCAACGGAGTTCTTTCCCCAGCTGGCTGCTCTTTCTGAAATACCTCTTTAATCTGCAGCAGCTTGCTATGTATCCTCTCTCTTAAGGGACGGATGTGATGGCTAGGGTCTAAGATATTTGTGCTTCTGCGCTCCTTTTCCCGTTTCCAGATAAGATAAGGGTGTGGTGGGAAGGACACTTCACTTCTCTCTCGACGAAGCTGCACAGTCACTCCACTGAGGGCCAGCATTATCCACACTGCCAGGATAATAAAGTCTAAAGAAAAGAAAAGAAAAACACTGATTCTGGTAAAGCAGGAACATTACTTCCTGTCAAGTATTCAAGGCAAGACTGGATGGAGCTTTGGGCAACTCAATCTAGTGGAAGGTGTCCCTGCTCATATTACCAATTAGATGAACTTCAAGGTCCCTCCCACCCCAACCCATTCTATGATTCTGTGATTTGTACTTGGGCACAAACACTTAAGTTTAAATACAGAAGGGAAAGTATTGTCCCTTATCATCCTCACATGCAGGGAGCATCCATGAAAAGGCAAGAACAAAACAGAGTTGAAGCAAGGCTATTCAGTCGTGGCAGTCTCTGACTGCCACTTGAAAACACATCAGTCTGAGCCTGAAAGGCATCTGGAAAAAAAAAAAGCATCTGAAAAGTAAGTGCCTTGTCACATAACATCTGCTAGAAGCTTCACATCGGAGTCATAGATTACAGTATCACAGATTATTTTGTGTTGGAAAAGACCTTAAAGATCATCTAGTTCTACCCCCCTGCCATGGGCAGGGACACCTTCCATTAGACCATGTTGCTTAAAGCAACATAAAACGTGACCTTCAACACTTCCAGGGATGGAGCATCCACACCTTCTCTGGACAACCTGTTCCAGTGCCTTGCCACACTGAGTAAAGATCTTCTTTATGAAGTGTAATCTAAAATCTCCCCCTTTCAGTTTAAAGCCATTACCCCTAGTCCTATCACTACATTTCTTGATGAAGAGTCCCTCCCCAGGTTTCCTGTTATGCCCTCTTTAGGTATTGGAAAGTGACAATAAGATCTCCCTGAAGCCTTTTCTTCTCCAGACTGAAGAACCCCAACTCCCTCAGCCTGTCTTCATAGAAGTGCTCCCACTCCTTGATCATCCTCATGATCCTCCTCAGAACTCTTCTGATAGGTTCATGTCCTCCATATTATTGGGGGCCCCAGAGCTGAACTCAGTACTCAAGGTGTGGCCTCACCAGGGCCAAGTACACAGCCAACTCAAAATTGTGTATCAAATCTCACACCATACTTATGTTCTTTTCATCCATTCCTACCCTCAACACACACTGTTAAAAAAAAAGGAACCAAAAGTGCAGTTCTCAAACAAGCATTTTTTTAATACTAGTTCTGAAAGTCTAAGAAGAGCACTCACCATTTGTTTGAAAAGGCACATTTGTGTAGGCTCTGCTGAAGTAATCATTGAGGATCCTTCTGAGTAGGTCTAAGGTGATGTAAGCAAGACTTGTGTAGATGTAACAGGCAATAGCTAGGACCACTGAATAAGAACCTATTATTCCACAGGCCAGTAAGTTCAGCTAGAGGGGGAGAAAAAACGCAGCTTTAGGGGACTGATAGCCACCACCTTAAAGCAATACTTCCTATCAGTTCTTCCACAAGCAGCTGGCTGCCCACACCTCATTATCCAGGCATCCTGTTAAGACAGGAGAGGTGGAGCAATAGAACTGTCAGCAGGTATTAGGTGTAACACTAAAGAGAGAAGAAATCCTTTGCTTATGGACCAGTTAGCACAAGTAACATCGAACAGGAGCTCCCTAGAACTTGTCCCCTGCTATATTAGATATTTTACACACATCCCACAGTAGTGCACTTTGCATAGTAGTCTGACACCCCTTCCCTCCTCCTTCCAAGGACAGATGACTTACAATTCTTGGACAGCCAACAAAAAGCACTGGAATCATCAAGGCTATAGAAGAAAAGGTCACCCAGAACACAACATCATCCCGGAAGACCCTGTAGTCTCCTGCAAAGACACCATATTCCACAAGTAGCTTACTAGCGTTAGCAAAGCATAATCACTTTTTTCTAAGAGGCTGGGGGTATGCTTTTCCCCAAAGTTTTCATGTATTTAGAAATATCTGGAGAACAGCATTAAAGATACATTTAAGCTCAAATGTAAATTCAGATGCATTGTAGCACTCATCCAAAACACGAGCAGAAACAGAGTTCCAGTACAGGTCCTGTACTATAAGCTGGAACAGCAGATCTTGTCCAAACAAGACTTAGAGTATATGCTACTCATTTGATGCGAGTGAGAAGTACCAGAGTACTTCCACCTAGTAAGAAGCCATTTTATTGGCCACATACATTTATAATCTGTAAGCGTGCATAAATAATCTATAAATGTGTAGGTTTATCTAGGGTTGGGTGCAAGTGCAACCGCCACATCACTCAGCAACAAACTCTTCTGGCTTTAGAAAGTAATTAAGTCACTTGATTAAACACTACTTTGTTTCCCCCTGCTTTCAAAAGACCTGTCAGTTAAACAGGGGACCAACTGATCCCCAGTCAATTCACTTTTTTCACTTAATGAAGAACAACCAGGGACTGCACAGATTACCACAGAATCATAAGCCAGCTCAAACAGACAACTGTAGAAATGAAGAACTGCCCCACCAGCAGATCTTAAGTAGGAAAGCTGGAAAGGAAAGCAGTTCTGAGATTTAAAGTCACAGCAAAGAAAACAGTACAGTTGGTGCTCTCACATCCCTGGGGGAGTTCATCTCAGCAGCCTTGCCTGCTTTCATGTGATTTGTCTGCTGTTCCTCTTAATAAAGAGATTCTGAAAAGCCTGATGATGTCAATTCAGCTGTAAATACAAGTTTGACTCCTACAGTATAGTGCTGCCAGAGCCTTGCACTGTGGTGTGGTGAAGAGTAACAGGCAAGAGCTCCTCTTGATCTATGATGCCTCCATGCCTGAAGCCTCAGAGTTAGACTGTAGATTTTCTGTGACGTTCTCTGAATCAGAGAATAAGACAGACAGAAAATGCTTGCCTGGAGCACAGCTGGTGTCAGACTGCTGAAATGCAGGCTGCTTGTGTGGGAAGAATAAGCAGTTTCCTTTTCCCACAAGTACAGATTACCCTAAGTAGTTTCATTTGCAGCACACATGAAGGAAATCTTCAGAGACATCTCTATTCTTCCCAACAACGGGAAGGCAAAAAAAAAATTAAGAAGCACACTAATATAAACCAGAGAACAGCATTTGTTCTGAAGCCTTGCAGTGTCCCTGTAATACAGCAGTGAAGTATCACTCAGTCACTTTGCAGCAGAATATTTCAGTACATACCTAGTGGAGTAAAGAAGACCACTGATGAGAAGAGAAATCCCAGCACCAGTCCGATAAGCAACATACAGAGTAGGACAGAGCCAAATCTCCACCAGCTTGCAACCAGCAAAAGCCCTCCAATAATCCCAGCTACTGCTGTCAAAATAAGACGCACTGGAAAAAAGAGGGGGAATTCTAAATTAAGAACTGTAGCAACACTCTGAAAACTTCAGTTACTGCAATAGCCTATTCAAACAGATTTACTTGAATACTTGATTTTTGTTACCTAATGAAAGCTTTCTGAAACTAGCTCACATTTGTGCTTCATGCATCTCACTCGGGTTCCAATCAGCAGCTGAGGGTATGCTACTGGGAGAGTGCCATAGGACTATACTGATGGTGTTGCTGCTATGCACAGTAGTACTTTGAGTTCCTAGAGCAGTTATGGTTGCAATAGGTAGTGCACCAGAAAAGCAGTTATGAGGCAGAGTGTAATAGAGACACAATAACCAATTCTTGCTAGTCTAATAGACAGGATGCAGACCGCTTGATCGATTTTACACATGCAACCTGCATTTGATCTGAAACTGAGGTCCACCCATTCTGAAAGAAACAAATGTTCTGGGAATTTCTAACATGCCTCCTTCCTGAGGACCTGCATCTCCATTGGACAGACAGGCAAATTTGTCTGTCAGAGTTGCAGCTATGAGCTCCGTTTCATTGTCTGAGGTCAAAGACAACAGTTACTCTGTTGCATACTCAGTGTTAACCTATTCAAGCTCAGTTCAAGTACCCATGTACCATACTTTCCTATCCTTCCCACAGCTAGCCAGCTGCAAGCACGACTAAAATTTTACTTAAAGGATCCACGGCAATAATGTTTCAGGAAGAGGATAGGGGGTATCCTGATATCTACTCACCATCATAACCAAGGCCAGTTACCCTAGTGATGAATACAAAGGAGAAAAATCCTGTGATTATGAAGCCCATGAAGAATAAGTCTAGAGAAAAGGGAAAGAGATTCAGTATGCTGTCATATCACCCCATAGCAAGCCTATTTCTGTACATCTTCAGACACCTTTGTTTTACAACAGGGAAGGGAAATCTCAGTTCACTAGCTGTTAAGTACAGGAGAAGGGACAGGCAACACTTGGTTCTGGAAAGGGCTCTCCTCAAGCACATCAAATAAACATGATTTTTGCATGTTCTCCATCATGCATCCTCGTTCTAGATACCTGTTCTTCAAATACCAGAAGCTTCTTGTTCTGCACTTACAATCTCTGATCTTGTTAGAGCACAGCAGTGGACCTAATTGACATAATCGCTACCAGGTGATTCTTCAGCAATAGTGCTACAGGTCTAAGGTACACCTATGAAATTCCAACCAGATTTATAATGAGAAAGAACTCAGTACCTGTTTTCCAGAATCTGTGTCCAAAAAAGCAAGTGAAGAGGCCAAGAACAGCAAGAACAGTGAAGAATATTTTGGTAGAGAGTTTGCCTACAAGAAGAAAAGGTTATCAGCATTCCTATCTAGTAGTCCCAACAATGAGACTAACAAAGTCAAGTTACTACTGTTGGTAGACTCAGTAATGGTAACTGCTACTCCTTCAGACTCACAATGCGAACAGATCTACAGCAGCCAACCTAAAAGATACCTTAATAAAGCCTCCAAAAGAATATTTAACTAGCTCTAGTCTGAGTACTAAGTCAAAAGCTTCCTCCTTATTCAAGGGACTGAAGTTTCTGTAACTATTAGCAAATTACAGCTGCTTAACTATTTGTAGTACCACCATTACAGATTTGAAAAAGCTCTACTCAGCTTTAAAGTAAGGACATCCAATCATCTATAGAAGTCAGCACTGCAGGGCTGGTGACCCAGACAGCAGCTATGGTCTTTATCTTTTCAGCCTTCACATTTATCTCCCTTTAATACAGTTTTCTGTGCAACAGAAAGGACTGTTAGTACCCCAGTACCGCTCACCTCTGTCTCCTAGGAAGAATTCTTACTGTCATTTACACAATTTAAAACAAGTAGACTACATTTCTCTAATTCAGAAAACTAGGGAAAAGGTTTTTAGCCCTGATAATCTCTTATGGTGTCTTATGACACTAAACTCGATGAGCTACTTGTGTTATAGGACAATTAGGAGGACAAGTCTTACTTTGTAAGCATATTCTATCCATTATTCTTGTCCTTCCCACGATCATAACATCAGCAGCTTTGCTCAAATTCTATTGTTATATGACTTTGTAGAAAGTAGCATGACTTTGTAATCACATTTCTACTGCTGGCATTATTTTCAGGTGACTGTCTCCTTTCAAAATATTTGTATGTTACTGATTCCTGTTAGCACCAATGCAGTTCAGAAGATAAAGCTGGGCCCTAATCCAGCTTGTGTTTTTACCCACTTGGTTTCCACATGCAGCACCTAAAGCACTATAAAGTGATTTAGAATTATGTATCTAGTTCAAACAGAAAAAGGCATCAAGTTATAAGCCAAATGTTAAACCTCCATTAAGTTAAGCTTTCACTTGCTAACAGCTTTCCTTAGATTTATTTTATCATTCTAGAATTTCTCCTCAATCAAGAAGCAGACTCAGTCATAAAGCAACAAAAACATATCCAGGCTATATACCACGTAAAAAGCTCTAAAAAGCACCACTCAGTGTGCTGGAGCACAATGAGATTGAGATGAGTTGGCAGGGACCTACAAGTCCCAACTTACTGAGAGAAGAGCAGTTATCCACTAGGTCAACAAAGCTGCAGGCATACGTATGCACAGGTATGTATGCAGCAGAAGTATTCCAAAGAGGATCCCATACTATGACATTGTAGATCACACCTTGCCCAGGGAGTGAGGAGAAGTAGACATTGGTCTTATCATCAGTTGTCAACGTAAGCATCTGGAACAAAGAGTATTTTTAGTCACAAATAACTGCCTGTCACTGTGTCTGATGGCACATTGAGTCCATACAGCCGGACAATACTCAGCAGCTCAAGAAAGATGACCAGCAAGAAGCCAGCAGCTCTCCTATTCTGAACAAACATCTTAGCATTATCAATTGAGGTATTAAAGGCTCATAGGATGGACTCCACTTCCTCCAAAAAACAGCAACAATTTCTGACAGCACGTAAGATTCTCCCACCAATGTTTTGTTTCTCCTTATTTGAAGAGAGTCCAACTTTCTCTATCAGTCTTCTTAATCCAGGTCTGTCCTCAGAAGCAGGTAGGTAAGGCTGCCATCCCACTCCCTAGCAAGACCAGACAGGTCATGGTCACTGACATTTTCCCCCCTCCATCCATTCCAATCTCTTTGCCTGGAGTAGGTAAACATGATGCAAGTGTTTGCTGTCATGTCAACTCTTTATGTCACTCTAAACTGGGGTCAGCACCTAGTCCAGTTCCACTACACTGTTTCTTGCATTCCCTGCTCAGTCCTCAGCATCTGCCAGGCATTATAGGAGTGATGTCAGAAGCAGCTCTACTTCTGGATTAAGAGGTACTCAATGGCAATATTGCTATAGGTAAACTAGCCTCAACATCACTGAATGATTACTGTGACTAAAGCAGTATTCAGCAATTAAGAAGACGCTGCAATAACGACTTACTCGATTAAGAATAGGATACATGACAAACACTTCACACACCCATCATTAATCTCAACCTAATATCAAAGACCATTGCAAGAGGTCTCAGTCCCATGACATTTCAAGCTGTACTCACTAGCTTCCTCTCCCAGAAGAGCCAGTGGCTGCCATTTTGTGTGCAGGTGCTGTATACTTCCTAGCCAGAAATCCCAGATACAAGCAGGAAGCCTCAAGCATCAGCAGCTTGCCTACATCACCACTCAAAAATTAGAGGCACAGGGGAGGAGAAAGTTTAATACAATGCTACTACTAAGCACCTGGTATGCTGATGCTTCATACTTACTTTAACACCATTAGCTTTGATACTTTGCACCTCAGACATCTTCCGTATGTGGCTCATGAGTACCATCTCAGAAAGGTTGTTCTCTGGTAAGAAGTACTGGTAGACATCATAGCGCAGCCGCCATCTGGAGTTCTGACCAGTCCCTGAATCACAGGCTGGTGGATTTGCTCCTCTACAATTAAAAAAAGAAAAGTCAACTACAAGCCCAGCACAAGCCTCCAGACAGATAATCTCTCCCACAAGATGCAACTTTCAGTTCCTGTGTTACCTCCTCCCCCCATCCTCTTTTTCTTCGTTTACTTTTTAGATTGCTGGTTGCAGCAAACAAGATTTCCACCAGTAGTTGATGTTCAACCTTTCCAGCAGAATCTTATACTATGATCCTAGTCAAATATAGGATAAGAGAGGTCTGCTGAGTACACTGTAGTCCATATCTTTTGTTTTACTTATTGAAAAACACACATACCTAGCATATCCCAAGTTTGCAGGAGCAAACTTGATGTGTATATCAACCAAGGTATAGTCTAAGTAAATGTTGGGATCCACTTCCAAGTCAAATTCTAGATTGCAGCCTCCAGGTATAGGATCTAGAAAATAAGAAATAGTTAGCTGTAGTAGTATTTACTTCATCCTTACACAGCTTGAAAAAAAGTGTTAAGACCTCAGCAACACATGCATTTGCAGGCAGGCATATTCTGCTTGCTGAGAATACAAAACTGTCAGATTCTACTCTTGCAGATGATAGAAGTGGTTTCACTACAATCACTAACATAAGCCCTGATACACAAGCACAGTGTTTTTCTACTCTAAGGCTGAAGTCACAACAAGAACAAACAGTACATTCTATACACAAGTCTCTAATGATCCCAAGCTCTGGCAGCCCACAGTATCTCTCTCCATCATACACTTGCACCATGTAAGAATACTACCTCTGAAAAGCCAACACTAACACTTAATTAGCTTGTAGTAGGCAGAGCTGGTATTCTGTCACAAGAAATAAGACCATACCTTTCTCCATATATGGAATGGAGATAGCTGTGCTTAGCACCTGGTTAGCATCCAGTGACCGAAGGTACCACGTACACACACTCTGCTGAGGCCGAAGGATAGAAATCAGTCCTTTGTCTACTCCAGTTCCTGAGCTGTTTGCAGATGGATTCTGGACAGAAATGGATTATATAAGCAAGCAGTTCTTCAGCATTGCATGTCACTATAACTAAACATATTGCACAGTAGCCCCATCCCTGACACAAACCTGTAGGGCACACACCTCAGTGCCAGCTGCCACAGATAGCTAGAAGGTTAGAACTGAAAAAAAGAACAACCTCTGACACCATATATTGCCCAACTCAGTCTCAAACTTTATTGGTTGGACTTTTGAGCCTATCAAAGAGTTAATACCACAAGCAAACAGCAGAGATTTCTAGCTAGTTAAGCCTAATGCTATACAAACATGCATTGACTAGTAAAGATATAGATGGATTAGAATATCCCTTACAAAAAAGCTGTGAGGGCACGAAAGAGCATGCTCGGAGCTGAAGTGCACAAACACCTTGCTATCACCACCAGGAGGGAGATGACTGTGTAACAGCTGGCTTTTAACACTAGCCATGCCACACAGCTCCCCCAACACCATCCCTTTCAGAACCAAGAGCCTGGAGGAAAGATCTGTCAGCAATGGCAGCACCACTCTCATGGCTGGAGCAACCAGCTGGCCTGCAGTCAAATCTATTTCAGCATGGAAAATGTGCTTTTGTCCAAGACCACCACAGTTATCAGAGGCAACATTGCAAGGAAGCACTTTGGACCAGGCAGGCATTAAGGTCTGGCTCAGTTGCTCTAGAAGCAAGCCAGCCCTAGAAGCAGTACAGCCATATTTACATAGCTCTTGGCCTGGTAAGCCCCATGCATGCAAGCAGGGATTGAAATGGCAGCAGAAAACCCTATGACTGGTAATCAAAGACTGAGTAGGTGTAGCAGTAGTGCCTTTGCCCCGTAATCCTGGGTATTTCAACAGTATAAAGGAGACTGAGCTGGGCAACTTGTGTACCAGGTTATTCATCTTTTAAAGTTTCCCAGCATAGTTCTTGGCACCCAACATATTCTTATTTGGAATACAGTGATGGGAAACAGGATGGCAGCTGTCAGGTTGATACCTAGTACTTCCAACATTGAGCAGAATGTAGTCAAACACAACTTACTGGTTTACAGTATCACAGAAGTCAGTATTTTAGACTGCACCTGAGTAACGATAGGACAAATAGTGACTAGTGTATAGCAGTAGGAATGCTTGTGCTGCTGGCTAGAAGTGACAGCCTTCACTTGAGTACCATAGAAGAACAACTTCTCCATATGCTACCAAACAAGAATTAAATTCAGGAGCAGCAGCTGGGATTACAATACACTGTAACTGCAGTAGCTATCTACAAGCCACATGGACAGACAGATGAACATCCCAAAGCAGTAGATCTTAGCATAACAAGGTTTCTGGGATATATGCTTATTATGAATCCATTTTTAATCAAACACCAATGGACATGGTCAGCAGTCATATGTCAGAAGCACCACTCCCACCAAGAACGAAGCCTTGAAGCTCTGAAAACTTTGCCATCAAGGCTTCTAAAATAGCAATCATGACACATGAGAAAGTAATATTTAAGTTTCAGAAATGCATGTTACTTGCATGGCTATGTGGTACTTACATAGTATGAATTCTGTATTCCTATGTGTAGGAGAGCTCTTAGTTCTCATTTAGGGAAAGAGCATAGTATTTGATAACAGAAATGACACTCTTACCATACCTTGTCAAAGGATATCACCACGCTGTTTTGCTGTGCATGTACTTGAAAAATAACAACTGTCACATTGCTTGCAATGTTCCTGATTACAGCTTCTACTGGATTGGTCTGGTTAAGTAGCACATTTCTGAATTTTCCCAGGGAGAGCTCAAGAAGACCTGCATTCCAAAAGAAGAAAAAGGAAGATCTACTTTTTTTTGCCCACATGAGAAGCAGTTCTCAAGAACAGCCTGGAAGCTTCCAGTAACCCAATAACATACTAGCTGGGAACAAAGCAAGACGTTTTATACTGCTTGTACTCACTAAGTTATGGCTGCAGAAGCTCCTGCACACAGACGTATACCTACAGGGACACGTGCAGGCAGAAGCCTCCAGACAGCCTGGCATTCACCAGGCTTAAGCACACAGGACTTGACTTCCTGCCAGGAGCTCTGTCTAGCTCCAACAAGACACTGCACTGGCTTCTCACCTGCAGCTAATCAGGGGCAAGCAATAATCGCTAAAGTAAATAATATCCTGAGCTCTACTTGCTCTTCTGCAAACCCAGGACAATATGCTTGTATTAGCCAGCCAACTTGCCCAGTTGGACTTCCTGGGCAAATTCCCCAATGATGGGAATTGGGTCAAATCCTACAATAGAATCAAGCCTGCAGTTTAAAGAAGTATACTCACCCACTTCCAGTTCACATGTCATTTGCTCCCACGCTATTCCTAATTATTAGGGCTGTTCTACCCTTATTTATGCATCTAAAGTCTAATGACTTTCTAAGATGAAACCAAGACCATTTCTTCTTAGGATGCACATAGCTCTGTCACCTGCTGCCTTTTTAATTTACAAAGAGCCACATGACCCAGGATATAAGATCCTTTGAGAATCATCTTTGGCTTGTTGTTCAAGTCCCACAAGAAAGCCTGGTTTCTCCCTGTGCTGTGCTCTTGGGGAACTGGGGATTTCGAGAAGGGAAGAGAAGCAGCTGTAAAGAAGCCACAAGATTTTCTTTTGTTGAAGAGTGGACAGACTAGATGCATGTGGCAAGCACGATGCCCTTCAGCTTTGCATTCTGATGCTTCATAATAATTCCCCTTCAGGCATGCAGACACAGAAACCCAACTGACCTAAAGCTTATCAAACAGATGCATATTACTTCCACAGCAGAGTTGCCTCTTCCAGCACATGGGTTTATACCATCAAGTTACTCTGTGCTTCTTCTACTCAAGTACAAACAGCACTGTCCCACAATCGCTGTCATCGGTGTCTCAGGCGGTCTCCCTTTCAAAAAACGGAAGTCTTCTCATTCAGAACTCTACACTCAATATTCCATATCCCTTTCCTGTTACTACTCCTTCTCCCCTGCCAAGAACTGCATCTCTGGCCAGCTTCTTCGCCTTCTGAAGGCATGTAAACAGAGGTGAGCTCCTACATTTATACATCATCTACTCTTATCACAGCAGTGAGAGAGAAAGAAAATACTTTCATCTTGCTAACTTCAGTGCTTACCTTGCTCCTATGCTCACCCCAAAACTTCAATGATTACCAGTAAAACCCTTGCTGAAATATGAATCAGACTAAAGATTTTTTTTTTTCTATCTTATCGCCTGCAATTTCTGCTAGGGTAGAGAAGTTTCTACTGCAAGTTCTCAAGCATTAAATACTAATGTAAAATTAGAACTACCAAAAGAAAAGCTTTGAGTATTTTTCAGTTTCTCATGAAGTCCTTTGAGCAGTATTCAGACATCCACCTCTCCACAATACTTCTTTCCCCCTTAGCTCTTACATTTTACCAGAAATGCAACTAACTGCAAAAGCTAGAGAAGGGCACTTAAAAAGCACTAACTTTCTATGCACACAATTTGATGTGAAATTTAGAATACGGGAAAACAACTCTGAACTTTAAGGGCAGTTTCCTGAACTGCAGGAAGTTCACCAAAATGGTCTTTTAAGGAAAAACTGAAACCATATACATCCTCTCTATGCTCTACAGCAAGGGGGAAAAATAGCTCTGGTCTGCTTAGTTTCTCACCTCCCCTCTGTACTTACACCCAGAGGCCTCCACATATGTAAGAGCGGATTTGTCAGCAAGACATGCAGACACTACTTCAACATGATCATGGGACTCTGAATGTCAGAGGCACTCTCTGAAGTTTAATTAGCGTGGCAAATTAAGGCATGGCATTCTACATTTCTTTAGTGCTTGCATAACTGCTCCTAGAACAGCACATTTCATTTTAAACCGAAGTCTGACAGAATAGTATAGACTCAGGATAAAGAACAAGAATGACTACAGCCAGCCAAGCTAGTATTTTTCAGCTTGCTTTCTACAGGCTCCTTGAACCACACTTCTACCTAGGCTTGAAAGATCACTAAGGAGAGTTCACAAACACTGTGAAGCAGCAGAATCTTTTAAGTAATTTGCTGGAAGAACAGTTGCTACATGGCCACAGACAATACCACCTAAAAACCTTCCTGCCTTCTCAATTTCTGTCTTTCAAAGAAGTCATTGGTGGTGCTCCTAGGCAGACTCCGTGGGAGCTAGACAAAACAACCTACTCACAATTCCCCAGGGCCATCCATCACTGGGCTGCCAGTGGTGGCAGAACAGCTTTGAAGGGCAGAAAACAGAGGCCTCCATGAACATAGTGCTGGACACAGCACACACGCTTCAGCTCCATGAACATAGTATGCCAGACAGGGCTACTAAGATAACACTATCACAGAAGTGAGCCAGAAACAAGATCCAGGCATCCCAGCTTTATTTCTTTTTGGTTTTGCTCCACTTCTTTTAAAACAGTGGAGATCTGGAAACTGCTGGTAAGATGCCAGGCTAAACTCCTCCTCTCTACAAGAGGAGGAAGTCTGAAGGTCGATGCATGTGGTTTTAGATAAGACACAAGAGAGGAATTATTAATATTACAAAAACTATCAACTGAAAACAGATACTTCAAGTCAGTATTATTCAAACTGAGCAAGAACAAAGTTGGAGTACTTAGCATGTGTTATTATTCAGTGTACCAGTACCACCAATACTAAGACAGGAGCACACACAGAACTGAGAAGCAAAGGCGGACAACAATCTGCTCTGTCACCCCACGTTGCATCATTTCTCCCACTAACTAAATGAGCAAAGCTAGTAAAGACAGCAGAGAAATTTAACCTCTCAGAGCTCTGTAGAGACCACAAGTTATTACTCTAAGAATCAAGGCAGCCAGTTCTGCAGAGCATTTTTTATTCGTTCTCTATGCTTGTTGGAGAAAATGCAGATCAAATCAATTCCATTCTGTAGAACCATTTCCATGCTGCTGATTCAGTGCCAAGCCCTCAGCTCATTTGGTACTTTAATTGAGCCACCCACCCTTCCAGCTCCAATAGTCAAGTGTCATTCCCCATTGCCAATGAAGAGCTAACCACATGAGGTTCTTAGTGACACCCTACGGCTCAATTCAATTTCCATTAAGGTACTGAAGAAACACCTTTGTTGTCCATGCAGAAACAGCCCTTTACCTGCAGAGCCATGCTCAGTCAGTATACATGTCTCAGACAAAAGTTCCCTGGTCAGAAAATGCCACAAGATACAAGTGACCAGCTGCCACACTCAAACTGCAGAATAGCTTTATGGGAAACTCTTGTTTTAAAAGGCTGTCTCTGTATAGACTAAACAGCTAGCACAAACTAAGTAGATCCAGATATGCCAGGGGTGAAGGAGCAGAAGGAAAACAATCATTCCATTGCTTCTTGTTTTTGCATGACTATTAGTAGAACTGTATCTTATTTCATATTTCATAAGTTCTATTTCATAAACATGGGGATCCCAGGAGGAAACATGCATTCTGTTTAATATACTTCTGCCTAAATACTCAGTTTAAAGAGCTGCAGCCCATCAGAGCCCCGGAAAAGTAATACCAGCCATCAAAGGCAGATTTTACTTGTCAACACTTTAGAAGTGAAGTGGGATCTTCTAGTATTAGGAGATAGCAGAAGCCATCTCCACAAACCTGGATATCCCAAACTGAACAGCCACAATACAATTTCAAATCAGTGAACCAGTAAGTAGGTGTCCTTGTTTAATGGGCCTAATAACAAGTTTGGGTTTGGTACACAAATTACACAGCTTATTAACTTCTCATGAAGGAGATATTCTTCTTCCCCTTTACCCTCAATTCTGCAAGGTGTATCAGCAAGTTACTTCAAGGCAAAGCAGCTGCTGTCTCACTTTCATTCTGCCTTTGTAAATACCGTTAAGAAAATAAACTAAATTTAAGAACCATCTTCAATCAAGTCTGTGCGAGAAGTTGCTTATCAGCATCTTTTAATAAAGAGATTGAGACCTAAGAATACTGAACCTTTATTCTCAAACCTACCCACCACCACCACCACCAAGTACCAAGCTGAAGTTCTCAGAACCTGCAAGAACACCAAGACTAGAGCAGAAAGAATACTTGCACACTTGGGACTGATTCCAAAGGCTGTCTTGCAGCCTTGCAGAGTATCTCGAGAGTAGATTGCTCCTTCTGGAGAATTAAACTTTGTTCCACGCTAGCTTAGAATAAAAACTAAGAGGAGGCTTATATCAGCCCTAACATAAGAGACTGCTTGCTTATCTCTGAGGAAACTGCTTATTTTTTCCTTTATTTGAACAACAAAAAAAAGATAAGAGATTAATGATAAGGAAGTAAGCGTCTGTTAAATCTTCACAAGATATAATCATTACAGTCCACTTACTTTCAGAGACCCATTATAGTCCCGTGCATGCACACAGAGGAATTACAAGAAAAGCAAATGCTTAATAAACTGAGATTCCATCAGCAGGCCAACAAGTCATTTTAGGAACAGAGTTCCAAATATTTGGAGGTTTTGCTCATTTCCTTGTTTTTAAAAAGCTAGTGGTTTTCAGCCTGCAATTGGCAAGGTGCTGGGAACCCATAACCTCTTGAGAGCTGTCACAAAAAGAAGCAGTTAATCCTCTTCCCTTTCTGATATGAACTCCTAGCCTAGTGAATGCCACCCTGTTTCCTCAAAAGGCACAGAGCTCTACACCATACAACTCCACACCCCTAAGCCTACACCATACCCTGTAGCAGCAGGACTGTAGGCAGCAGATCCATCAGATTGTTCAAACGGTGGCGTCCACAGCTAATAAGGTGCAGGGCTGTTATTGCTATAAGATGCGTAGCTAATAAGGTGCAAGACTGTTAAACAATAATTTAAATTAAAAATAAAGAAGTGGGGGGCGTAAAGCACCCTTTTCCCGCAACGAACCGCGCTCGACCAGCTCGCTCCCTCCCGCCACGTAATGGCGGCCGCAGCCCTCAGCCTCCCTCCCCAGCCCCGTCTCCAGGCTCACCTGAGGCGCCGGCCTCTCGTAGCGCCTCGGCGAGCCCCAGGAGCAGCAAGACGCAGGGGGGGAGCCGCATGGCGCTGAGGAGAGAAGAGGAGAGGAGGCTGAAAAAAAGAGCCAGGGCGCTGACGAGAATGCTGGGGCGGGCGGAGCCTGCGAGGGAGCGCTGCGCCGCCTCGTAGGCTCTGCCCGGCCCAGGCCGTTCTCGCCTCCCCTCACCCACCTGGCCGAGGTAACGGGGCATAAATGCCCCCAAAACGGCTTTTATCGGCCCCAGCCACCTTCCCCGGCTGTGTGGTGATTTCCACGGCTAGGATTGGTAGTGGTGGTGGTGAGCTTGGGAAGATATCCACGCTGAGCTGTTATGTACCGGGGGTGTCAAATTATTATTACTTATTTATTTAATGCACTGGTGTTTTGTTTTCACATAGTCTGATAAAGCACAGTGCAGCCCCTGAGGTTGCTGGTGTGCTTAAGGTGCTTCTGGCTGTGCAGGTGATTCATGGGCTCGTGACAAGATGATAGAAGGCAAATTAAAAGTCTCTTTTTCCACTTTCCATAAGTTTTAAGATGATTCTGTTGCTGTTTCTGCCTTGTTTATGAACTTATAGTCTAACGTAGACTCTAAAAAGCTTTGCAGACTCCTCCCTGTTTTGTTGAGTGTGTTTTTCCCAGCTTGCTTTGATCCAGTTCCCAGTTCATATACAAAAGGAAGCTGCAAGCCTGGTATAAGAACGCAGCGATGAGCGCTGGTCTGCATTTAAGGCTGCAATCATTTCAGACAAGTGGCTTTTCTTTCTTCTCTACATCTTTGCCTGCTGTGATTGGGATATCCTTTCTCTGACAGGATATCATTGAATCATAGAATCATTAAGGTTGGAAAAGACCTCCAGTATCATCTGGTACAACCATCACCCTACTACCAATTTCACTCACAAAACCATGTCCCTAAGCACTAGATCCAACCTTTCCTTAAACACTCCCAGGGACAGTGACTCCACCACCTCCCTGGGCAACCCGTTCCAATGCCTGACTGTTCCTTCTGAGAAGAAATGTCTCCCCATTTCCAACCTGAACCTCCACTGGCACAACTTGAGGTCATTCCCTCTAGTCCTATCACTAGTTATCTGTGAGAAGAGGCTGACTCCTAGCTCCCCACACCTTCCTTTCAGGTAGCTGTAGAGAGCAATAAGGTCTCCCCTGAGCCTCCTCTTCTGCAGACAACCCCAACCACCCCAGTTCCCTCAGCCGCTCCTCACAGAACTTGTGTTCCAGGCCCTTCACCAGCTTTATAGCCGTTCTCTGGACATACTTCAGGGCTTCAATGTCCTTCTTGTACTGAGGGGCCCAAAGCTGAATGGCACTGGAGATGCAACCTCACCAGAGCTGCAGAGCGTAAGGGGATGATCACCTCCCTGGTCCTTGCTGGTTATATATCTAGTTCAGCCAAACAGGGTTCCCACAGTTCAAAGTCTGTGTGATACTAGAAGACCATCAAAATTAGCTTTTTGCTTGGAGCCACTGTCCTAGCTGACCTCTGGAAATGAGACTTCTGTCACTGTCCTCAGCTCAGCATTCAGAGGATACACCGTGGCTCCAGCGCCTGCGAGAGGCTCCATAAACCTCACTTACTCCAGGCTCAGCACCGCACCCAGCCAGCTTGCAGAAGCCCCAGAACAAACCTGGCAGCTTCACTAATACCTTAAAAATGAGCGGTAGCTTTGCGCTAACACTGTGCCAACAGCTCTGTGGCTCGGCTTCGGTGGCCAGTGTCGCAGCTCGGCTTTTTAACCAAGCCCCGAGCTACCCGGGGCGCGGCACCTCCCGGCCTGCAGGGGGCAGGCTCGGCTCGGTGTCCGGGCGGGGCGGCAGAGCAGCGCCATGGCGGACAGGTTAACGCAGCTGCAGGACGCTGTGAACTCGGTGAGGCGGTGCTGCTGTCCTCTCCTGTCTCTTCTGCGTTTTTCTTTCTGCAGGGGAGAGGGGCCCAGCGTTGGGCGCGCTGCGCTGGCAGCCCAGGGGGGCATCGCCGCTGCTGGCCGCGGGCACTGCTCCCCTCCGTGCCGCGGGGTCGGAGGGCGAACCGGGATGGACGTGGCCGCGGTGCCGAGGCAAACTAACGGTCTCGTTACCGCCCGCAGCTCGCAGACCAGTTCTGCAATGCCATCGGGGTGCTGCAGCAGTGCGGCCCGCCGGCCTCCTTCAGCAACATCCAGACGGCAATCAACAAGGACCAGCCGGCTAATCCGACGGAAGGCGAGTCCTCCTGCCTCTGCTAGCGCGCCGCGAGCGGGTCCTGGTGCGGAGTGCCCCGTGCACCATCTTGTGCTCGGCAGGCAGTTCCGCCGGTAGTAACGCGAGGGGTGGCTGAATTTAAGTCAGAAACAGCATCAGCTGCACTTGCTGGATAAGGTTGTGGTAGAAGAAAGATCACTTTAAGTTTTAACTAAGCATTAAAACATGTTTCTTGTGGTGGTTTGTTTGCACACATGCAGTAGCCTTTTCTATATAAGTTATTGTAATAGGACTGCTAGGGGATGTTGTTAGTGAGCAGCCCTTTACTTCCAAAAAAAATTTAAAATATATATATTATTATACATTATATTTATATATATATTATTATATATTATATTTTTTTTACAAGAATAGGGGTTAGTTTCATGAAGTTGAGCATGAGTTTAAAGTTCTCCATTTCATAGACTTGTAGTTATTTATGTTTCTGTATGTGTTGTTTGCTTATGAAATTAAGGAATAATGTCTTGTTGACTCTCCCAGCTGACAATTGTGGTTTTTTTTTTCAGTTGCTGTTGGTAGGTTGCTTGGGTATTGATTTATTTTTTTTCTGAGAGAAATAAAACTAATGTAAGATACTAAAATTGAAAAGCAAACTAAAAGTTCTATGTAATCTTAGAATTTCAAGTTAGTATTTAAATAATTATGTTATCGTCATCCTAAATCAACACCCCCATTGTTTTTCCCTGAGAAAATTTTGCAGGTTTCATGCATTAGATCAAGTTTGATTAGTAGGATACCAGGGGAATGGTGATGCTCTTTCTAGGACAGTTGTTGACTAGTCCTTCATTGGGTACGGTGGCTTGCTCTCCGACATGAATTAGTTGGAAAAAAAATCAAGTAAAAGATTTGTTTGCTTCTTCATGGTACTTGAGGCTCTTCCAGGTACTGACATCTATGTGATGACTTAAGAGTTAGAGGCTTTGTTAAGATCCTAAAAGGGTCAGTCCTCTGCTTTATCTTTCTTATTCATTTCCCTGAATGTAGTGAGTTCAGTAAAATCATATAACTGAGTTAATGATGCTGATGAAACAAAACTATCAGTTACACATCCTTGGGTATTTAAATTCTTAACAAACAGGCCTTAAAGCTTAGTCTGGAGAGCAGTGATGTACAGGTAAGAGTATATATGTGATAACACAAAGGACAAGCTTTAAGTGGGTTTGTTAGGGTGCTTTTGGTTGCCTGGGTTGTTGGTTTTATTCAAGTCAAGCGTACCTTTGAGAATGTCAATCTTTTCTAGTTTTTTCTCTATTGGAGAATATTTTCTCAGTTCATGAAAGATTTGTGGAAGCAATCAACAGGAAAAAATGTGTAAGATCTTAAATCATAAATTGAAGGCTGTTTCAGTATTCTAGCTGCAGTAACAAATTGATTCAAATTGAATGGATACAACTCCATATGGGAAAGCTTTGTTTGTGACTTATAGAGTCTCTTATTAAAAATCCATGTAGGTCTTTCAAAGATCTGGTAGCTAAATTAAGATCCATTATAAACTTATGTTCTTCTGTTTCTCAGTGGCAATTTAACTTTTCCTGTGGCTGAATAGTTAACTTTTTTTTTTTTTTTAAAAAAAAAAACAACTAAAAAACCTTGCATTCTTTCATGATTCTTAACATAATTTACTGTCTGTTCTGAAAGTAGTAGGACTCTTTTTTTTTTTAATTTTTTCATGAGAATAGAACAAACGATTAGAATTTTTCAAAGTAGCACCCTTCTGCATCTACACACTGCTGCCAACGAATTTTCCAGTTTTTGTACACCTCCAGGAATGCCTGGACCGGAATGCTGTTTAGCTCCCTCGTCACGGCCTCTTGAAGCACCTCTACCGACGCGTGATGCTTCCCCTTGAGCGTCGATTTTATTCTCGGGAATAGAAAAAAGTCTGGCGGGGCCAAGTCGGGGCTGTAGGGGGGCTGAGGCAGCGTTGCCACCTTGTGCTAGGCAAGATACTCCACTACGCAGAAAGCTGTGTGGCTCGGTGCGTTGTCATGGTGCAGCTGCCAATTGTTGACGATGGCTGGGCGGACACAAGCAATGCGTTTTCGCAGTCTTGTGAGGACTTCCATGTAAAAAACTGCATTAACTGTTCGTCCGGGTGGTACAAACTCTTTGTGGATGACTCCATATCGATCAAAAAAGCAAATGAGCATGGACTTTTGCTTGGATTTGCTCGTTCGTGCTTTCTTGGGGTGTGGGGAAGCAGGGGTAAATAAGCTCTGCCGCTTACTCTCCGGGTCATATTCAAACACCCACGTCTCGTCAGTGGTCACTACATTGTCCAAAAAGTCGGGCTCCTCATTCACATGATGAAGAAGATCCTGGCAGATCGCTTTCTGGTTGGCCTTTTGCTCCTCTGACAACACTTGTGGCACAAACTTCGCGCACACTTTCCTCATGGCTAAGTTTTCTTTCACCATCTCAAAAACTTGGGTTTGAGGAATGCTCAAGTCATCAGCAATCATTCTGCTACTCATCCTGCGATCATGGTTCAGTAAATTTTTCACTCGCGACACATTTTCGTTGGTCTTGCTGGTCGAAGGGCATCCGGAGCGGTCGTTGTCTTCCACTCTTTCCCTACATTCTTGGGACAGCTTGTGCCACTCAAAAACACCCGATCTTCCCATGGCAGCATCACCATAGGCCTCCTTAATCATGTCGTGAATCTCTTTGCCCGTTTTACCAAGCTTTACACAAAATTTGATCTCGTATCGCTGCTCCAGTAAACGCTCCATGATTCTCCGTGACGAGGCATTTCGACAGGTGTTCACAGTACAAGCGACCTGCTCTCTTCAACGGCCAACAGCCGACTGCCAATTTTTACCAGCGTTCCCAATATCCCCCTCCACTGATCGTGCGCGCGCAGACCGCCTCTCATCTGCCCGTTCGCCCAGGAAAAAGCCAGTCCTACTACTTTCAGAATAGACCATGTAGTCTGTGTATTTGAATCATTACCTTTACAGTTTCTGGTGTTCTCTTTAAGTCTAGTGACAGACTTCAAGGCAAGGGTTGAAAGGTTAAATGAGTTCTTAGCTACTTTCAGTGCTTAATGTAGTGACTAGACTATTACTGTTCTTAGTAATTTCTTAACTGGCTAACCATGATGGAGTTCTAGCTATTTTCTCACTTATATAAAGCCCAGCCCTTTGTATAAACAGCTACCTTGTTCTATCTGGGATTGTAGTCAAACTGCCATCATCTTTGTAGAACGGCTCAGGTTGGAAGGGGCCTTAAAGATCATCCAGTTCCACCCCCCCTGCCATCGGTAGGGATGCCACCTATCAGACCAGGTCACACAGGGCTTCATCCAGCCTGGCCCTGAACACCTCCAGGCCTCCACAGTTTCTCTGGGCAACCTGTGCCAGTGCCTCACCACCCTCTGAGTGAAGAATTTCTTCCTAACCTCTAATCTAAGTCTTCCCCTCCTTTTGCTCTGTCAGATAATGACAAGACAAGGGAGAATGGTTTGAAACTGAAAGTTGTTCTCCATTTTTCTTATAAGCCCCGTTTAAGTACTGAAAAGCTGCAGTGAGGTTACCTTGGAGCCTTCTCTTCAGGCTGAACAACTCCATCTCTCTCAGGCTGTTCTGTGATGAGGTGCTCCAACCCTCTGCGCATCCTTGTGGCCCTCCTTTGGACCCGCTCTAAGAGGTCTACATGCTTCTGGTGCTGGGGGCCCCACAGCTGGCTGCAGCACTCCAAGTGGGGCCTCACAAGGCAGAGCAGAGGGGGACAATCCCCTCCCTTGACCTGCTGCTGACCATGCCTGTGTTGATGCAGCCCAGGATGCAGTTGGCCTTCTGGGCTGTGCAAGCACTCACTGCTGGCCCATGCCAAGCTTTTGGTCCACCAGAACCTCTCCGCAGGGCTGCTCTAAATGAGTTCTGTCCTCATGTCTGGGATTGCCCCAGCCCAGGTGCAGCACCTTGCACTTGGCCTTGCTGAACCTCCTGAGGTTTACATGGGCCCACTTATCAAGCTTTTCCAGGTCCCTTTGGACGGCTTCCCTTCCTTCTCTTGTATCGACTGCACCACTCAGCTTGGTGTTGCCTGCAAACTTGCTGAGGGTGCACCCAATCCCACTGTCTGTGTCATTGATAAAGATATTCAACAGTACCGGTCCCGAGACAGACCCCTGAGGGACACCACTCATCACCAACCTCCATGTGGACACAGAGCCATTGACCACCACTCTCTGGGTGCAGACTTCAAGCCAATTCCTTTCCCACTGAATGGTCCTCTCTTCACATCCATCTCTGCAATCTGGAGATGAGGATGTCATGTGGGACTGCGTCAAAGGCCTAACAGGCGTCCAGGTAGATGACATCAGTCAGTTTTCCCTTGTCAACTGATGCAGTCACTAATATGGTTGTGTTCTTATCACTTATGATACTGTTACATCCTTCCTCTAGGGGAAATTTTAACATCTGTATACTTCAACTCTTTAGAATTTTCTGTTGTAAAAGCAGGGTTGTGCTTATTTCAATAATGTGTTGAGTAGGCTGACTTTATTTAATTCTTTTAAAGAATATGCCCAGCTGTTTGCAGCATTGATTGCACGAACTGCAAAAGATATTGATGTTCTAATAGATTCCCTGCCTAGTGAAGAATCAACAGCAGCTTTACAGGTAAGAGTACTTGTAATTAAAAATATCCGCCGTTACTGATGGCAACTTTCCTTCTTTTTTAAACACTTACAGACATGCAATCATAAAATGTGACTCTCGTGTTGGCCTGAATTTTTCATGAAGGTAGCCTGTCAGTATTTTATGGGCTCACTGGAAAAACTGCTCTTTACATTTGGTTCTTAATACGGCTATGCACAGAATATTTTAAACTTTTTGGCTACAAAGTTTTCCAAAATTAACTTATCATAACATCACAGTCCTAAAGCATAGTACAGCTACCTGTGTTGTGTAGATATTCTAATATTAATGCAACAGATATGACAATACTGATGTGCATTGGCATCGTTGGCTGCTTTTTTTCCTTGGCTCTTTCATTGTCTATTTGCTTATTAGGGCTGTTTCATTTTGTAGCTACATTTCTGTAGTCTTTCATTCTGCTACAATGCTACTGGTTGTTAAAGGATTGGCAGGGTATGTTTGAAGTTCTCTCTCTGTCACAAAGCAGTTCCTTCACTTTTCAGTAATAGGATGTACTCTTTTGGACCAGCCAGGCAATTTTGATGTTTTTATTTCTTGTTCTTCCTTTCTTTAGACCGCAGAAGCTCTAGGAAGAGCTTGGGAACAGAAAGCAGCTACCAACCAAGGCAGCTATTAGCAAGTGTAGCCAGTATCATAATCTCCATTCCCTGCCTTACAGGAATGGAACTGCTGCAAACAGTTTCTGAGCCCTTTTGCAACATTCAGCTGTTTCTCACTTCCAAAAAATGTCTCAGACCCACAATTCAAAGAATGCTGCTGTGTTTTGTTTTGTTGTTGTTTTTTTGTTTGTTTGTTTGTTTTGATGTTCTGTGTGCAGACCTTGCATATTAAATGTCATTTTTTTTGGACTCTAGATTCTAAATTTACATCAAGTATTTTCTTTTTAGAATGCAACAAGGATACAGAAAAATCTGTTTCTTTGAGAAATCTATTTAAGATCTCCTGAAGGTTTTACACCAGGGTTGATAATCTGTGACTATCCAAAAGCAAATTGGAAACCTTGCTAATAACAATTGAACATACTAATTGGGAATGTAAACACCAGCCTCATTTCATGTAACTGTATCTAATAGTTGAAGACTTCTGCAGCTAAATTAGACTTATTTCATGAGCGAGTTGGGTCTGATTGTAGTGACAGCTAATGCAAGCAAACTAGGGTGCTCCAGAAAGGAATTAGTTATCCAGCAGGGGCATGCTTTCCTCAGAATTGATATTCTAACAGTTTCTCACTTAGTTCATGCAGAACTTGGTTTCAAAAGAACTTCTGATCTTTTTTGCTTGGTGTTGAGAAGTTAGCCTGGGTTCCATCTTTTACTGATTCTAGTTTTGACTTTTATTTTCTGTTGTTTGAATTAGGGCACTATTAAAGATAAATATTCTGACATTTTAAAAGACTATTTTGTCTTGTCTGATGGTGATTGGAATACTCTAAGGTACGCAATGGAGGTTTAGTTGAAAAAGGTAGATAGACACCTGATAGGTAGGCTTAAGTGATAAAAGGGGCTGCCACCTTAATACCTAACACAATTTACTGGTCCCTCTTGAGGTCTTTTGTGTCAAGGCTGATGCATATTTTGCTCAAAAATGGCAGTTTACCTGCAGTCAATCTTCTAACAGCTGAGACTGAACTAACTGAGATGGATTCTATATTTTGAGCTTGTATGTTTTTCTATTCTTTCTCTGACCTTTCTTCCAAGGTCTGTCAAGTCTTAGGTGATATATTAACCTTCACTGTACATGAGCCTTGCAGAGCAGGAGATGAATATGTTCAAAAACTTATCAGTTTAAGCATGATTATAAGGAGACCCATTAACCAGGTTTTAAGGGTTTGGGTAGTAGCTAAAAAAAGTGTCTGAAGCCAATTTTGTTTCATCTGTTCTGTAATTGAGTTGGAACAAGTCTGAGTAGCTTTAAATTTGGTAAATATTTTACCTGAATGCTGAAGCTCAGGTGTTTTATTTCACTAACTTTGTCTAAGTGAAGCATTTTTGTTCAGAAATAAAATATGTGATTTTGTTAGTTTCATGTGAAATATGCTATTTAATAGGAAGGTCTAAATAAGGTCCCCATAAGATTTAAGGATAGTTTTCAGTACCTGTGTGGGGAAGGGGATAAATATTCACTTCTTATCAGGAGAGCTAAGTGTTGCAATATGAAAGCAGCTAACATCTCTATTTGGTGTTTTTCATTTACTCCATGTGGATATGCACTGTGTTTCAGGCTGCAATCTCTAATGAGTTACTCTGAATTTACTAGTATAGAATTTGGGGATAAAGGGAGAATCTTTGTTTTCCAGGGGGCGTTAACCGTCACATACTGCCTCTCCTCCATAAGAAAGTCAGTTTTGTGTATTTGAAGATCCTTACTTGTCTCCGTTCCATTTTAAAGGCTGCTAGTCTGTATCGATTAGAAGAAGAAAATCACGAAGCAGCTGCCCGTCTAGAAGAGGTGGTTTATCGTGGAGATATGCTACTGGAAAAGATACAGAGTGCCCTGGCAGATATTGCCCAGTCACAGCTGAAGACGAGAAGCGGCACGCATAGCCAGCCCCTTCCGGACTTGTAGCACCAGGGGGCAGTGCACCCCTGCAAAATGCAACTGTGAAAGCCACGTGAAAACACAGCTTTGTATCTACAGGGAACTGCAGCACCCAGCCCTGCTCCTGAGGGACTACCGAGTGCTCTGATCATCAGTAACGATGTCTTTCCTCAGAGGTTAAGTGGCATGTGACATATGAGAAACATATGATGGTTCTGTTCTCAAATTTCACATCTTAGTGTATATTTCTTTGACTTAAATTTTGACTTAAAATTTGACTTAAAATTTGACTTAAAATTTTTCTTTGACTTTTTTTTTCTGTTCATAGATATGTCTGACTTCAATCTGTTACTTTTTATATGGGCCTTAATGTCTAAAAGAAACAAAGTTACCATAGTGGTATTTGTGTAATTTACTCATCGGTCTGCAAACTTGTATGTTCTTGGTGTATTTTCTGTAAAGCTCAAATAAGTTGCTTAATTTGCCAGAGTTCATACAGATAATGCTAGACAATGGCACAAATACAGTGGTGGCCATCTGTTGTAATTAACAAAAATGGTAATTAAACATTTGTATTACTACTTAGCTTATCTTTTACAAAGCAAATAAAGGGGTAGGTAATCTCTAAAGTTTGCAGAGTAAGTGTTCATGCCATTGGCATCTCATTTAAAAATAAATAAATCTGCAGATACGTGGTATGGCATCTCTTATCATTTGTAATTCACAAACGGGTCTTTGACTCCATTGCAGCCACTGATGTGCTGTTACTTGCTCATTGCTCTGCTTCTGCTGCTGCTCTGCATTCTCATGGCAACTGGTGAATTCCTCTAAAGCAGACAGCAATGAGGAAGCATTGGATGGCTCTGAGAAACTAGCAGTGGGAACTGAAAGTAACTTATGTGATATTGCTTTTCAGCATAAGCAGCTGCTGCCATGTGAATGCTAAAATCATAAGCACTAAAAGTCCTGTAATGCCCACCATGCTGTAGAGAGGTTTTTCTTTCTATCTTCACACACTGAAAAAACTTGTGCCCCTCATCCTAGGACTCTAGAAATGCCGACATCTTTTCTTCCACTTGGAAAAAATAAAATGCAAAATAAAACCACCAAAAACAAACCCACCAGATGATTTGGGCTTCAGCACATGAACTTGGAGTCAAACTTGGTCACTTTCTATGTCTTTGAGTTACCCGACTTGTGTTATTGTGTTTATTTCTACGTCTACTCATTTCCTGTTCAAGACTACATTCTGTGTATTGGACGCGCATCAGCTTAGGTAATGTGTATTGCTAATGTGGATGGACAGATAAGAGCAATTCAAGTAGGTCTTTAGCAATCTGATCTGTAGGGAATTAGATCTTTCTGCTTAGTAGGCTGCACCAATGGAATGAAGAGTGTAATGTGGCACAGAATGGTAGGTGTTGTAGCAGCATGTTTTGCGGATTAAAAACTACAAAGCTGTTCCAACCTGTAAAGTAATAAAATTGACATATTTAATCAGGCTTGTATTTAATTTAATATTTAGTCAAACTTGCATTTCTGTAGTCATAAATTTAGTCTGTTATTGTCAGGCTTACACCATACAGATTCCTCAAAAGAAACAACTGGGGAGGTAAAGAGGCTACACAAAGCACAACTCCAGTTCTGTAATGGTATAGTTATGTAAAATAACTGAGCTGTGGCAACTTATTAAGCCTTGTAAATATGCCTGTGGCCAACGGAGGCTGAGGGGCAAAATTTTAATTTGAAGTAAGCTCATCAGGCCTACTCTTTTCTGGGAAAACTGCATCCAGTGCATCTGAAGATGATGATTTTTTTAAAAAAGCTAATAGACTTGGAAATCTTTAAGTGAAGTGCTTGGCTTTGCTTACGTATTTTATAGGTATTGAGACATCTTAATTTTGTATTTGTACATTCCTGGAAAAGTAGATATTATAGTAGTAATATAGTAATCTACTATAGATTTATAGTAGATTCCCTAGTACAGTTTAATATGGGCATCACCTCAAATTTGTTCACTTTGAAACTTCCTTTTTCAGAGATGGTGTACATCTTCACTAACAGTACAGTTTTTGTTCCATATATTTTTATTTTTGTACTTGAAAACTGCTGTATTAATGCAACTTATTAATATTGCTTAGCTGTATAAATTTTCCTTTATTTGAATAGAGTAGACCACGACCACTTTATGTTAAAGTGTGTGTTGGTATCTAGGTTAATCACACTTGAAAGAAAATTTTAAGAGGTATAAGCTCCCAGTATGTATATGTGGTTTCTCAGACTCTGCCTGTGTGTGGTTTAGCAAATGCTGCCGATTTAATTAATAGGGATGCAGTCTGATCCAGGTTAAAAAGCAGGAAGGCCAACATCATTCCTCTTTCCTTTGAGAATGTAATGATTGGGTGAGTGAGTAGCAATGTAAGATGTGACCCCGCTAATCCTCATATGCTGTGTTGCTGGACTAGCTATTGTAAGTCCTTACCTGCTGTTTCCCAGGCTGCAGCTCATTCTGTAAGGCTCCATGGCTTTTGGTGTGTTGTGGCAGAAGGGGAATAACACCTATTTGCTACAGCTGTCTAGTGGAGAATGCATTAGGTCTGGGGCTTGGAGATGTGGATTCTTTTCCCCTCTGTGTGAGATGGGTTGATTTGTCTGGTCCCTGCTCTTGGGGCTTAAATATTTTTTATTTAAAAAAAAAAAAAAAGAAAAAAGTGTACAATCTAATTATGGGGCTGTTTTGAAATGGCTTAATGTGCTACACTCATGCAAGAATTGTGGAGTATGCAGGATTACTGTGCCAGTATCTTCTAGCACTCTAACTTTCAGGGGGGGAAATGAAAAGGGGGGAAGCCAATGACCCATAGCAAAATGCATTGTGTCCTCCCTGAGAAGTAATGTCTGCTTCCTGTTTCAATGTTAGGGGGGAGGATGGGGAAAAGGCTGCAGAACAGCTGCTAACAAACGTATCAGGTTACCCACCAGAGAGCTGTAAAAGAGAACTTGGGTGGAGATGAGAATAAATGGAGGAGGTGAAGCACCACAGGAAGAAAGCAAAAGTACTGGGCAGGTATAAAAGAGTTCTGCATATTATGTTGGACAAGGAGTGCTGCCCGGTGAACAAATTGTGCTTTGAAGAAAGATAGTGCAGAGCATAATGGAAAATTCCATTGGAAAACAATCTCGACCACTTCAAATGAGCAGGAGTGTTTCATGCTGAGAATCTATATAGCCCACTGGCAAAGATGTTGGAATCAATGTGGTAAATAAAAGCAGATGATCAAAGCCTAGTGTTTTTTACCATAAACAACCATGCCTGGAGGAGAGGAGCACCTTGCAGTGGCTGTTCTCAATTTTATATACAAAATTAAGGAGGAGTTCACACATTTCTTTTTAAAGGGCCTGTAAAAAGTGCATTAACAGTATTTTAATTTCATGTCTTCATGGAGTTAATCCTGATATTATTAGTTGATGTTTGAAGCTCGGGGAGCTTCTGCATGTGTGGCATGGGGAAGGAGAGGCTGCCCTGGCCACCCTGGCAAAGTTGATACCAAGAGATTTTGGGAGTCCGCAACAAAAAAGGCCAGAGTCAGTTTTGCTTGAAAGGACCTAGGGGTCCTGACAGACAGCAAGCTGAGCATGAGCCAGCGGTTGGCGTTGGCCAGTGGCAAGGGCCAGTGGCATCTTGGGCTGTTATCTGGAAGCACAGCTAGTACATCAAGAAAGTGATCACTTGCCTCTGCTCAGCACTTGTGGGACTGTGTCTGGAACGCAGTACACTGCTGGGTCCCTGACATGAAAACAAAAAAAAGTGTTGATGGACTACAGCAAGTTCAGCAGAAGACTGCTGGTGGCATGGGCTGCAGCACCTCACTGGTGAGGAGAGGCTGATGAAGCTGGTCCTGTTCGGCTTGGGGAAGGGATAACGCTGGGGGAATGTAACCACAGCCCGCCTAACCACACAGCCAGTGTGGGAAGGTTATGAGACGATGGGGCTGGGCTTGTCAAAGCACTGCGTGGCAGGAGAGTGATAGACAGAGGGCAAAAATTGCAACAGCAGAGGTGAGGTTTAGAGCAGTTACAAACAAAAGCTTTTCCACCATTAGGACAGATGTTTTGGAAGATGGTCCCCAGAGAAGCTGGAAGTCCTTGGAGATTTTCAAGACCTGACTGGATGAAGCTCTGAGCAACTTGGCCTGGCCTCACAATGACCAACCCTCAATTAGGAGGTTGGACTAGAGACCTCCTGATGTCTTGTCTGACCAATGATCCTATGGATGCTAGGCATGTTAATTGTTTCAGAAAGAACCAGGAAACTGTAAGGGAATGTTGTTTCCTTGTCCTCTTTCTAAAAAGGCAGATCTGGAGGACAGAAAACGTGAAGTGTCTGGTATCAGCCTCATTCCTATTGCTGAGACTTTGTGGTCTCTGCACTGTAAGGCTGTCGAGTTGCTCTCAGGTGTGGTGTGAAATTCCATGCTGAGGCAGCCCAAGTTTCCAACAGGTGCCCTTGGAGAGCGTGATATGCAAAATCCCCATCCTACACTGAAAGAAAATTGATCTGTCAGATGATGCTGACTCATTATTAGACAAAGGCAGTCTTCTCTAAAGAAAGAAATTGTATTTGTCTTTTATATAGCTTGTTTTGCCTTACATAAGAAATAACTAAAGTCCTATTTTCAGGCACCAGACAAGAACAAAGTTTTTTTCTAGAGTTTTCTTTCAAATCTATGGAAGAAAGTTTGAATGGATTTTATTTTCTGAGGAGAAAATTTGTCCTTTTTACCTCTAACTGCTAGGACTATATTCTAGCAACAAAGGGCACAGAAAAAGTTTGCAAATAAGGTGTGTTTTCATGCTCCAAATATGTCAGCCACTATGTTGTATGTGCTTGCAATGAGTACACTTCACAGTGGCAATGACCCTCAGGAAGTGTTTGTCTGTTTTAATGTGGTTAGTGTAACATGCTTCGTAGGAGTATAGCTTCACAACTATTATATACTGATTGTATACACTTACACACAGGTTTTATGTTGATTTATGTTTCTAGGAAAGATTTGTAGGAAATCTTACTAGTCCATAGGCTAAGCAAGCAGAACAGCCTTTTTATATTCTTGCTGCTGCTGTAGCCACCCAGTATAGCCCAACAGCTAAGGAAATTCAGCTCCTGCTCTGACCACAAAAGACCTATCTATTTTGTAACTGCTTAGACTGTCACCACATTTCTTCTGAATTTCTGTCTGTAGCTAACATTCATGAAGTATAGCGGAGTAGTACAAACAGACCTTCCTTTTAATATGATATGTACTTACCATAAATACTACCAGACTCCTTCAGAAGTTTCCTGGATTTAGCCTCTTTAGCTTACATACTTCACTGAAGTCCTAAATGAATTAATCCTGTGAAGTGGAAATCTGTAGCTGAATAGGGACTGTGCAATCTGACTGCAAAACATCCTTTCTCCACCCGGCCCACTTGAAAAGAGAAGATTGAAATAGAAGCCCTCTTTCAGGAAACAATGTAATTCACTCTATGGCTGTGTGGGAGAGCAACTGACTACACATTATCTTTCCACAAGTGCTAAAGAAAAATCATAATTGTTTTCTCAAGCTGTAATCCAGGGGAGAGAAGCCTTATTCATAAAAAGAACACCCTCAAAGCTAAGAACTCAAAAGAAGAGGGCTCTTGCACCAAGACCCTACAAAGCCTGTGGAAAAGGGGCTTCTGCAGGCATCTCTCCAGTGTCTTCTCAAGGTGTCCAATGGAACAAGAATAGAAGTAACAATCTGCTTGCGTGGTGCCTAGGGAACTGCCTCCAGTCAGGAAAAACAGGAAGGTTAAATTTTATTTAAGTGCTGAACAGGAGGGGTGTTCATAGAAAAATACTAGGACAGCTCTGATACGCAATTGTACACAACATATCAAAGTTGTTGAACAGGCTGCCCAGGGAAGTGGTTGAGTCACCATCCCTGGAGGTCTTCAGGAAACATATGGACTTAGAACTTAGAAACATGGTTTAGTGGTGGACTTCAGTACTAGGTTAAAGGTTAGACTAGATGATCTTAGAGGTCTTTTCCAACCTGAATGAATCTATGATTCCATGATAAAGTGCATCTTTCTGAAAATAA
The DNA here is from genome assembly GCF_963932015.1 of Anas acuta. Classification (NCBI taxonomy): domain Eukaryota; kingdom Metazoa; phylum Chordata; class Aves; order Anseriformes; family Anatidae; genus Anas; species Anas acuta. Next base: position 130,679,206 of record NC_088979.1, read on the forward strand.
ATAAATAAATAAATTACAGTTCCCCTGCTTCCTTTTCAGAAGGTATCAGAAATAGGGTGGGTTCTGCTTACAGCCCACCTGCCATTTCATTTTGAATGCTCCTATCAACAAGCACTCAAAATAATATTTGGTTTTGGTATTTGGACAGTTTGCAGATTCACCAGTTAGATAAATCCCTCCCCATGTGACAGGGAGCACTATAAATGTTTGATGAGCCTGAGGATGAAAGTGAAGCCATGACCAAGGATGTTTTTCGGTGTGCCCATTTCACTTGGCATTCCAAAAATTGCAATAATCCACTGTTAGAAGGGATTCTCTGGTACAGTGATGCAATGACGGCACAATAATTTGTCCAACCTCCACTGTAAAAAAGTCAGCAGAATCACGCAGCTATTGTCAAAGGCCGTATGATGGAGAGGAAGCAGACCCTTTATTTTAGTGGCACTGTGTATGTGTGTATGATACTAAGGAAGTTACCTCGCTGTCCCAGGCCCCTCAGAGATGGGTATTGCTCTCTGTACATTTACAAAGAGAAAGGCATGGCCTAAAGTGAAGCTTCCATCAAACACGCTTCCTTGAATGATCGAAGCATCATGTGTTGCTTCCATCAAATGCTGCAGAACCATTTTAGACCACTTGGAGGGCAGTGAGGGGCATAGAAATGCCCAGCCAGTTCTCCACCACCTGGTGAAGTACCTCCCTCTCTTGCGCAGCTCCCACCACGTGGCTCTCTCTATGGCATCACAGTCAGGGTTGGGGCTGCAGCCTGGACATGCCTTCAGAGTTGGGGAGGAAGAAGTTGGGTCACACCTAAACTGAATCCCTAAAATAATCTCCAAGAGACTGTACAACATCATCCCCCTTCCCCAAAAGTCACTGAGTTTGAAGTAAAATTACACAACTGGTTAAAATTAGCATGGTTTTAATTTGTACTTTGAAAGCCAGCTATGAAAAGGTGCCCACAGTTGATCTTGGTGAGGTGTTCCAACCTGCTTTAGACGTCCAAGGGCACAAACCACCCTGCTTTAGAAATCATTGCTGGCAAAGGAGAGACGAAGCTCCCAGGCACCACTGAAGTACTCCGATTCTCAGTGGGTTGGATAGGTTTACAACCACAACTTCCCCGGGGCCACGGGAGTGCAACAACAACGGGAATCCTTCCTGTGACTCAAGCAAACTGTGGAAGAGGCCTCTGGTGTGCTCAGAGTGAAAACTCCAATGAGGCAGAATGGGAAGCTCTGACTTGTTCTGTTGTGTGCTTAAGTGTACAAAGTGTAATTCCGCTCAGCGCATTAGTGTTTCTCATCTGAGAACAATTGTGTTTAACTGCTTCCCTCTCTTGCTTCCTCAGCAGGTATTTTGCTGCAGCAACAGCAGCAGGTGAATGAGTATATGGCCACACAAGTACACACATCAGATTCCTTTCACCTGGCCCTCTACTGACTTGTTACAACTAACAGCAGGTTAATCCCTGGTAGCCACTCCCACAGGAGATGTTCAGGTGGTTAGGCATGCTAAAAAGGCACTGTTTTGACCTCAGCAGGTAGGTACAGCTGGGGAGAAAGGGATCCGTTTTCACAAAAGTTCTGTTTTATGAGTTAAGAAAATGGCTAGGCATCTGTAGATGCCAGCATTCCTTGTGTTACTTGTTATTTTGGGCTAGGTCATATTTAATTGTCTATTGTGCAACGGTGGGTACCAACCTCTTCTGGAGTCCTGACTTTGATGAGCTTCGGAATAGACCATAAATCAGTAGTCCAAAATGCAAGAGATGCATTTATTCCAGGGACATTGTAACAAGAAGAATCCTATGGAGCAGCATCAGAAATGAGTCTGATTCTTCAGGGTAGTTAAGTTAAATATTTACCCCAATAAGAAAAATTGTACTTACACTCCGCCTGGCTCTTTATGCTTGATTGGTACCAGAATAAAGCTACAATAACATAACTTCTCTTTTTGTAAGAGCAAATAATGAATTTAAACTGTAAACAGGTTGTAGTCCTTGCTTTGTAAAGGGAACTTGTGGTTGGTTTCTGTTGATAACATCTCACACTGAGGTGTGGCAAGCGAACTTCAGCTGTTAACTGTACATTCTCCAGACTTGTCTTTCTTCAGCAGCAAATCGTGTTATGATTCATGGCTTTTAGAAGAGTGATGGTTTATTCAACCTAGCCGTGAACACAGCTAAAGCTGGGTGGGATACCTGACAGCTGTGGCTTGCTTTGGAAACTCTCCCTGGTGCTGCAGTACTGCGTCAGAACCGCACGGCCCGAGTTAGACTGATCAGAAAATCTGAGATCAGGAAGACATCAGCCCCAGCCTTAGTGAGAGGGATTGCTAAAATTATTTCTGCCCTCTTTGTGGCATGGAAGTAGATTGTTACTTGGGATTATTCAGGCATTTAGTCTAACAAGTTTCTTACTACCATAAGGGACGTAAGGGAATGAGTACCTAGACAGTGTCCTGGATCTCCTGTGCTTGCTTCTTGTGGATACTCCAGAATTTGTTGGTCTTGGTACTGCAGCCTTGTGGTGTGAGATGCTATCCTGTGGTTTCAGTGTGACGGGATGCTTTTGAACCAAATATCATGTGGTGGTGCACAATTGGTCTTGCTCACCCTGGCATCCCCTTCCATTTTCATCCCATGTTTAGACCTTGTTACGGTACTTGTGTTCTAGCCTGTGCCTTAAAACCTGACCTCTTTTGTGGTAGGTCTGTTGCAGGGAACAGTCATTCCTGGAAATGGGCTTGCAGGCTGCATGGAGTGCTTGCAAGGAGACACTGCACTGCAGAACTTTTAATTGTCTCTTTGCTTGTGATTCATAGTGCTGGCGTACTCGGGGACTCCTATACCAGACACAATAGAGCCAGCTGTTGCAATTGCAGAAATGTATTGTTCTGGTATTTTAACTCTCCAGAAACATGCGCTGAGGACATGAGCCTGTTGAGATCGGTTGCAAGGAGGCATCCCTCCTAGTTGTGACCACCCTGGTCTGTCCCTAGAGGTGGATTCCTTTCTTTCAAAATCTTCAGGTCAGTGCTTTGAGAATACATCTTCAGGTCAGCCTCTTAGTCTAGAAGAGCAGCAATTTGAAACACTACAGACTGTGTAGTAAAGAATGTGTTTAAACTGCTTGTGGTCACCTCTGCTGACAATTTTCAGGGGATATTTTAAGCACTGCTCTGTAAGACATCCTTGAGGGGCTTGCCAGGCTTTTTTTTCAAAAATGTTCCACCTTCCATAGAAGCACTGAAATTGTCATTAATACATAAAGACAGACTGAGACCATGCAAATGTGGTTTGTGCTCCAGTATAAGTTCATATATATATATATATATATATATATATATATTATATAGATAGATATGTATAACAATTCACCACTCCAGAGCAACCTCAAACCCTGAAGTCAGGGCTCTGTACTGGGAGGTGAGTAGCCTACAGTCGAATCTCTCATATCCCCCCTTATGTGAAATATAACATATACTAAACTTTGGGGCCAGACAGGGACTTTGATGTGCAGGGAAAAGATGAAGGAAAAGCCAGAAAAAGAGTATTCCAGCAAGTAAATGGGGATGTAGTAGTCCCTCGTTGATAATCAAATCCATGAATAACCCATTTGATTGAACCGTGTGCCCCAGTGACAAAGTGAAATGTCTGCATAGCTTCTTGTGACAGGAGAGACATTCATTCTGAACCAGAATAAAGGGACAGAGAATTATTTTCTGTGACTTTACTATAATTTTATTATTATTATTTTCTGTGACTATGATGAAACAGCTAAGTACAGCTGTGACTGCCTCTGCTATTTCCCTTGCCATATTTTCACCTGCTTTTTCTCTGAAGAAGAGATGTCAACTTCATCTTTTTTCTGTTCTTTTCATAGGAAAGATTCCTCTGTCAACTTCATCTCATGGTTGTCTGGCAAATCCAAATAAATGTAATTAAATATTAAGGAATTGGGCAAGCAGTGATGGAGTAAATACCACAGACCCTGTACAGATCTCAGGGTGAGATTTGACTGTTTAACAGATGCATACTGTTTACCTGATGATAAAGGTATACTTTGGAATAATCTTATTTTGGTAATTTATTAGTTGATTTTGTTTTTGAAGTGGATGGTGGAAAGACTGAGCTGAAAACAATCTGCTCTCATTATCTGCAAGGAGGGGAGAGTATCAGCATTATTCTGGCACTGACACTCCATCTGGAGGGACAGGTGCTCTTCTTTGTCCATTCAAACACAGAGTTTTTCCTCAGAGCAGTAAGAAGAGTTTTCCCTTGTGTCCTTTATTACAGGATTTATTACAGGAGCTTTAGGCAGATCTACCCAATGAACCATGATACTATTTCGTTTCATGCTGGCCATCACACACACATGAAACAACGCCAGCTTTGGGCAAAAACAGCTTTTGTTACCGGGGGCATTAGCAAATGCGTGTAGCATGGCCAAGGACAGCACGAGCCCATCAAGAGACAAATCAGTCGAGCTCCCCAGTGCAGATAGATGGGGCCTGCATCTCCACCACACACCAGCTGTCACGGAAAAAAAAGGACCAGGGAGGCACTGGGGCATACTGTAATTAGTTGGGGGTCTAATGAAGCAGGTCCTTTTGCCACCGCTGATGGATGCACAAAGGCAACAAAGCTGCTCTGGACAGCAGAGCAGGGGGGTGAAATCTGCAGTTTGCAAGATTCCTGTCTGATGATGGTTTTCCCCCACTCAGTGAGGTGCTGCCAGCTCACAGACAGCACAATCATACTCCTCAAGCACTGAAACAATCAGGTTTTTAAAATCTGCAAGCCTTGATATTTCAAATGATTGAGGCTCATAATAAATGTACCTTGTGAAATGGGAATAGGTTTAAAAAATGAGCCTGAGTGACTGAAGGGTTGAGAGAGACAGAATATGTCAACAACATGTTTTAATTACTCTGTGTATTAGTTCCTCTGTCACTCCTAGAGCTTTCAGAAAACTAGCTCTGAAACTGTTCTTTATTTAGAGGGGAAAAAAAAAAAAACAGTCTAGGCTGACTCACAGGTGTCTGGAAAGGCCAGAATACTTGTCTCATTGCATGTTTCATCACAGTATTTTCAAGACATTATTGTAGAATGATGTCACCGAGGGAAAATGTCATCTCACCAGAGCTGCCCAGAAGTTTGCCTTTATTAAGTAGGTTGAACAGTTCAGTCTGCTTTAATGGTTAAGCTGACCAGACATTTCTCAGTAATCACAATGTTTTCCTTAATGTCTTCTTGGACTGGCAATGGGACAGGGGTTTTGGGGACTTACATCATTCCCAACTCTGCTATGTTTACCTACCACATAGATTTGTAGATATACACTTTAACATATCAGTGCTAAAAATAGCTTCAGGTTCTACACAGGGAAACGGATAATCACAGCTGAAACACTTCATGGAGTTCTCAGATTCACTCCATGGACATTTAGATAGATACAATTCTTCTTTTCTAAGGTTTGGGCGGCTTGACCTAAATGCTTGTATAACAGAGTTTGACCACAAAGCCCTTAGAAATAGTGAGCTAGATTAGGTAGCTAATTAAAATAAATAAATAAAGGAGAGTTAATGGAAGACAAAAGGCAAACCCTTCCCGGCTCTGTGCAGTCACCATATCATCGCCAAAAATCTTCCCCCGACCTAAAGCTGCTGCTGCTGGGTACAGCCAAGGAATTGAAGGAGGCCATCAGAGGAGGCTTAGGCCACCTCTGTTTCCAGATGGTGGACTCTGCACTTCCTCCCCACCTACCAGGGTCACCCCATGGTGTGTTAAGGCCATTTGCTGGCTCATTGGAAATGCAGGCTCAAATGTTTCTAAATGGTCTCCAACCACTGGGAAAAAAAAAATAAATACAAGAAAATGATTATTCTAAACTGTGGTGTGTAATTAGACTAAAATTATTCTGAGTGTCAGAAGATGGGCGAGCCAAAAAGAGGGAGAAGAGGAACTTGCTGGTAGATGATGATTTATGAAATAAAATACTGCAAATACTACTCAATTGCTTGCTAGCTTACTCTTTCTACATATTGTCTCCTCAAAACATCATCCCTTCTACCTTTAAACCAAGCAGCTGGATTCACAACCCTGATCCCTAGGCAGAAAGACCAGGAAGTGGAGGAACAGTACTCCTCTACCCTGTCTTTCCCACATCCACTCTGCAAAGCTTTTTTGCTTCTTATTTTTGCCTGGCTTCAGTTGACCTCATGGACCTGGCATGGTCATCTTTCCAAAAGCCTGACTCCACTGCTCAAAACCCCGTCATGGTGCTATGTAAGCAGTGGTTTCTCCAGAAACACTGAGCCTCTGCCCAAGGAGGGACCATTTGTGACGAGAACCTTCCAGAGGAGATCAAGAACATGTCAGCCATGGGCTTTATCACACCTCTTGTCAGAGCTTAGGGAAGGGGATTCTTTATCAGAGAGACTTTGAGAAGGAAAGAAATAAGTAACAAAATCGTTCTGAATATTGACCTTCATGTCTTCCCCTACACCCTTCCTCTTGTTTCCCCTTCTTCAGAAAGACTTATTTTTGCTTGTGAAGGCCCAAGCCTCCATGAGCATATAGCTGCCTCCCCACTGAGATGGGTGGTGTGTGTGCAGTGGAGTATGGCATGGCAGTGATGTAAAACTGCCCCAAAATGCACTTGTGAAGTTCTAGCCCCCCAGTGGCTTCAGGCACCGTGTTTTCCTGGTACAAAAATCTGCCAGCCTTGACCTTTTTTGAACTCATTTCTTAAGAACACTGTCTCAGTTGATGCTGGTGGTTTCCAAAACCATTCAGGAAGTGTTTTAAGTGCAGTGCATTAGGCTTCACCTTCCCTATGGCCCCGATGCAGCACTTAATACGGGCACGACTTGATGTGTTAGTGCAAGGCCATTTGCTCCGAGTTACACATGCTTCTGCTGGGGAGCAATGGATCAGCCTGAGAAACTAATGAGCTGAGCAAGGGACTAAATCAACTGAACCCAAGCTGTAGACTTCTTCAGGGAATGTTAGTGTCAGCTGGAGCTGTTGTAGCCAGCTGGGTTTGTTGGCCCTGATACTCCATGCAGCAGAATGCTTAGGGCCAGAAGTGGTGAGACAAGTGTTACACACAGGTTTTACTGGCTTTGATCCAGAAAGCAACAGGCATGTCAGGGTTTAAACTTCAAGTAATGAGTTAACATCTCAACATGTTTTGCAGCATTATCCCTAAATATCCAAATCCCTGATATAGCTCTGTGCGTATAAATATGTATGCAGAGACACACATACCTATGTACAATGTTTGTCTGGGAACAGACATTTGAAGTAGTATTTAACATCTTCGTGCTATTCTAAGTGTTACTGAAAGATGATAAAGGATGTACAAGGAAATGGTACAGTGAGGGAGCTGAAGCTCCATCACTTGGGCTCTCACATTTATTACAAATGTCTCTGGGTTGTGCCGGCAAAGGACAGAGCAAGTGAGGATCACTGATCATCGATTGTTCATTCACTGCCTGCTCATCTGCCTCCCACCCCCTTGCCTTTCTTTTCTTTGATTCTTCTCTTCTTGTTTTTTTTTTTTTTTTTTCCTTTTTTTTTTTCTTTTCTTTTTCCCACTTGTCTCCTCACAGGATATGAGTAACTGTCACTGAAGTCAAACTGAGTTACTCACTTCCTCCATAAGGGAACTCAGATTCCTAAAGCACACAGTCTGCAGAATCACATAAATATTTGTATGCCTGCCCTGGAGTGGGAATGAGCTCTGAGAGAACAGCCTTGTGAGGTTTCTTGCATTTCATGAGTGAATCAGGTGGGGAAAAAAAAAAATAATAATAAAAAAAAAAACTGCTTCTTTAAGTATTTTTGTTTCTGGAGAATTAACATTTATACAGAAGTCTTTAAAAATTGACAATATTAAATACGTTATGTGGTTTCACAGAAAAAGGAGTATGATCTTGTATCTATTTACTTTGAGGCTTCTTGTCAGTTTTTGTTCTACCTACACTTCTTTGTCCAAGAAATGGTTTGGCTGCTTTCTAAAGATAAAGAATTACACCAAGTTCAGTGGGCACAAAGTTTTGTATTTACAAAAAAATAAAATAATAATAATTAAAAAAAAAATGTATTGCCAGAGTTAGAAGCATGATAAACACTCCCTGTTGGATCTGAATAGTCCCACGCATCTGTGGTCTTCAGAGCTTCATAGGAACATCCTCAAGTACTCATCTGAACTCAAATCTCTGTGGAGGCTGCACAGGACAGACTGTAAAGCCCTGTAGAGTGAACTTTGTACTTCAGCCCAACTGACTACATCTTTATATATTTACTCACAGCTTCCTCTTGACTTATGAACCTCTCTGAACCGTGGACTTACAGCCCCCTCTGAGCATACAGAGGAGCTGATATAAAGCCACAGCTACTGCTTGCTTCATATTGTGCTGTGTCTCCAGGCAGCAGCCTGAAAATCTGGCTGATGATCACAGTAGGGGCTGCCTGAAGATAGTGCTGCCTGATATTGCATGTGCTTGTGGCAGGACTTCAGATAAATCTTTAACTCTGGGCCTTGTGTGAAAACTAGAGTTGAGAAAGACAACCTCTCAAGATGGTTCCTTACATGGGAAACTCCCCTTTGGCCTGACCCAGCAGGTGATAAAACTCTTCAGCTTGTAGAAGCACTTGTGGTTATGTTTTTAAAGCTGAAATACGCCCCATGAAAAAACACAGGCACCACAATTATAAAAAAAAACATCCTCTCTTAGCGTCACTGGGTCACACACTGAACTGCAAGGACAAAGCAGGTGATTTTTGGTCCTACAGAAACCCAGAGATTTCTCTGCCAGGCTGCAGTCTTCAGTTCTGCACTCCTGCAGCTCAGCTTTCTGACTCCAGCCCAGCAAGCTTCACTCCAAGATACCTGTATCCTTTTCCATCTTCTTAAGATTTTATTTCATTTCTGTGTTTCTGCAGTGTTTGCTGCCTTGAATGCAAGTGACTGTTGAGAGGTCTCTGAACAGAAACCTGAATTTTGCTACCACTGTGAGCAAGATCAAGATCTTTGGGGCTCAGGCATAAAGAAGTATGCTGTCCCTCTCCCTGTCCCTCCACGGCGCTGTAAGAAAAGCAATACAGTCATCTGTGGGTTCAGGAGGAAAAAGAAGCAGTACAAAATTTATGTGTCATTTGCCATTTGGATGAGGCTTATATCTCACCTGCAAAAGTCAAAGGCACACCCCAGTAACTGCACAGAGCACAGAAATGAAACAGCAGTTTTAGTGTAAGAGAGACTTAAAAACATGGTGTCTGGAAGAAACATATACCACTGAAATACTTCTCTTCTATTCCTTGTTTCACAAAAAGAAAAAGAAAAAAAAAAAAAAAGGAAAAAAAAAAAAGCGAGATAAGTGAGATAATGAAACAACTGTGTCAGAAACCGCAGGTGTTCATAAGAGTTTTTATGCTCTAAGAGGTTGCTCCCCTAGAGAAACACCTTGGGATTCCTGCAAATCCAGCTGGGGTTCATAGTACCTCTGTCAGGGAGAGGATAGCTCTCTCACTTGTGCAGCCTGGGGTGCTTCACCTTTCAGATCAGCACCTCATGTGGTTAATGGTCAGAAGCTTTGTTTCAGCTTCTAGGGAACACTGACAGGCCACCAAAACCTCTGCTGTAAGCACTGCCAGTGGAAGCAAAAGATTGAAAGGGGAGGGAGCTGGCTCCAGCCTTTCCTCATCCTGCCCAGTGCTGCCCGGTCAGAGCTGAGAAGTGCCTGCAGCACAGCACAGAGGTTATCACACCTCTTCCTTCCCTCCAGGGTTAAATCCCAGCCTCAATGAAGCCAGAGGCTGAAGTACTACCAGCCCTCCACCACCTTATCGTGCCGGTGCCTACACTGATGGCCACTTTGGCCTCAAAAAAAAGGCTCTTCAAGAAATTTTGCAATCTCCCTTTTTAGAGGTTAATCAGACTAGTCCTTTTCCTGGTACAACACCACATTAAAAACAAAAGTCTTGGAAAAGTCATCGCAGGATTATTTTTATTTTTTTCCTGTGGGAGGAAGGAGAGCCACACAGTTGGCAAACACAGATTGTTTTTTTTCCCTCCTAAAAACATTATTTCTTTGCCTTAGTTTTTGCTATGTTTCAAACCCTCGAAATAAAGACCTTCTCAGTATTATTTATCGTCAAACACTAAAGATTTTTCTCTGCTCCACAGTGCTGTTTGTTGGCCGCATCTCTGACGAGTATAAAGCACAGCAGAGAAGGAGGCTGGAAGGGACAAGGGATGTGGCAGGAAAGAGAATTAAAAAGATCCAAGGGAGATGGTATATTCTGAGGATCCAAGAACTTCTGAATTTCAATAATCCTGTCTCTGCCACAAGTTAGCTAGCTAGGTTACAGGGGAAAAGAAAGGACCACTGAAATCAGGCTATATGCAGTTGTTTACATTGAGAAGAGCAATAACTGAGAACAAATACAAGGCAAAGAGTTGGGGAAGCACTGGGGAGTAAAGATGGCTGTGCTGAAGACGTGATTCTCTAGCTCCTTTGGGGAGAAACCAGGAAAATGGTATTTCTGACACTTCACAGAAATGTATCAGTAAAGCCAAAATGTTTGATTTTATATTCTTATTATTTCTGAAGAAGAAGACCTGTGGGACAAACCTCTGCTAGGTTTTCTCTGTGATAAAGAAGAGTGCCTTTATATGTGCGTGCGTGCGTGTGTGTGTGTGTGTGTATACAGCTACAAGCCTAATTTCTTTTTAAGCTTGAAGGTCACCATTAAGCAAAGATCATGGCCACAATATTAAGTTATACTTAGGTACAAAAACACAACAAAGGAACAGGATAGTCTGTATTTTTTCAGTGTCTGTGACACTTTTATTACCGATTTGTTATTGCTGTCCTATGGGAAAGTCACTGAAGCATACATTATTATTCTCCACACCATCTTCCTTCCCCATGCTTCAAAACCAGTTAAATGCAAAATTCCAGATTAGCAGTGGAAATGTCTGCACGTGTCTGAAGTGATTTTCCTTCTAGCCCACCATTTGTCACTCTGGGAGATGAAGTGGGGTCAAGCTGCTACTTGACCTTACGCTTTTTCTTCTTGCAATTCTTGTCTCAGACCAGCAACGTGAGCAAAACCCTATCTAGCTTTTAAACTGTCTTTCTGCTTATCAATTTGTTTTCATTCTCCTTTTTCAAAGTTATTATCAAGCTGCCACAAGAGTTATTGATATTTGCTGAAGCATCCATAATCTGGTTTTCTCCACCCAACCCCTTCCTGTGCTGCTTCAGCCAGTGCTCTGCACATTCCAGCCTTGGACAGAATCAGTTAATGACATGGTTACTACTGAAGAAGCATGCCCAATGAGAAACTTCATTGGAGTCAAGAGTGCACTGCCAGAAAGGCAAATTAATACTGTTTTACTGGTGGTGGAGGATGACAGGTGAGTGCTTGCCAGAAGGCTGTACCCTGCACAGCTGTGCTTGCTTGCTTCTGCAGCTAATGAGCTCTGAAGCTGTCTGGGTCATCACATCCACACAGCTTCTTCCTTGAAGTGAGGAAGAAGATAGTGCATAACTGCTAGTGAAATGGCAGCAACTACAACAGCCAGGTGTTGGCCTGTCTACAACAAATGCTGGCTTGCTGCAGTTCAGGTCATTTCTCTTTTGATGTACCCTTGTTTGTTAATTCTGCTTATCCGAAGATGGACCCAAGCAGCCCTGGTCATCACATCACAGCAGTGTCACAGGGAATCCTTCCCAGCTGCATGTGGAAACCTGCAAGGCTTTGAGGAATGCCTAAAAGCCACACGAAGCCCCAGCGGTCAAGGGAAGAGCTCGGCTTGACCTGAGTGGTATTTCATTCAGTTTGCAGCTATGGCACTGAAATTCAGATATCAGATTTACTGAGCGAAGGAGTCCATGTACATCTCCCTTTTGGAGAGGCTGCCTGACAGCTCCTCCTGCAATTGCAGCTCCATAGGGTAAGAATACTGATGCTGCCAATCCCTCACATGGATTGGAAACCACCAGAAAACGTGGCTATATTCCTGCTAAAGCAGATACTCGAGCAAGTAGCATCTGGACTTTCAGTTTACATTTTTGTGTGCCATCTTACCACATGTCAAGCTGCCCTCAGAACCAACCTGTCCTAGTAAACTCTGCATCAGTCTTTACTGTTATGTTTTGCTCTCTTTCTTGTATTTGTCTAAATACATCCAAAGTCATTGCTACACAAAAGCTCTTCTGGATTAGTCAAGAATCTGGGGTAAGGTCCCTTCACTGCACCACAGCTGACTTGCTTGCCACACGTCTCCTGTTAGATTTCCAAACAACGTTTTCACACACATGATGGGCACTCTCAGAGCTGGGTTTGGGGCTTTCGGTCTTGATACTTCAGGATCTGAAATTTTAGGAAGAAGACTGAGAAGTGACATGGTAGCTTTCTGTGATCTGAATATGGGACTGCAGGTAAAACTACATCTTAAGGCTGCCTTGTATCATTAGGTAAAGGAAGCAGAAATAAAGTGGGTTTGGCTGTGCCATTAGTTGGCCAGATGTTTATAATTCAGATAAATACAGTCACCCTTTCTGATAGGAATGACACCCTTCCCTTCACTCTGCAATCTGCTCCTGTGCTTCTGGGAAACTGTAAAAATATGACAAAGGTCATGCATTTCACTCTGCTTTTGCTGGGAGATAACACCCTGAGCTGGCTCTCTCACACCTGTGTTACCACTGCTGCCCTCAGAGCTGAGCCTGTACCTGCAAGAAGGGCCCATCCCTGATTTTCTGGAAAATATTGGCCACTTAACAAATTTGTCCCCTCAGGGAGGCTTTTCTAATCCAAAAAAAAATAAAATATATCAGTGCAATGACAATGACAAGATGTTCTCCTGTTTCTCTCCTGTTTCCCTGTTTGCACTGCACAAGAGGTGACCTCAGACTCACCAGGAAAAACGGCACTCTTAGTCATCTTGCTGATGTTTTCTGAGACATTGGCTCAATACCATCTACTAAATGTAGGCTGGCTAGGTCCCTGTATCAGAATAAAAACCTCAGCTCTGGTCTTTAACCTGAATTCCCCTTTTTTTAACAAGTAATGTAGAAAATGCTGCTTACATAGGAGAGCGATTCCAATTCTCTTTTTGTCCGGGCTGGAGTTTCAGTGCATGTAAGTGGTGACCCTGGGAGATATGCAAGCTGCCACGTATTCCTGAGGGATGATGACCCTTTGCTGGCCTCCACATCTCTGTGTGAGCACAGCCCCTCTGCTTGGCTCTGATGGCACCAACAATTTGGTAGAGCCTTTGGTTATCCTGCCTACCTTGGGCTAAGGTCATATCATGATGTCACTCTAGGGCCAACCTCTTTAGACACTTCATGGATGAGCGGGTTAGGGAGCTCCTAGGAGCTGATGCAGCCCTTGACTTGTACCTAAGCAGTGCACAGCATTTCCAGAGGCCAAAATATATGCAGATACGCTCAGCTTTGGAAAGGGGAACTGTATTAAAACGAGGAAGCATTTTTAAAGGAATTAAAAGGGGCAGCTAGGAGAAGTAAGTCCTACAAGCAGCACAAAGGTTACTGAGGGATGCCATGTTGGTAGCACAGTGCTGGTACACACCACCTTTTCAGAAAGGCTTGAAAAAAGGGCTAAGGGCAGCCATCTTTGTTAAGCAGCAGAACAGGGAAAGGCGTTAGGAAGAAGTTCAAAAAGCTGAAGGCTTGTCCGAGGGGAGAATATAGAAACAATCATAAACTCTGTCAGATTAAAAGCAAAAATGCAATAAGAATGGTCAAAAAGAAGGACTTAGAAGAAATTTTTAAAATACATATGCAAAATAAGATAAATATATATATTTATATATTTATTTATATGCCATATATATTTATTTATATGCCAGGCACACACAGTCCAAATGGTTCCTTCAATGTGTTGAAGATAATTTTCTAATGCAGGTGGTGGAGGAGCCAAAAAGCCAAGGGGTTCTTCTGGACCTTGTTCTTACCAACAGGGATGGGCTTGTTAGGGATGTGAAGGTTGGGGGCACCATGAGATGGTGGAATTCAGGATGGAAAATGGTGGAAGAAGTAAGGCAAAAAGCAGGATTGCTACCCTGGACTTCTGGAGAGCCAACTTTAACCTCTTATGGGACCTACTTGGGGGTATCTCATGGGCTAGGTTGCTAGAAGGCTTGTGAGAGCTGGGCAACCTTTAAACAGTACTTCTTCCAAGCTCAGGATCGGTGCATCCCTAAGAGTAGGAAATCAGGTAAGGGGGGCAGGAGACCTGCGTGGATGAACAAGGAGCTCATCAACAAGATAAAAAGGAAGAGGAAGGTCTATGTGGAAATGTGGAAAAAGGGCCTGTCCCCTTGGAAGAAGTATAGGAGTGTTGTCAGGGCCTGCAGGGACGTGACGAGGAAGGCTAAAGCCCACCTGGAGGTGAAGCTTGCAAAAGAGATAAAGGATAATAAGTTTTTTTTTAAGTATGTAAACAGCAAATGAAAGACTGGAGGTAATGTGGGTCCTCTGCTGAACGAGGGGGGTGTCCTAGTAATGGGGGACACTGAGAAGACAGAGATACTGAATGCCTTCTTTGCTTTGGTCTTTGCTTCCATGACTACCCCTCCCAGAACTCCTGGACCCTGGAGGGAGGAGAAAGAGTCTAGGAAGTGGAGATCTCCCTCCTGGTTGATGAGTGAGTGGTTCAGGAGCATCTGAGTGGTCTCAGTGCGCACAAATCCATGGTCCCCGATGGGATGCATCCACATGTGCTGAGGGGGTTAGCAGAGGTGATTGCCGAACCGCTCTCTATCATCTTTGAAAGGTCCTGGAGAACAGGAGAGGTGCCTGAAGACTGGAGGATAGCCAATGTCACTCTGGTCTTCAAGAAGGGTAAGAAGTTGGATCTGGGAAACTACAGGCCAGTCAGTCTCACCTCTTTCCCTGGAAAGGTGTTGGAACAGCTTGTTCTGGATGCCATCTCCAAGCAACTGGAAGAGAAGGTTATGAGGAGAAGTCAGCATGGATTCACCAAGGGGAAATCGTGCTCAACCAACCTCGTTGCCTTTTATGATGGCATCACCAGCTGGGTAGGTGGGGGGAGAGCAGTGGATGTCATCTACCTTGACTTTAGCAAGGCTTTTGATACTGTCTCCCACAACATCCTGCTAGCAAAGCTGAGAAAGTGTGGGATAGAGGAGTGGACAGGAAGGTGGGTTGAGAACTCGGCTGACTGGCTGAGCTCAGAGGGTGGTGATCGGCAGTGCAGAGTTTGGCTGGAGATCTGTGACTAACGGTGTTCTCCAGGGGTTGGTGCTGGGTCCGGTCTTGTTCAACATCTTCATCGACGACCTTGACAAGGGAATAGTGTCCACCCTCAGCAAGTATGCCAATGACACAAATCTGGGAGGAGTGGCTGACACACCAGAAGGCTGTGCTGCCATTCAGATAGACCTGGACAGGCTGGAGAGCTGGGTAGGAAGAAACCAAATGAGGTTTAACAAGAGCAAGTGTAGAGTCCTGCACCTGGGAAGGAACAACTGCATGTATCAGTACAGGCTGGAGGATGACCTGCTGGAGAGGAGCTCTGAGGAGAAGGACATGGGGGTCCTGGTGGATGACGGGTTGACCATGAGCCAGCAGTGTGCCCTGATGGCAAAAAAGGCCAACGGGATCCTGGCATGCATTAAAAGGAGCGTTGCCAGCAGGTCAAGGGAGGTGATCCTCCCCCTCTACTCTGCCCTGGTCAGGCCTCACCTGGAGTACCGCGTCCAGTTCTGGGCTCTCCAGTACAAGAAAGATGGGGATCTCCTGGAAAGAGTCCAGCGGAGGGCCACAAAGATGATACAGGGCCTGGAACATCTCCCCTATGAGGAAAGGCTGAGAGACCTGTGTCTGTTCATCCTGGAGAAGAGAAGACTGAGAGGGGATCTTAGCAATGTTTACAAATATCTTAAGTGTGGGAGACAGAGGGATTCGGCCAACCTCTTTTCAGTGGTTTGTGGGGATAGGACAAGGGGCAATGGCCACAAAATGGAGTACAGGAAGTTCCACACCAACATGTGAAAGAACTTTTTCACGGTGAGGGTGACGGAGCACTGTCAGAGCATGGCATTAGAAGGGCAGAGCTATCACCCTTCACTAAGACAAAATGTCCTTCAAAGTCTGATGGGTATTTCAGATTTGCTGTGGCTGTTTAAGGATTATGATGCAGCTTTCCATATTTATATACATTTAAAATGTTTCTGTTAAGTGCTATATAGTTTTAATTTCCCTTCTAATAGTATTTTTTCTTTTTCCACTATTCTAACTGCATGAGCTAGTGCAGTTCTACATTTAGAAATCTGTCTTTCTAGACAGAGACTTCACAGAATCAAAGAAAAGGTTTTATTACTGACTCACCATAGTCCTTCAAGTGTTATTCTGCTTAAGACACTGCTTCTGGTTGAAAAAAAAATCTGAATTAAAGCCCTAATTTCCTATGCATTTGAGTCTGACTGAAAGACAAACATAGCATTGTGGCCCCAGGCTCTCAGAAAATACCATGAACCAAGTAACACTGCAAATACTCCCTACCATGGTTCTTTATGCAGGGAAAGTCCAGGATGGGACCGGGGGTCCTACTCTTTGGTTCCCAAAGGGCAGAAGTTCCCTGACATTTCTCTTGCGCCCAACCATGGTGCTGCTGTCCTTCTTCCCTCTGGCTTCAGCTTCATGTCTTTCGAGGTGAAGAATGAACGTGTACAGAAACAGCGGCTGTTGAATGTCTGCTTTGAAATGAGTGGTTGTAAGGACAATTAATGGAAGAATTTCTAGGTCTAAGATGACCACTTTACCTCAAAAAAAAAAAAAAAAAAGGTAGATATTCTGGCTGAAACATTTGTTAATACGTTTTTCATCTTTTTGTCCTTTAACTTCACAGTTAAGAGCATGCATAATAAGTATCCCTGAGTCATTACTTGTCTTCTAATATCAGTGCAACTGCACAGCATTAATTGCTGCTTTCTCAACAAGTTCTCTGATAAGAAAAGGGAAGGTGAGGATTGCTGTCTCTGCCTCCAGCAGGTCCACTCATGCAGCACGAAATCAGTTTTCCTTCAGAAAAATGACTGTTGCAGGTATTTTGGTAAGACAGAAGGTTACTAGCATGCTTGTCTCTCAAACTGAACAGTAATACAGCTAACTAGAAAAGGAGGCAACTTCTCTGGCTTGTGAGCAGCACAGAATATATCTGCTCCACTTGTTTTTCTGCGTGGAAATACATGAAACACAGCATAATTACTGAATTCACATTCACTGGATGGTCTTCCACCTAACAGTCAAACACATACTGGAAAACTTCTTCCAGTGTATCAAATGCAAAGGTAGTTTACTTTCAACACTGAATAGAGGGGAAGCAGCAGACACTTTTTCGACAGCCCCAGTTAAGCAGATGCTGATGGAAGAAGAGAAGACTTTCGATGTTAAAGCATGTTCTGGCAGCAGTCCTAGTCCTTACCAGTCGATTTTCCAAATCGGAAATAAATCTGCAGGATGAGAATTTCCAGAAATGTATTTAACTACCTTAAAGGAATCAGTATTTAATAGACTTTTTATCATACTGGCAGACCAAAAGCAATCTTGTGTGATTCATGTTCTGTTTCTGAAAGCATGGCATATTTCTGAACCACATAGTGCTTCATAAGAGATGTCCTCCAAAATTTTGAAGACTTTTCAAAGCATAAACAAGAGCTGGACACAGTCACAGCAAGTTATGTGGTGTCCTGGTCCTTGTAAGCAAACAGGAGTCAGCAAGATTTGCAAGGGTTGCTAAAACAACGTGCAAGTAATGGTGTCTATAAATCCACTTGACAGTGGCATGTTGCAACTTAGCTGTTTGTTTTTGGGTTTGTTTTTGTTTCAGAAAGGGCCTGCTGTCATTATCAAAGTCAGTGATTTTTCCAGATACATTAATTTGGCTCCACTTCCCCATGCACTACTTACACACCAAAATAAATACTTGGCAAAAATAAATTCACAGATCTGGCAGGCTAGGATGAGGCTCAGGAGATCATCTCATCCAACTCAGGCAGACTAAAACTACCTGGACACCATCCCTGACACTTTTATCCTCCTCACTTTAAGAAATCGATACCACTGGCTAGAATGTCCTTACACTTTCAGATGGAAAGGCTTTCCTAATATGCTACCTAAATCTTTTAAGCTTCAGGTGGAACTGAGTCTTTCCTGCCCTTCCCTAAATGGACATGCAAATTATTGTACTGTTGCTGCTCACCTGCACCAGTCCCTTCCTAGCTGCCATGCTAGTTCTGAGCCTTCTCTTTTCAACCCAGTGCCTTCACCTTCCTTTCCAGGGATCACATTTTCCAAGCCTTTTATCATGCTTATTGCTTTACTGTGCCTGCTTCCAGCTCAGAAGAAAGACTCCAGGTGGGATTTCACCATTGTGTCAGAGTGGGAGAATTGCTACTGCTGACTAGGTTTGTCCAAAACTTTCTAAGGAACCACATCCCCCAGTGTAAAAACACAGATAGAGCTCTTGTCCACGGAGCTTCCAAAATCTCCATGTCAGAACCCAGATCTCATTTTGTGTGTGAAACATTGCTACTCTTTGTACAGAGCTTCAGCTTGCACCATCAAATTGGTAACCTCGGCAGAGACTCAAGCTTGACACAAGCGACATTTTCATGGTTTTTCATCATTAAGCACCCAGAGCATTTGCCAGCTGTAATCCTCAAGAGTTTGTGTATGAATGTAATTTATGCTAAAATGAATTTTACACCAAATGACTAGACCCCGTCACAAATCAGACAAAAAACCACCCAAGTACTTGCAGGGGAGAAAAGGCAGCATCCTGGATGAAGTACCACATCCTGAACGGAGGCTTGTGATGCCAGGGACTGTGCAGTTATTTTTCCATTTATCCTACATGGGAAAACAACATTGTGCCCCCACGAGTGCACTTGAAATATTGAGCTACATTTACATAATTTTCCAGGAAGCAGAAAACATTATTACCCCCTTCTAACCACCAGGAAAACATAAATAGGCCTTGTTCAAGGTCAAAGTGAGTCAGTAGACTGCTCAGGCTGAAACCAAGCCAGTCTCATGTTTTATTTAATAACTAAAACAATGTTCCTCCCCCCTCCCCCATTTCACATAGTGTTCACCTGTGTAATCTTATAAAAAAAATATAAAAAATCTTATAAAAATCTTACTAAAAAGTATCTCTAAAAGTCCTCTGTCTCCTCCTGCTTTATTTTTATCAGCCATGCTTCACTACAGACCTGCAGTAAGGCATGGCTGATTGTGACACTGCCTTGTTGAGACTCTCGGAGCATGTCCATTACTCTGGAATCTGAGTTCAGACAAGAACCTGTTGCTCCAAGCAGTCATTAGGCAGGCTGGTGTCCTCACTTTAAACCACTACAACTGGATGCTCTGGAAGAAAGTAAGCAAAAAGCTCATGATATACTGGACTGTGGGAACTGGAGGAGAACTTAGAGACATGCTCTGAAAGGTGTCTGAGCAGCAAACAAGTAACTGCATTTATCTGCCTACATACTAGTTGTAGTTTGATCAGTGAATGCATCTATTTTCTTACCTCATTCAAAAGAGAGGGGGTATTTTTATGGCAAGGATCTGTGCATGTGCATTCTGATTTTTGGACTCCCTAGGACTGCCAAAGGCTGTTGTGTAGATAAATATTCATTTGAAAAAATGCACTGAAAGTACTGTTATCCCCATATGCTACTGAGGATGCACAAGATAGAAAAAAATAAGGGATTTACATGGTTACATCTGAAATGTGTTGTAGTTGCCACTCTTTCATTCACAGGTTTGCAGGCACAGCAGCAAGCAGATGCTCGAGAAGTCAGGTGCATGGAATAAACCTTATCTGGAGTGCTCTGGCTGGCAGATGAGAAACTTAAGGGAGGGCTACTGCAGGAGCGTTAGGCAAGAAAACAACTCACAAAGGTTATTTACAAGGCTGGGGAACAAATAAGCAACAGCAAAATGTCTATCTGAAGTGGCAAAGCTATTTTTTATTTTAATGGTTTCCATAGATTTGTATGTTGTAACATTCTTTCCCTCTAAAGGTCGCAGTGTGTTTATAATCACAAAACTGGGCAAAACCTGCTCTTTGCACAGGATATTAACTTCTGCCAGTTGTTGTAGCTACACACTTGAAAAATTAATGTGATAGCCCATAAAGATTAGAAAGCTCAGATCCCTTCTCCCAGAATGAAAATGGGAGAAGTGATTTCCTACATCCCTAAAAGTTTGACTTTTCAAGGTTAATTTACTCAGGTGTTTGGGCACAAGTTGTCCTAAGTCCAGAACATTGCTACATGGTAAGCTGTTGCATTTGGCAAAATATGGCGATCACATTCAGTGTTGTTTCTTTTGATTCAACAATGCAATTTGTAAATTTTGGGGGTAGAGATGGGACCTAATCTTGACTGATGCTTCCTGGAAGTTCTTCAATAAACAATGGCTGGAGACAACAGTAGGACCCAAAGCTGTAGGGCCAGGAGGGCATGAGTTGGTAATCTGTCCTGTTGAGACAGAATCAGGGGTGAGGGAAAGCACCAGCCTAGATGTTGGTTTAATTCCTGGAAGATGCTGGCTAAGCTCATATTCCTCTCACAGGCTCAGATTGTGACCTAGTAAAGGTCATGTAGGACAAGCTCCACAAACAGATGTGTGCATTAAATGCCATTGCTGATCTAGGACCTAAGTCTTTCCATGCCTCAATTAGTCATCTGGACATTCAAGGCAACAGAACTTCCCTATTTTAGTGTGGTGTTTGGAAGATAAACACATCAAAGTCTTTCAGATGCTGCAATGAAAAGAATCATGCAAGTAGCAAAGATGGAAAGAACTGAGCCTCAATTCCTAATGCATTCCAGGACGGGTGACTGGAGGTGCAGAGTGAATGCAGGAGCTGGAATTGAGGAGGAAAGAGGTAGGAGGGAAGAGAGAGGCCAGACCTCACAGTACACACTCCTGGAGGGCAGCTTTGAAAGACAACAGCAAAGTCAGAGTCTTTTTTTATGAAGAAGAAGATGGCTGTATCTGTTCTGTGAGCAAGATAAAATTCTGCAAAAAGCGAAACAATTTACTTTTCTCTGCCTTTCTTTCCCTACTCACACCAGTGGAAGGATGCAGACCCCAGGGAAGGGCTCTTTCAGAGCCTGACATCCCCAAGTGCCTTGTTCCTAATTCCTTGGACAACTGAAAGCATCTGTTACTGCCTGAAGACTAACAAAGGACTTTACTAAAAGGTTAAGGTCCTCTGGCCTGAAGGACCACAGTAACTCTGCCAGAATTTACTTATGGTCTAAAAGGAGACATTTTTACTTTGCACTGACCTTACAAACTATGTGTTCTACATGTGCCCTTCCCATTTTTTTTGCACCTGGGGGGTCTGGCAGGAGACTGGGCAGAACAACCTATCTGCACTGGCCCAAGGATCACCTGTCTGAAAAGCCAGGACACCACATAGGGTGGCAGTACACCAACAGACCCCAGCACTATGCAAAGGAGAATGCAGCCAGACAGCCCCAAATTGGCTCACCGGAATATACCACCGCCCACTTTTCTCATGACTGGGAACTTGAACTTTGGACATCTGCACTCATTTTGTTTCAGACTCTGATTACTGCACAATTACTGATTAACACTTTAAACGTACCGCTCAAATGGGTGATTATTTCTGAATTGCTATTATTGTAGTAAAAATTGTAGTCTTGTATTGTAGTACAAGAAATCCCACTTCCTTGTGAGATATGGTGTGAAGAAAAAAAGGTTCATGGACAACAGGCACGAGATCTTCCTTCTGGAAGGAGTTTAGAGCACCCATGGAATAGCGGGTGGTTTTGTACCTTATGTTCCTTATAGCAAAAGGATTATATATTCTCAACCTATCCAGCCCATCCCCTAGAAAAGAAGGGATAGGAGTAAATGCTTAAGCATGCCAGCTGATATCAACATTACCAAAAACAGAAGAAAATGAGCACATTCAGCTGGTTTACATACCACCAGGCATCTTTGTCTAGTGTTCCGTGCTGGCTGACTCAGGATGCTCTCAGTCTGCATTTCCCTCAGGCTCTCTCATTTGCTCTCCAGAGGCACTAAACCCACTACAGGCACAGATATTTAGGTGGAATTTAGGCTGGCAGGAAACTAAGTGATTTTAAAACATAATTTAAAAGAGAGACCCCTAAAAAAAAAGTTCTCCTTGTCCTGAAGGTCTTGCATTTAAGGAAACACTTCCTGTAATTTTAATAAGCACTTTTTTTTGCTCTGGTATTTTTCATTTGGGGATCATATCTTGGCAAAACCAGAAACAACTCTTACATGATACATGGTATATTTTCACTTCAGTGATAACTGAAACTCTTGTCAGCAGTGTTTCATCCATAGAGATCTCAAGGGTTACTCCCCAGACAGGCTCCTCACTCCCTTTCCATGCAAGGAAGCAAGTTTATAAATGAACCAGTATTTCAGACTGTGTCCAATGGTGGGAGAGAAAATATTCTCCTCTCCCTTCCAGCCACCACTCTCTTCCGTTTCAGCTTTTCTCTCTATTGAGGTGTTGTGGCTTAACCCGGCCGGCACCTAAACACCACACAGCCATTTGCTCACCCTCCCCCCTCCCTCTCCGGGGTGGGGGAGAGAAACGGGAAAGTGAAGCCTGTGAGTTAAAATAAAGACAGTTTATTAAGACATAATAATAACAATAACAATAACAATAATAATAATAATAATAATAATAATAATAATAATGTACAAAACAAGTGATGCACAGTGCAAGCTCACCACCTGCTGACTGATGCCCAGCCTATTCCCAAGCAGCCAGTCCTCCCACCCTGGCTAGCCACCCCTATATATTGCTCAGCATGATGCCAGGTGGTATGGAATACCCCGTTGGCCAGTTTGGGTCAGCTGTCCTGAGTCTGTCCCCTCCCAACTCTTGCTGCACCCCCAGCCTGCCCGCTGGCAGGACAGAGCGAGAAGCTGAAATGTCCTTGGCTTGGTGTAAGCACTGCTGTGCGACAATTAAAACATCAGCATGTTATCAGCGCTCTTCTCATCCTAATCCAAAACATAGCACCCTACCAGCTACTAGGAGGAAAATTAATACTGTCCTAACTGAAACCAGGACATGAGGGGAAAAAAGCCTGATGTATCTCCTGTTGGCAAAAAAGACCACAGGTTCCTGTGGGCCTAGATCCAAGTGCTCTGAGGGTACCACAGTGTCTCCCAAACAATTCAGCTCTGCATCAAGCTCATCAAAGATGTCACCAAATGAGCATCACGACTTAAAGCCTCTGCCACCCCATCCAGGGAAACTCAAGAGGCAGCTGCTGTCAACTTCTTGACTATGCCAAGCTAATAATGCTATGAAGTAGGTGAGGAGCTTATGCTGCAGGTATGTGCATCATCTTTTGAGAGGCATCAGAAATCAGCAGGGAAGAGCATCCTGGCACAAGCACATGAGCAGGGATGCAATTAAACAGGCTTCACAGCAAATTGGCAAGCTGCACACTTGACCAAGTCTTGCTTGACAATGTGTCGTAGCGTGCCACCATCAGCATCCTGGTTTCCAAGGTAATTATTAAAGAAACATTGCTGCGTGAGCATGCTGCAAAGGATACTAATTCGTTAGAAGATGGCTTTGTATGGAAAATGGTCCAGCTGTAGGTTCATCTACAGACATGCTTCATCCTAAAAAAAGCCTGGAAGCAGAATGGCCAAGGTCCCCGTGTCTGACCTGAGGAAAACATGGTGCAGGAGGGGATCAGCTGTTTGCAGGGAGATGTGCAAGGAAGACAGCTCAGCAACTGGCTCTCCTCCCTTCCAAATGCGAGCCAAGATAAGCACCCCAGCAGAGTGCCCTGAAGCCCTGCATTGCTTCCAGAAAGGAGTTGGATACTAAAAGGTCTTGACTCACCTGGTGATGGTCACTGTCCACGGAAGATCCCCCAGTAACTTCAGCTGGGAGAGGAAGGACAAATTCCAGCTGACAGTGGCAGTGTCTGCTCAGAGTCCCTTCTCACCACTCAGCCCAGTTTTGAAGGCGGCCAGCAGCCCCCTGGCTCTGCATTCACACTCATCTGGGAAGCACTGGCACAGGCTGCTAATTTCCTGCTATGTCCCACATCAAAGAGAACTGCTTTTCATCGGCTGCCAATTTCTCCTGTGGAGGGGTGTCACATAGATACACTAATTGACTGGGAAGAGATTTCAGACCCTCAGGCAGAATATCTATCAGAAGCTCAAAAAACTCCTCTGATTGCCAGTCCTGAACTTCTCATCCCGGGTAGTGTAATTCAAATGTACTTATTTTGTTTCTGTGCTTGCTGTAGTGAGAGTTAATCCCAAACAATCTTTACACACAGTAACCCTAGCGCTGATTCGAGTTAGGTCTGGCTATAAAACCACGTGCAGGGGCCTCTCTGGCACACTTCACAGGCCTGTTTCCTGCCCCTTCTCTTCCAGTCCCTGCACTGGACTCTGCTGGTAAAACTACTTTGGTGTGGAGCTCTGCACTCCCCAGAGCTGGCCCAAACGTCCTCAACCAGCAGCGTGAAACACTGCCTTGGCAGAAATCAGTTTTAATGGGTAATGCTAGAATTTTTATCCCAGCTGCTACAACTCACAATATGTTTTGTTTTGATCTATAACCCTAATAAAAGCCACTTTCTATGAAGCTAAACTGTGCAGAAACGGCTGCTGTTACACCAGGAAGTTGAATAAAACCCCCATAGAATTACAAGTCTCTGAGCCATCAGATGTGCTCTCCAGCATTTATTATCTTATTTGATATGTTAATGGCTGGTTATTCTCATTTGCTGTTCCCTGGATTTATACAAGCTGTTTTTCTCCACTTAAGCTGTGCAGCCTACTGTGTAAAGGTAATTAGCATGGGGCTGATGGATTAGGTGGAGAATCAGATGCCAGCTGTGTCTCCATTCTCAAGCAGTGGCCTGAAGGAAGAGATGCTGGTGCCATGCAGGAGCCACTGGCCGAGACAGAGGCACACCGTGCATACTGGAAGGTTGTGCCTGCCCTTCAGAACTTGCTCCAGGGAAATTAGACAAATGAGGTGGAGGTGAAGCACAGCCACAGAGATTAAGATATTTGTTAAATGAGAATGTGCCAAGTGGGAGACAGGACTCTTCAAACATGCTGCTTTGCAGGAGAGTGCTGGCTTTTAAGTACTTTTACCTGGCTGTCTTTGTCTTCCCACTTGCTGTGACAGATCCCTGCCTTGTGTTAAATAAAAGCTGTCCACTGTATTATGGAAATCTATGCAAGTGTGATCCGTCACTCTACACCAGAACCAATAAAACATCAAAGAAGAGAAATCTGTGGAAAGCTGCACAAGCAATTACAGAGGAGCAACTGTCATCTCATGAGGCCTGACATTTAAGCGCACAGACATTCTCTTTATGTGTCTGAGGTATCACTGTCCTCAAGGGCAAAATCACTTTAAGTGATGTGTCTGCAAGAAAGATAGTACTTCACCTTATTTTTAATCATCTAAGAACAGAAAGCCTTTTGTCTTGATCCTCTGGTTACAGCAAGGGAAGGGTAGGAGCTGGAAACAGGGAGCATGAGCCTCACCTATGTCTGATGCTGAGAAGAGGTTGTCTTTACATCTGGAACAAAGAGCTCACAGACATCAGCTCTCAAGGCATAAAATCCTTGCCCGTGATGCAGAAAGTCTTTCTGTTGCCACAGAACATTACAGAAGGTGGGGCCGGATCCTAAAACAAATGTGGAAAGAGACCACGCGAGGCACTTGCTTCCTGGAAGGCTAGGACTGCTTGAGTGCTGCTAGCAGGTGAAGAGAGGCTGGTAGTAGCATGCATCCCCTCCCACATCCCCCCCCCCCCCCCCAAAAAAAAAAAAAAAAAAAAATTAACATGTACAGAAAGCAAAATATGATTTTTCAGATAAGAGGGATTATTTACATGAAGGAAAGCATAAACAAAATGCTGGAAAAGCCAAACCCAATGGCCTTGAAAAGAGTTCATCATCTTTCAGATTAGCAGGCTGGGGACTGACCCACAGAAGCATCTATCAGTGTGCCTTCAATGGGGAATAATCATTATTGTGCCCAGACTAAGGGATGCGGAAGATTTGACCTACAGTGATGGTTTTGAAAACGTGTGTAACATATCAGCTGCTGCCAGTGAATTTGGTTTGGCCATAGCCAGGAGAAAGAAGCTGGGAGGATGAATTTGAGTCTTGTCCTGCAGCTGCAATACTCTGTAGCATTCTCTGTAGCTTCAGGAAAGACAGAGGGAAAAGAAATGACACTACACTGGATATGCTGACAGCGAGGAGGAGGAGGGGTAATCCTGAAGCCTTTTGGGACAGAGACAGGATCAGGTATTAAAGCAAAAGGCCACTGTAATGATAAGGAAAAAATGTTAAACAGCCCAGCTGCACACTGATCCTAATGCAATACCACCACGCTGGCTGATACCGAGCAAACACTTGTGGAGGGCTGGGGGCACCCTGTTACACTCACATTCCCACTAACCCCAGCCAGCAGTCCCAGCCTTTGAAGAATAATCACACACAGGATGGGGAAAAAAGCAATCTTATCTGTTCGTTCCCACAAAACTGCCCATAGGCAGACACACAACTTGGCAGTGGGTCCTCAGCAGCTATTTCACATCAGTAACTGGAAGATGTCAGCCACAAGCAGTTGTGACGGCATGTTAGGCAAACCAAGTGGTAAATTGATAGCATGGAGAGACACGGCTTCAGTTGGCCTCAGAACAGCTTGTCTGTGGGCAAGGGAGCTGGGGGCTGTACACTGCCATCAGCTGCACCTTCATGCGCAGCAGCTGGGGCTGAGGCTCTGCCAAGCTGCCAGCCACATGGCCAGTGAGGCAGCAGGGCATCACTCCACATCCCCACATTGAACCTCTGCAGATAATGCAAGCTTTACATTAAGGCCAGGGAGAGTGCGGTGGGTTTTGCTTCGCTCCTCTGGATGAAAGGAAAATCCTGCCTGCACGCTCTGTGTATGCTTGTTGTTCAGGGAAGCAGGGAAATAGCTCATGGTGCCATTGGCCTGCCTGCCTGCCTGCCTGCCTGACAGCGAGGTCCTGCTAGCCACACTTGTCCAAGTGGCCTGACCTGAGCAGCATGCAGCCCGGGTGTCTTACCTTCCAAAGTATCCCCTCTGAAGCTTTAGGAGGGCTGTCAGCAATAACAATAGGGCTGAAATCCAAACTGGATTTGGCGCTGAGATTCAATGGGAATTTGATGCCAAAGCCATTGAAAAGGGAGATCTTTCTGTCCCAGGTGGTAGGCAGTTGGTGCAATTGCCCTCTTTAACTTTGCTTTCTGGAGTTAAACACAAATTTTAAACCTTGGTCTTCTCCATGACTAAGCTACAGTACCAGGCAAGGATGCAGCACTTCAAATTCTGGACACTGTAATAAAACAAGGAAATCGGATGCAAGTTATTTAGTATATTTATGATACCACATTATTTACTGGCACTGCAGTTTGATAATCACAGCAATAATTTTCAAATTACCTTTGTTCAGTATTCACTACCTTTCACAAGTACTGAAACACTTCCTGTTCTTAAGCAGAGAGGATTTCTAACACTTGTCCTACACTCGTAAACTGAAACAATTTGCAAATGACTGTGGAAGCTAAATGAACTGAAGATCCTCAAGGCACAAACAGCAGTGAGGCATAACTTCTTTACAAATAACAGGACACTCCACTAAGGATTTGTCCAAGACCACACAGGAAGTGTGCTTCATTAAAAACTGCATTAAATTCATATCTCCTAGTTCCCAGTTAGTGGGGAAAAACAAACAAAAGTCACTAAAACAACTTCCTCCTCATACACAGACATTGGCTTTAACTCTGTATCTTAAAAGCTTGCATGTCCCAGAACTCAGTACAGCTGAGATGATAATCTGCACCTGAAAAGCTGCACCCTGGGACATCAGCTCCATATTAATTTGCTTAGGTCTAGTTGTTGGCCAGGGCACATGGTAAGCCAGGACATCAGATATGGAAAGGGAGTAGGTGGAAGATCAGAAACATGATCCTGGGAGCCAGCATCTTGGCATACTACATATCTAGGCAGGCAGTATTGTGAAGTTGACTATGAGCAGAAAGCTTTCTTCTTCCAGTAAAACAATTACCTATTAACAAATTAGCCCGAGCAATGGGATAAGGTAGGTGTGAGTGCTTCAGAACAGACACGGCTAAGTAAGACATCCTGAGTCTTACAACTTCTAAGAGATTCTCAGAGAGAACAATTTCACCAAAGCTATCCTCCATCAAAATGAGCTGTCTCACTATGAGGGGGCACTGGGACATAATTATTGCTTGATGGTCATCTCCCAGTTGTGCATTTCTGATGTCTGTACCCAAGAATAAAGGAAGACATGGATTACCTAACCAATGATGTGCACAATGTATGTTTTTATCCCAGAGCCATCTATAAATAAAAACACATTTCTAAGCTTGTTATGTATAATGCAATAAAAATAAAAATCAAACCCAAAACAATGACTCACTTCCTTCAAAGGGGTTTATTTAATTATGTACATGGTCATGCCGAGTGTTGCTGTTGTGAGTACGCTGACACATCTTCAGCTTTGTTTACTCACTGATTAAAAGAGAAATGTCTGTGAGATACTCGTTTGCATTAGCAATTTACTGTGTTGTCTCATTCTTGTGTTTTTGCTAGTTAAGGATGCTGTGTGTCATGGAGCAAGACAGCAGGTAGCAACTAGATATTAGCTGTGCTCCACACTGCAGAACATATCCGGCACAGAAGAGCAGACCAGGAAAAACTCGAGTGAAACACGAACCTGCTCATGTGCTTTCTGAGGTGCGCTTTGAACATGCTTTGACTAGAAGCCATTGGCCCTTTTACACGTTTCTTCAGATTGCAGCCTTGGTTGTTTTCCCACTAGGATGAGATTTATCTCACCTCACTGTGTTGCCTGAAACATGGGTGTCTGGGCTGCTTCTGAAGGCTGCTGTTCAGGCTGATGAGGGAAGTGAGGTATCTCCTGACCATAGGAGATTCCTCCTGTAGGAATGGTCAAAGAGGAGTGAAGAAGAGCGAGCAAATCCTTCCCATGCCTTTGTAGTCATGCAGGCTGGCAAGAACTACACATGCATCTGAAGGAGGGAGAAACGACACATCTCTGGAGAGACTTTTCACAGGTGCTGGAAAATATTTGGCATTTGCAGACCTGTTTGAAGTACGAGGGCCAGAAGCTCAGCTCGCATACACTTGCATCCACTTGCAAGGGCCACAGAGCCTTGCAGGTATGGAGTTCTCCTAAGGATTAAGTTGTCAGCAGAGGCAGTGTGTCATCATCTAGGCTGGTATAGTTTTATTGTAGCATCTTTATTCCACTACTACCACCCTTATTCTCACTGCAAAGCCAGATTTTCTCCATACTGTACCTACAGTATGAAATCTACCGCTCTGCAGCACCACTAGCCGCTGCCCTTTCATCCTAAACCTCACCTGAAATTTGTCTGGTGATCACACATAACTGTTGAAAATCACCCATTCTTCCTGTGATGTGAAAGCAATGATGCTTTTGGTAACACCAGCTGGGTGTAGTGAAGGCCAAAAAATGACTTACGCATTTCCAATTCCCTATCTGCTCTTTCTGGAGCCTGTGCATTTCACAGGAGATTTATTACTCAGCCAGACTACCCTTTGCAGTGTTACAATGCAGGCTTTTGCTCACAGGGCAGAATAGATGTTTGTATTTCACAATCTGCATTTATTTGACAAACTCACAGTGAGGGATTCTGCTCTACTATAACCACAGATTGTCTTATTTACAGACAGGGTAAAACTAATAATCAGTCCAGTGAGACAATTAGGCAAACGCCATTAATCATCAAGTGTGTAAGCAAAATAGACCTACATCAGCATTCACAAAGCTGAATAGCTGCCCTTTCCACCACAGCAAACCCTTGCCTTTTCTTGTCTGATTTTCTTCTGCTGCTCCTCAGATTGTGAGGTCCAAAGAGCCCAGAGGTGCCCTGGCTGCCGTCATCCCACTGCTGTAGCAGTCATTCCCATTTTCAGACAGTGCAAAGGCAGGAGATCCTGCCTGGTGGCTCCATGTGCTCTGTAGGAACGTGCTGGTCTTGGTGAATTCCCAAGGGAGCTCAGGCTGCTTTTTGGGGAAAACCTGCCTGCTGGGCCAATTTACCTGCTCCTGTGCCCTTCTGGTGCCTGTGCGACTGTCACAGCAGACAGCTGAGGTGACAGTTTTCCCCAGTTCCCTGCTCCTCAGCAGCTTACCTTTGATAATGGAGACCCAAGACCACAGAAGTTGTTTTGCTTTCTACTAAATGCATGTCAGCGGATGCTCTCCTTGGCTCTCAGTGGCATTCTGAATGTCTGCCATTCCTTGTATTTCAGGTGGCATTTTTCACCTCTTTAACATTCGGAGAGTCATGAAATATTAGGCATATTGTGTTCTCCAGGAGAGCAGTCTTTCATTGCAGCCAGCAGAATTCAAGGCATCTTCAAGAACCAGCAGAATTTAAGACGTCTTCAAGAAACAGCAAGGTGTCCTCAGCTGCCTCCTTTTTGTTTTGGTGTCCTCCCTTCCTCTTGAGGCTGAAGATTTCTTACCTGTGCTCAGTTCTTTCCATGGGCTGCACACAGCTGAAATGAGCCACACAAACAAACTGACTCATGGACTGGGGCAGAACACCATGCTGGTGGGACAAATCGCAGCAGTAACTGGTGTGGAAGCAGAAGGCTGTGAAGGTCAGGGGAAGAGTGTGAAGAAAACCCAACCATGTAGGACAGGGGGAGAGATACTGGCATCTTTTAAGCATGCACTGCACACACCGAGTTTCCATCTTAGGCTGGGTTGCTTCTTCTGGTCCCTGATGCACAGGGACTGTCAAGAGCTCAGCCTCTCATGGTGGGACCCAGATTTCAGATGTCCATTGCCCATCAGTTCTTTCCATCATGCTCACAGCCAGATTTACAGGTGATCAGCACTTCTCTGATGAGATCATCTGGGTACCTCCATCTGGACAAAGTACTCAGTCACCCTGAAACTTCTGCCAAGAAGAGCTGAGTGCATGGAGGACCTGTTCTGGTAATCCATAGCACTCCATAAACCAGAGTAAAGCAATGAGAAACCTCTGTAGGGAATTCAACCTTGCAGAAAGCATATCAGTTTGCCAGGGCCACTGCAGCTTAGTGTGCATGTATCCTTGCATTAAACTTTGCATCACAAACCATGACACAGAGATCCTCCAGAAAATATACATTATTATAAAGATTATAAGGGTCCATAAGATCCACTTAATCTTTTTTTTTTTTTTTTTTTTTTCCTCAGTACAAGTCTTTTACTAAGAATAGCTTTCAAATAGCAGAAGCACTATATTTTGGGTGGATGACCAGTTCTTTCAAATTTTGTTACCTACTAAAAAAAGTTGATTCTTCACTTTTCTCTGAAGGGTCTCCTCTGTCTGCTTGAATTTTGTGTTTGATGGAAATGCTCATCAACCTCCAAGCCCTAACGCACAGGTTACAAATACAGCTGGTTTCTTAGTTAGACATTGGAACAGGCTGCCCAGGGAAGTGGTGGAGTCACCATCCCTGGAAGTCTTTAAAAGACGTTTAGATGTAGAGCTTAGGGATATGGTTTAGTGGGGACTGTTAGCTGTGAGGTTGTACTCGATGATGAGGTCTCTTCCAACCTAGAAATTCTGTGATTCTGTGATATCTCACTGTGAAGCCCCAGGGAAAGATCACATGCAATAGGTCTACATTGGTGGGCATCACATTTGCTGATCTGCAGGAATCAGAAGAGAAACTAGGGCCCATCCATGAAACACCTTCATGAAGTGCCTTTTGAACTGAGAATGGACCTTGAATAGAGTTACCCAACAAGTGCAAAGCTGTTCCAGCTCCTACAGCTGCTCCAGCTCCAGCTGCTCCAGCTCCTGTGGCTGGGTCAGAGAAACAAGCTGTAGTAGTGCAAGTTGCCCCTGCAGAGGGTATTCCAACCCCTGTGGCAGACCCTTTATCTGGGTCAGAGAAATGAGCTGTAGCAGTGCAAGTTACCCCTGTAGACAAGGTGAAAAAATGGTATTTAGAATGCAGAGAGTCTTCTGCTAAGTCTAGGTATAGAGAAGACGATGCTGAGCCATCAGGGATACAGGAGGAGGAAGATGAGGATGCCGAAAAATCAACAGTAACTACCCGAAATCTGTACCAGTGTGAGCTACAAGATGTGTGAAAAGATTTTGGTCGCTGCATAGGTGAGCAGCTTGTCATCTGGCTGCTCCAGTGCTGGGACATGGGAGCCAGTTGTGTGGAATTAGAGGGCAGGGAAGCCAGGTGGCTGGGATCCCTTGCTAGAGATGCAGGCATTGACAAAGCAATTGGAGATGGATGATCTCACAGCCTCTGGAGGTGTCTCCTCTCAACTGTGAGGGAAAGGTATCCCTTCAAGGAAGAACTCATATGTCTACCAGGCAAGTGGACCATTGTGGAGAAGGGAATCCAGTACCTGAGGAAATTAGCCATATGGGAGGTGATTTATGAGGACCCAGACAACAGAAAAACATCCACAGATCCAGATGAAGTCAAGTGTACATGACTCATGTGGCAGAAGTTTGTACGGAGTGCACCAGCATCATGTGACAGCTCATTGGCAATAACAGCCTGGAAAAAGGATAAGGAACCCACAGTGGATGAAGTGGCTAAACAATTCTGGCAGTATGAACAAAGTCTCTCCTCTTCCTTACAGACCTGTGTCTCAGCTGTGGAGAAACTTTCTGAAGACTTCCACCAACTTAAAGAGAATTTATCTTCTTCCCCACCTGAACAAACCAGTGTCCACCAACTAAAAGAGAATACTTTGGAGAAATTGTCTGAAAAGTTCCACCAACTTGAAGAGAGATTATTTTCCTCCCCACATGTACAAACCACTGTCTCAGCTATCAGGGGTAAGCATTCATCCGCACAAGGAAGACGATATGGTGGGTACACACCCTGTGCCACCCTGTGGTTTTACCTATGAGACCATGAAGAGGACATGAGAAAATGGGATGGAAAATCTACTGCGATCCTAGACACATGGGTATGTGAGTTGCAAAAGAAAACAATCTGGAAAAATGGGTTCTCTGAAAAGTTTGCTGCTCCAATTTCCAGCAGGCAGTCCTTCAGACACAGAAATGAAGAAGATTCTGACCAGGATTAGAGGGGCCCTGCCTCCAGCCAGGGGGAGGAAAGGGACAATTGAGTTTATTGGACTGTGTGGATTCAATGGCCTGGCATGTCAGACACACAGAAGTATAAGTCTTTAGTAGACACCAGTGCACAGTGTACTGTGATGCCATCAAGCTATAAAGGGCCAGAACCCATCTGTATTGTTGGGGTGATGGGGGGAACCCAGCAGTTAACTGTATTGGAGGCTGAAGTGAGTCTAACTGGGAATGAGTGGCAAAAGCACCATACTGTGACTGGCCCAGATGCTCTGTGCATCCTTGGCATAGGCTATCTCAGAAGAGGATATTTCAAGGACCCAAAAGGGTTCCGGTGGGCTTTGGGCATAGCTGCCTTAGAGAGAGAATTAAACAATTGTCTACCTTGCCCAGTCTCTCAGAGGATCCTTCTGTTGTGGGGTTGCTGAGGGTCGAAGAACAGCAAGTGCCATTCGCTACCACAACTGTGCACCGACGGCAATATTGCACCAACCGAGACTCCCTGATTTCCATCCATAAGCTAATTCATTAATTAGAGAGCCAAGGAGTGATCAGCAAGACTCATTCACCTTTTAATAGTCCCATATGGCCAGTGTGAAAGTCTAATGGTGAGTAGAGACTAACAGTGGACTATCGTGGCCTGAACGAAGTCATGTCACCACTGAGTGCTGCAGTGCCAGACATGCTAGAACTCCATTATGAACTGAAATCGAAGGCAGCCAAACGGTACGCCACAATTTATATCACTAATGAATTTTTCTCCATCCCTCTAGCAGCAGAGTGCAGGCCACAATTTGCTTTCACTTGGAGGGGAGTCCAATATACTTGGAATCGGCTGCCCCAGGGGTGGAAACAGGTGACTGTTTCAGGGATACAGAGGATCTGAGGCCCACTACGCTCCAACCAAAAAGGAGATATTGGCAGCATATGAAGGAGTTTGATCTGCTTTGGAGGTGGTCAGTACTGAAGCGCAACTCCTCCTGGTACCCCGACTGCTGGTATTAGGCTGGATGTTCAAAGGAAGGGTCCCCTCTACACATCATGCAACTGATGCTGCATGGAGCAAGTGGGTTGCACTGATTACTGAGTGGGCTTGAATAGGGAACCCCAGTCATCCAGGAATCTTGGAAGTGATTATGGACTGGCCAGAAGGCAACTACTTTGGAATATCATAGGAGGAAGTGGTGGTCCATGCTGAAGAAGCCCCACTGTACAACAAGCTACTAGAAAATGAGAAGAAATATGCCCTGTTCACTTGATGGGTCCTGTCGTATTGTGGGAAAGCATCATGTGGGAGATGGAAGGCTGCTGTATGGAGTCCTACACAACGAGTTGCAGAAGCTGATGAGGGACAAGGTGAATCGAGTCAGTTTGCAGAAGTGAAGGCCGTTCAGCTGGCTTTAGATATTGCTGAATGAGAAAAGTGGCCAGTTCTCTATCTCTACACTGATTCATGGATGGTAGCAAATGCCCTGTGGGGATGGTTACAGCAATGGAAGCAAATCAACTGGCAGCACAGGGACAAATCCATCTGGGCTGCTGCATTGTGGCAAGATATTGCTGCCCAGATAGAGAACCTGGTTGTAAAGGTACGCCACGTAGATGCTCATGTGCCCAAGACTCGGGCTACTGAAGAACATCAAAACAACCAGCAGGTGGATCAGGCTGCTAAGACTGAAGTGGCTCAGGTGGACCTGGACTGGCAACGCAAAGGTGAATTATTTATAGCTCTATGGGCCCATGACACCTTGGGCCATCAAAGTAGAGATGCAACATACAGATGAGCTCGTGATCGAGGGGTGGACCTGACCATGGACACTATAGCACAGGTTATTCATGACTGTGAAACATGTGCTGCAATCAAGCAAGCCAAACAGTCAAAGCCTCTGTGGTATGGAGGATGATGGCTGAAATATAAATATTAAGAGGCCTGGCAGATTGACTACATCACACTCCCTCAAACCTGCAACGGCAAGCGCCACGTACTTACAATGGTGGAAGCAACCACCGGATGGCTGGAAATATATCCTGTGCCCCATGCCACCACCTGGAACACTATCCTGGGCCTTGAAAAGCAAGTCCTGTGGCGAATGGCATCCCAGAAAGAATTGAGTCAGGCAGTGGGACTCATTTCTGAAACAACCTTATAGACACTTGGGCCAAAGAGCATGGTATTGAGTGGGTGTATCACATCTCCTGTCATGCACTAGCCTCCGGGAAAGCTGAACGATACAATGGACTGTTAAAGACTACACTGAAAGCAATGGGCGCTGGGACATTCAAAAATTGGGATGCGCATTTGGCAAAGGCCACCTGGTTAGTCAATACTTGGGGATCTGCCAACCAAGCTGGACCTGCCCAATCAAACCTGTTACGTACTGTAGAAGGGGATAAAGTTCCTGTAGTGCACATAAGAGACATGCTGGGTAAAACAGTCTGGGCTACTCCTGCTTCAGGAAAAGGCAAACCCATTCACGGGATTGATTTTGCTCAGGAACCTGGATGCACTTGGTGGGTAATGCAAAAGAATGGGGAGGTCCAGTGTGTACCTCATGGGGGTGTAATACTGGGTGAGAATAGCCCATGAGTTGAATTGTGTCATGTTAATTATTATATAATATTGTATGTCATCACTACCATGATTACTATATACCCTAGATGATAATGGTGATTAATTAGAATGTATGGGAAAGAGTGTAACCTGAGCATGACATAAATGGTATGGAATAAGGGGTGGATATAGGTCCTGGTTTCAGCTAGGATAGAGTTAATTTTCCTCCTAGTAGCTGGTAGGGTGCTATGTTTTGGATTAGGATGAGAAGAGCGCTGATAACATGCTGATGTTTTAATTGTCGCACAGCAGTGCTTACACCAAGCCAAGGACATTTCAGCTTCTCGCTCTGTCCTGCCAGCGGGCAGGCTGGGGGTGCAGCAAGAGTTGGGAGGGGACAGACTCAGGACAGCTGACCCAAACTGGCCAACGGGGTATTCCATACCACCTGGCATCATGCTGAGCAATATATAGGGGTGGCTAGCCAGGGTGGGAGGACTGGCTGCTTGGGAATAGGCTGGGCATCAGTCAGCAGGTGGTGAGCTTGCACTGTGCATCACTTGTTTTGTACATTATTATTATTATTATTATTATTATTATTATTATTATTATTATTATTATTATTATTATTATTATTATTATTATTATTATTATTATTATTATTATGTCTTAATAAACTGTCTTTATTTTAACTCACAGGCTTCACTTTCCCGTTTCTCTCCCCCATCCCAGAGAGGGAGAGGGGAGGGTGAGCAAATGGCTGTGTGGTGTTTATGTGCCAGCCGGGTTAAACCACAACACTTCCTCAAGACTTCTTACAGGGGCCATGGCTACTTGCTTCTGCACTGGTAAATTCCTGAGACACCTGCATTTACCTGTTACACTACAGAAATATAGGAGTGGTCAAGTTGCACATTAGCCCCAAGGCATCTGCAAGACAAAACTGGCTCCAGCTTGCTTGGTTCTGATTCCGGAAAAACAATTCAATGAGACTCAGAATCACCCAGAAGATGATGAAAGATGTTTTCTATCTGCCTTTCATAACTATTGGATCACCAGAAATCTACCACGTGGAAAGGCAGACTGGGCTGCAGCCCTCCTTGCTCTGCTGTTCTCCCTGTGCCCAAGAGCTCCTTGCTCCGTGGTGCTCTCATGCAGGGCACAGCCTCAGCCAGGGAAACCAGAGGAGGCTCAGACTAAAACATCTACAAGCTGGGGGCACTTTGGGGACTTCCTTGAGACCCGCTGCAAACTGGTAAACTTCCATTTTCAAAGTAAGTATCTTACACAACTGTCTCATTTTTCAGCTGAAATGTGATGCATTTTCCTTTTGTTTCTGGGCTTTTTGCTTTTCCTTAGCAAGGCAGTGGCTCGCTTGGATTAGGAACCAGCTCAAAGAGTGAGTTCATGCGGAAAGAGAAGCACATGGAACATCACCTGCTTCAAGGTCTCCACAGATTCTGGGGATTAACCATGGGCATCATCCTCAGCATTTCCTTCTGGCTGGTTTAAGGAGTTTCTTGTTCAACTTGCTGTTTGCTCTGAATCTAGTTTTCCAACATCCATACTCTATAAGGACACCTGTACCAGGTACTTCAGAGTCTGGGATTATGAACAGACAGCGTAAATTCTTTCTTCAGCTTACATGCTGCAGTCACCTGTCATACTGCAGATTGCTGTCCATGCTGTAAATCCTTAGTCACACAGCTTCCACCCCTCAGCACTGATAGGGCAGAAAGCATGGGGAACCAGTAGCTTATTAATATGGCCTCTGCATTGATGCTGATGCTTCATGATGTAATTCCTATAGTTCAGCTGAAGCCATCTCCCTGCTGCAAAATTTCACTCTGTTGCTTCTGAAGCACTTCACTCCAATATATTAAGAGCTTTGGTAGGTGATAGGTGGCAAGTGAAATGAGATTAATAAACACAAGACCACTCCACTTGTTCCAGCTTCGAGCTCCTATCTAAAGGCAACTTGAGAAGGAGAAAGATGCTGGGTGTTTTCTCTTGACATAAAAGCAGATGTGAAATAGCTTGACTTTACATTAGAAAGATGAAGTCTTGCTTTCATTTCCTTACAGAAGATTTCTTTTGGAATGAATTCTGCTGCTTTTTGCAGAGGTTTTTAAGCCTTTTGGGGATGAAGCTAGGGAAAATTTGACTGTTATTGCTAAACACTCAAAGGATAAAGAATGTGAGAAATGTAACCTATGGCAAAGGAAAAGTGCAAAACAAAGAGTTCTAGGAAAAAAAGTAAGCAAGGGTAAATGCAGGAAGAAAGCAGTATGCTTTTTAAGAAGTATAATGAAAAGCAGAAATATTAATATTAATTAATATTAAGGAAAAACAATCAGCATTATTGGCTACCCAGTCTGTAAAAATACAGAAAGCAATACATCTGTGGACTAAAATCCTCAATCAGTAAGGGAATACTCAAAAGGATTGCCAACAACAACAACAAAAAATCAAGAGACAGGGTAAAAGTGAGAAATGGAAAGTATGTAGGAGACCACAGATAAATGACTACTGCCTCAGTACTATGATCTCCATTCCAGTGACCTTGGAATTACAGCCCTCTTGTTTTGCAGAATTACACAGGAACTGCCTTAAACACAAAATATTTACAAGAGGTGGAGAATGAGAAATCACTTAAAATCCCTCCTAGTAAAATACAGTTGATCTGTCTTGAAAAGAGCTCAAGCCAGTTAAACAACAGCATTTAGCATTTATACAGTTCTTTCTCTTGCAAATGCTTTGCAAATATTAAACATAGGGCATGTTCCCAGCTCCATTGCTTTTTGTCACAGGCTGGAGGTTCTTGGCCACACAACAAACTCTGCCAGTGCTCCTTGCCAGCTCCTGTGCAATGTCAGTGGTGATCCCAGCCACTCCACTGAAATGTATGAGGAACACTCACCTCTCACAGTCTATTTGGTAGATGTTGAAGGGGAAGCAACCTCCTTTAGAGGGGTGGCAGCACCCACCAGGGATGAAATGAAGCAGTATTTCCAAGTGCAGCAGTATCTTCTAGTGCTCTTTTGTAATGCTGATATGTTCCTGGCCTCCGGTTCCTCTGGGTGACAAGGAAATGTTGTTCCTCCTTTTGGAAAGAGCAGTCCTGCCTCAGAACTTCTTCTGGAGTACCACTGTGGCGAGAAAAATCACCAGCCCATTCCCTCTCCTATTAAAGCTATTGACAAGGTGAAATGATGATTTATTGGTGCTGTGTTTCTGCAGCACAGAATTTTGGCAGTAATAAATCTCTGGCCAGACAGATGATGTAATAATCTGAGTTTTCTACAAATAACCTAACATTCCTTTGTGATTCCTAGAACAGTTTGTATTTTCTAAGTGAATGGAAAAATGCAAGGACTATTTTTACTTCCCATGCAACAGTTTTGGAAAAAGATTAGAAGCTTTTGTAATTGCCTTTGTCCTGGCTGAGATGGTAAACGCTTTGATTACTTGGTCCAGTCAGTCATAAAAAAAAAGAGGTATAATTTCTTAATGTGTTCCATCTGCAAATTTTTAGATACCTTTGTGACTCATACAAAATATCCAAGTGGAGAAAGATACAAATCCAAGGGCCAGATCTGAATCCACATGCTCTGCCTTTCTGAAGGAGTTTGAGGCAAATTTCATTCCATTAGTACTGTGAATCTCTGATCAATC
Organism: Anas acuta; assembly: GCF_963932015.1. Lineage (NCBI taxonomy): Eukaryota > Metazoa > Chordata > Aves > Anseriformes > Anatidae > Anas > Anas acuta. The sequence continues at coordinate 130,718,702 of NC_088979.1, forward strand.
CCTGTAATTCATGAAAGTTCTCCGGGGCATACCTGGTTGATATTTGGTTGATACAGAGCTTTAATTTAAATGCAGTAACCCTGAAATGTAGAATGTGTTTTAACAAAAGACAGGGTGAAGCATCTTTCCTAAGGCTACCCAGGAATAGAATCCTCAAGTCTTTATGTCTGGTTTTCTGCACTAACTCCTTTGCAGCTCTGTCTTTCCAAAAACTAACAACTGCCTTTCGCTTTTTAGATTTCCCTCTTCTTTATTAAGAGTGGACTAATAAACATGTATGATAGCTTCCTTTTTTTTCAGTGCTTATCACTTTGTCATCTCAAAGAGAGAGAAGCTTGAACAGAAACAATAAAGCCAAACTCCTTGAACTGTAGTGACAGAAATATCTGGATGCTGACCCTGTGTTTTATGACTGGCACCTCTTTGTAGTTTTGAGAAGTAAACTCAGTAGATTACCTCTGTCTCACATTGTCAAGACAACAGCCAAGTTAGCTAAGTTATTCTGTCTTCATGTAAATGACTTGCTGCAAGAAAGAAAGCAAAACTATGCAGATCATTTGGGAAAAGTACCTGTTTGGCAGGGCAATGCACTTCACCATTATGAAGAAATGGGTGTGGGGAGAAGAATACATACTACATTTAATCACTCTCGCCCTCTTCTCCTGCCTACCTGTAGCTGGTCCAGCTGAGAAAATTGCACAGACACAGTGCTGATAGTAAGGTATCAATAAAATACTCTGTGATGAATTACTGTAAGTTCATAGTTCAATAAGATCCCTAGTTCCCCATGTAAACTGTATTTACTGGAACCTTGTATTTCTTGCTTGCTGTTTTCTATAAAATTATATGAAGTGATAGTGATGGGATTAGCTAAAAAGCAGTGTCAGCCCTTCACCTCCCCTGTAATAAGTGTAGGACACTTCCCTCCAGGGACTGGATCACCTTTTGCTTGACAGAACAACACTGGAAGTTCCTAAACTATTGGCAAAAAGCCCCCTCAGCAAGATCAAATATTTACATCTCTATGTCATTTTAAAAAGCACTGAAAATATTATATGGTCCTTTGAGGATGCTTCCTGCAAAAGAAATCAGAAGGATGTATACATGATTTTTCAAGCAAACTTCTTTCTTCTTCTAGATAAACTGGAGAGCACTTCTGGAAACTTCAACAGAGATAACGATTTTTTTTTCCTATGATTAATTCAGTAAGGGGTCATGGATATGGCAGAGAGTGGGTGAGCATTGATGACTGCATGCAGATGAACGGCCAGGACATTGGAGCTTATACCATCCACATTGGAAATGCAGTACTGTGCCCCATCCACACCTTCACCCAGCTGGGAGTCCCTCATGGTACCAAGCACAGCTGTGCACTGGCATCCACCAGAAGTCTGATGCTGCCTGAGCAAGCCCAGAAATAGATGATATGCTGCAGCAGGAAAACCCAAACACTCAGAAGAAAGCAGCTTACTTTATCGCTCTGCAACAAGGAGGAAGAAGTTTCCTTCTGGAAAGGGAAAATTTATCTTCAGTATCTGGAAGAAGGCTCTGTTCATAGGCAGAGCTATAAATAACAACTAATTCAAGCTACTGCTTATGCTGTGCTGTCTTTAAGCAGAGGCAGATGAGGGAGAGAATGACTAATGAAAATGTGGTCAGTAATACTTATTGAGTTGCCTTCCTCACTCTGTCAGCTACTGCTGCAGGAGGCCCACTGCTCCATGCACTGCTTCCTCTACTTTCCTTTGAAAATAAGCTGCATTGAGGCCAATGTTCTGCTTTTTCCCAGTTTGCACTTAGGGAAGCGTGAAGAAAATTCATTCATAAGAGAGAGGCATCCTTCCATGGCAGACTTTTCCTTTCAGACCACAGCAACGATGCACAGAGTGTCCAGGTCAACTGTTCCCCTCCTGCCCCACAACAAAAACAGGAATTCTTATGTGCAGCCACAGTGTACTATGGCTTGTTTGATGCTAGCTGTTGGACATCCAGAATGATAGAGAGATCCTGCACGCATTTCTTTCTTGGCTGATGAATGTGGGACCTGTTCCTTTCATGATGTGTGCCATGTGCTGGTGGCATTTGGCAGTAAATAACAACTTGTTCCCTCTGTAAGCAGCAGGGTTCTGCAGTAAGGTGCTGCTCATCCCCATCAGTACACACAGCTGAAAGCAAAGAGGATTAGGGAAAGTGTTCCAAAACCAGGTTAATTAGGGAAAATGGAGTGAATAATTTTTCCACCTAATTGGTCCCCTTAACACTTTACACATAGAGACAAGGTTTTTCAGATGATTCAGCGCATGTTTTGCCCAACAGTTAGGACACAACACTGAAAAGAAATTCTCTTAACTTTGACTAAATGTTGCCCTGTTGACCAGCACAGGCTTGCATAACCAGCTTTGCTTTAAGTTCTCATTACACTTTTTTGAAAGTAAAAATCACTGACAACTTATTGCATTCCTAATTCCCTTTAATTTCAAATGTCTTAGCTCAACTAGACCTGCAATTTGGCTTGCTCTTTCTATCCTCTTTTTATGGAAGTTCTGCTAGTCACTTTCTTTACAACATAGTCGTTCTCTGTATTTTAAATTAAAATCTCAAAATTAGAATGCCCACAGGCCAAGAGACACGAAAGGTGTAGAAAGTGTCCTTTCCCCTCTACAAAATAACTTCAAAGGACAGATATCATGGTGATATCTACATTAATGAGAAAGAAGAGCCAACGTGTAAGTGATGCGGAGGCTGCCCTCAGCCCCCTTGCTAAAGCCATAAGCTCAACGTGCACATAAGTCATGGGCTCTTCATGTTGTGTCAGAAGGGAACCACCATCAACAGGAAGCATCAATAGGAAAGCAGAGGTGATAGCTGGTTGTAAGAGTAGCATTAAAGAGTAACCTTGACAGTGTAGAACTGAACTCCAGCTCTAAATTGTAGATGGGTAAGAGTTCCCTGTTCTTTCATTAGCGATGACTTGGATGGCACCTGCTTCTCCTAATACATTTGGGGAAAAAAAAAGAAAACGAAAAAGAAAAACAAAAACAACTCTTTTCGACAATAATGAGAAGTGTTTCTGAATGCTTTTTAAGAAATCTTAAGAAATTGCCTTGAGACTTTGAGTGCCAGTTTTAGATACTATGACAGCCAACCAATTCACATTCCAGGAACTGTTTCTTTAATGACATCCTTTCCTGGCAGACCGCAAAACTAGTTCAGAGGTGTCCCTTTAAGAAGGGTGTGATGAAAATTTCACAAACACAGGGGTGTAGTCTTATGTGACTTATAATATACCTAACCGAGATGCTTTTGTTGCTTTTATTTCTGATTGCCTCACTGCATGCCTAGGAATATTATTACAGGCAAGAGCAGGAGAAATTTGTCAGCTGCTTCATACCGCTGTATCCAGCTACCCAGTCCCTGGGAATCCAGCCTGGTCATAGCAGATGGATAGACAAACAGCATGCTAATCTTGCAGATCTCATATCATTTGGCCTTTCCTCATATGTATCTGGCCTTTGCTCATATGTATCTGCTTCACAAGGTAAATCCATGCCCAGAGTAGATGTGGCAGCTATGGAGTTGCTGTATGATAGGTGACATCACCGTTCTGTAAGGAACTGACCCATTTGGTTACTTGCTCTGACTTAAATAAGGCATTGCACAGTGCTCTAGACATGAGGGGAGGAAATTATGGCAATTTAAAACAAAATCACAAAATTCTGCCAGTAGATAGGGCAAAATTGCTAGACCAGATGGGGTAATGTTTGAAGGAAGAAGCAGCTTAACCAATGGCTAAATTCATGAATTATTCCTTGGTGAATGTCCTCATTTTGAGGTCTCTTACGTGGTCATTTGCAATGCTGTTCAGTTTAGAATAGTTTTTTGGCAGTGTAATAGCACAAAGGCATAAATTCTGCCTTCTTGGATTTAGTTATCCTGCATCATTATATTTTTCAAAGTCCAGCTAGTGAAATGTGATTTTTACTGGCAATAGCTGTTCATCTTCTTTTCACATAATCAGGAATAATACAGAAATCCTGCACTAGGCTACAGACAATTACTTGTAAGGTAGCAAGAGTTTGTTCTTTGTCAAGATTAGCTTTGTTCATGTAGGTGGTAGAATATGAATTTCATGCTTAAAATACAGCATGTGACCTTGAAATCAGATGAAGAATGGATATAAAAAAGCAAGTTCAAAAAAGCACAAATATAGTGATTACTTTGGCTAAAATTAATGGTGTGGCTTGGTCTGACAAGACAGAACAGCAGTAGGATAAAAACCCTGCTTGAAATAGTCTTTTTCTTGAGTGGAAGGGAAGTAAGGGTTGTTGCAGTGTTTCATTTTCCCCAATATTTTCTAGAGGACTGTAAGGACTCCTTCTAACATCTTTTGTTGTTGTTGTTGTTGTTGTAAAATAGGCAGGGCCTCCCAGAGAGGGGAGGAACAAGCAGAGCACGTGAATTAGCATCTCTTGGGATGAAACTCACGTTCCCGTGAATGTGGGCAGTCACAGCTTTGGATTTAGGCCTTAGCACCCCAAACCATTGTGCACCTCTGTGAACTGAAACCTTCAGTGAAGTACATACACGATTTCACCATATGTTTTATCTACATACATAAATACAGAAAGTATGCTCTGTGTCCTTTTTGGCATCAAAAAATGTCTAACAAAAAGCATATGAAAAACGCAAAATCAGACAATACCAGATAAGATCAAAACCAACCTCAGGGGCAGCCTAAGAAACATATTGACTTCAATACCTGCACACAGTTGACAGAACACTCTAATGGTCAATAACAAGACCTAACTAAATCAATGCAGCATGCAGTGTGCTTTCAGGAGCTCTAAACTCAGACCCCAGTATATCTACTAGGAAAAAAAAAAATCAAAAAGAACTCTTAGCCAATTGCCTTAACAGAAGTATATTGCAGGAGTCTTAGAGCTCTCCAGAAAGCTTCCAGAAGCTGGGATCGGTGGATCACAGAGTTCAAGCTATCAAATTCTGCATGATCTGGCTGTGTTGTGCTCCTGGAATGGGAAGGACTGGGCATCTTGGTGCAGACACTTTGCTCCTCATGCAGCTTGATCTCACTTACTTTCGCACTGAGCACAGGCTGGCTCCACTTGGAGATGCTTGCCTGTCTCTAAATTCTGCTCCATATCTTAGTAGGTTCCAGAGTTTTTTCATGAGAGCGTGTCCTCTGCTACATTGTGTAATGTAAAGGGAAGCTAACGGTGTGTTCATTTCCAGCACCACAGATCCTGAGCAGTTTGTTTTTCAGGTCAACAGGAAGTAGTGTACATCACATTATATTGAAACTGGCCTATGCTGATTTCCCTATAGGAGAAGAGGCTTCTGCCTCTCTGGAGTTCATGTGGGAATGAATATGCATACACCCTTAGGGACACAGTACGTCAAGAGGAAAAGAGTGCAGTAATGATTTGCATTATGATGAAGTCAGCTCTGATCCTTTTCCAGGTGTCTAGCTACTACAAAAAGACAAAAAAGAACATGGAAAATGCAAGTGTCTTACTCATGTCCAAATGAAAAATAACACACTCTTCCAGTCCTGCTTCTATGCTGGAGAAATGCTGACAGTTCAGCCATGAGGTCAAAGATCACTTTTATTCCACCCTGCCCTGCCTTTCCAAGGTTCTTTTACTCCCCCAAACCCATTCTTTCCTGTAAACAAATTAGTCCATTTACCCATTTACCACAGTCAATGCACCAGCCAAACCAACCTTCCCCTTGACTTCATACTGCCAACAGTCTGAATTTGGAATGACTGCTTAAAGAAAGAGGTCAGGCATTTGGTTTCATTCTTCATGATCACAAAACCTCTGTCATTCAAGCTTATTCAGATCCCCCCAAAATATTTTTATCATTAGTATTTCAAATGTTTGACCAGTATGGAACCCTGCCTGGGCAGCTCATTGAGTTGCACATGACGTGCTAGCTCCAAAATAGGGAAAAATATAGCTTGTAAGAATGTCTGACATTGTTGCATTTCTTGGAGAGGTGAGCCAAACTATAGCAGGCCTGGTCCTAAACCTTTCAGAGTTGTCCTCAAGTGACTAGCTTCCCTCTTCCTCTAGGGATTTATAGTTCTACCTTAGTAGCATTTGATTTTCCACCACTCTTCACATTAAGAAAACAAGATATTGTATCCATAATATGCCTATAAATGTGTGAAAAAGGCTTAAGAGAGGCTTAAGTCTGACTAGAGACCTGTCAGACCTACAGAACACAAGGTTAACAGAAGATATATGGAGCATTTCCTTTCAAAGACATGCCTCTTCTGAAATTCTTTCAAGAATTCCTCTTTCAAAAAAATCTTTTGAGACTTTTTCCTACATGTCCTGTCTCTGTGAGCCCACAGTAGTTTGGTCTGCAGAGGTGAAAGCTTTGTGTTGTGACTTCCAAGTACAACATAGGCCATAAGCTGTAAACGCCTGGTATAGCATGGGTGTGTGCATGTTGATGCTGGAGACAGGGATCTGACTATAAGTTCACTATGTTTATCTGACCTAATTTTAAACTGGAGACCTTGGCACTGCCAACACTCTACTGGCAGCAGCCTGGAGCTCAGAGCAGGCTGCCAAACCATCCTGATAAGGAGGGCAACTGTAGCAGTGATAATCTCAACTCATCTGTGAGCTACTTTGCCCAGGCTGCTTCCCATTGCCAAAGTCAACTGGTGCAGTTAACCTGTGATAGTCAGGCTGGTGCTTCACCAAAGGCTATGAGTGGCAGAGGAACAGCAAGCCCTCTTTCACAGGGACTCGTGCTCCACACCTGCCCCTTCCCTTGCTGATCCTATTCCTGGTAGGGAGGGAAGCACCCAGCCAGCTCCAGCCCTTCCTTGCTCAGCCTTATCTACGTTAAAATCCAGTCACAGAAATGTACAAAGGACAGCAGCACAGACTTACTCTGTAATGTAAATTAAATGATACACTTTGGGTCAACTAACAAACATGATTTCCCTAAATAGTGGAAACAATGAACATAAGAACAGGACATGGCATAATGAAAAAGTGATTAGCCAGTCAAAAGTATTTCCACAAGATACAAAATGTGTCTTTCTAAATCTTAGCAATTTTGTGTGTTTTTCACTAGCAGGTAAACTTGGATATACCTCAATGAGTGTGTAAAGCTGGGGAGTCTCTTTTCAGTTTTTAAAGAGTAAACACCATACATTCAACTAAGCACCATCAGGAGCTGAGACAGAGAACAGGTCACGGTATGGAACCATCTCCACCTCTGCTCTTACTGCTCTCCAACAGTGGTGTCAGTGGGCTTTGAGTCAGACCTGGAGAGACAGAAAATCAAATACATCACATTCAGAGAAAGGACCCTTGAAAAAAAAACAATCAAACAAACAAATGAGCACCTTTGAATATGTATCTATCTTCATTTCTCTTCAGTTCTCTGCAGCAGACAATAAGACTGAGAAGGGGAAAAGGGAAGAAGGCCACTAACAAAAACTTCTCATGTGTTTGTCCTTGATTTGGAAATAAAATTCCAGTGAACTGTCTAGTCCCTACAACTAAAGAAATCAGATTTTTGACTAATGCTTTTGCAAGTTAAATGCTCTCTATTTATTAGCTGATATAAATTGCTGAAATATACAGAAGGTCATTCCTGAGCAAGATATCAACATGAAGAAGTACCAGGCGTTAGAGATAGCAAAAGGGGAGCAACATATATGCAGCTGTCAGTCCCTGACCTGTGGCTACACTAACAAGATAATAACATGAAAAATGGCAGAAATGAGAAATATATGTAAGTGACAAAAGAGGGGCTCTGACAAAGCTCATCTGGAGCTCAATCTGGCTACTGCTGTTAAAGATAACAAAAAACGTTTTCATAAATACATCAACACAAAAAGGAGGACTAAGGAGAATCTCCATCCTTTACTGGATGCAGGGGGAAACTTAGTTACAAGAGATGAGGAAAAGGCAGAGGTGCTCAATGCCTTCTTTGCATCAGTCTTTAGCGGCAATGCCGGTTGTTCTCTGGATACCCAGTACCCTGAGCTGGTGGAAGGGGATGGGGAGCAGGATGTGGCCCTCACTATCCACGAAGAACTGGTTGGTGACCTGCTACGGCACTTGGATGTGCACAAATCGATGGGGCCGGATGGGATCCACCCAAGGGTACTGAGAGAACTGGCAGAGGAGCTGGCCAAGCCCCTATCCATCATTTATCAGCAGTCCTGGCTATCGGGGGAGGTCCCAGTTGACTGGCGGCTAGCAAATGTGACGCCCATCTACAAGAAGGGCCAGAGGGCAGACCCGGGAAACTACAGGCCTGTCAGTTTGACCTCAGTACCAGGGAAGCTCATGGAGCAGATCCTCTTGGGAGTCATCATGCGGCACTTGCAGGGCAAGCAGGCAATCAGGCCCAGTCATCATGGGTTTATGGAAGGCAGATCCTGCTTGACGAACCTGATCTCCTTCTATGACAAAGTGACGCGCTGGGTGGATGAGGGTAAGGCTGTGGATGTGGTCTACCTTGGGATGGTGCCCTGGACAGCAAGGGCCTTACCTGTGCTGTGATCACCCTTGGCCCCAGCTTGTCCTCCCTGGTGGAGAAGCCCTGCTCTTGCTGCTCCCTGACTCTCCCTAATATCAACAAAGGAGGTTCAGGTTGGAAATGAGGAGACATTTCTTCTCAGAAAGAGCAGTCAGGCACTGGAATGTGTTGCCCAGGGAAGTGGTGGCATCACCATCCCTGGGGGTGTTCAAGTGGAGGCTGGATGTGGTGCTTAGGGACATGGTGACATTGGTGGTAGGAGGATGGTAGGACCAGATGATCTTGGAGGTCTCTTCCAACCACAATGATTCTATGATTCTACCTGGGAGGTATCACCATCATTTCACATCTCTGTCTCCACGTAATTGAAGTGAGTCTCTGAACTACCTTCCAGATTTTATTGCAACAGACCTTTATGAACAGTGAGTTTACAAGCTCTTCTTCCCTACAGCATATTTGAGTGTTCACATCTGAAATATTTTCTTCCAGTAAGAAACTCCTCTGGGTTCTCTGAAGAATTTGGTTTGTGTTTGTTTTTCTCACACCTTTCCCTTCTGCATTCACTGCTGAGGTATGTTCCTAGCACATAATACTTAGGTTGAGGAACCAGGCCTGATTTTGAGCTTTGAGTTGCTCTGTGGGTCACACCACAGCCTCTATGTGCAAATTTCTAAAAAGAAAAAATTCTTCATTAAAGAATTGGGATTCCTATGTATTTCAGCTGATGAAAAACCTCCAGCTAGTGAAACAACCCCACTGTACACAATCTTTCTGGAAATAGACCTCAAACTATTGTTTTTACTAAGAAATGCTACTGTCCCAGTGAGACAGGAGGTACTAGTTAAATCATGAGATATCTAAGAGAGTTTTTATCCATGCTTACTCTTTCTGTATGCAGTCCCCATTGCCAGGTTGTTTGCTTTAATAGACCCTCACAAATCTAGGCTAGTTATTTGACCTTTTGTTGTCCTTCCAAACCTACTCTCTTTTGTCAGTAATCCTTTGAGTGTTCTGCTTTTTTCAGGAGTTTTGAGTGAACTCAGGTGGTCAAGTTGAGGCCATGCATGGTTAGTTACAGCGGAAGGAGAAAAGTAAGTACACTGATTAACATTCTGCTCCCTTTGGAGAGGCAAGGAAATGCCTCTGGCAGCTCCAGATTTACTGACACCCTGCTGGCAGCTTATTGCCTGTGTTATCTGAACTGCAATCATTTTTGAAAAATGTGGCTGATCCTTGACTGTTGACTGGGAGGGTGAGAACAGAGCTCTTGGAATTCAATGCTTGATGTTGCTTTAAAAAGCTTTTCTTCATTGGACCCCCTGTGGCCTTTCTCCTTAGCAGGCTTGAGCATTGCAGGCTTAATTCCTCACTGTGTTGTCATTCCAGCAGTCTCCGTCCAGGGCTCCACACTCCTGAGGACCCCAGAATTTCACTGGACGTAATGACAGCCGCAGAGATCTGGCACTGCTTGCTCTGATCCTGCTAAATGGTTGTGGCTGGTGGCTCTACCCCTCCACAACACTGTAGTCACTCAGAGACAGTGTGGTGAAGGCTCTGTAATAAGTGCAGGGAAACCATGAAATCTTTTGTTGGCTTATAGTAAGAACTTAAGCATATATTTTTCTTTAGTGTTCTGCCTTGTTTTTATCAGACCCGATTGTTTTCTTCACGCTGGCACTTAATTGGATTGTTTTCAGTTAAAAATCCAAGCTCACAAGATAACTGGAATGGAACTGAATTGTTTTATTTTCTCTGACCTCCCTCATTAGTAGCCTAAGCAAGCGTGAGGCTACGTTAAGTTTGGTACTATTTTGTTTGCTTGCAATCACTTTTTTTCTTATTTCCTGCAGATGAAGATTGTTCTTATATCATTATATCCCAGCCTGGGGTTGTGGTATACAAGAAGTGAAATGGCTAGTTATATAATTTATGTTATCAATTGCCTTGACAGAGAAAAAGAAGGACAATTAAGGTAAATCTCAGAAAGAAAGCAGCAAAAGAAGGAAGGCAATTACAGCATGCTTACATATTTTGTATTACAGAAGCAGCTTAAAAAACTACCTAATTGAATCTCTGTGCCAAGGCTAAACTGGGAAGATGGTAGCTTCTTTGCAAGCTCTACCTCTGACACAAGTGGGATACCAAAACATCATCTTATTTATTATGTATTTCTTCACAGGGTGATTGTATCAATTTCTTATGGGCTTGTATGGGCTTGACCTACAAATGCAATGTTGACCAATTCCTCTCCTTAGCAAACTTTGAAAAATATTGCTGAAGTGTTAAAAATATTACTGCAATGCTCACAGTAATTAGCACTTCACTTGGAATTAATTTGACCACTTCAGAGGGTTGCTTTTGAGATGAATGGGAGAAGTGCACACTCCTTTTTGTGTTCACGTCGCATGCTGCCTGGTCAGGCAGATACCCTACTGTGTAGGGTGACAGCACGTAGTGTTACTTGCCCTTTGCTGACACAAAAACTTCAGATCTTTATCAACAAGAAAACTTAGGATCTTGCTGGCAGAGGCCAGCACACATGGCATCTTCATGGGCCAGATTTAACTACATTGACTGTTTGTGTACATGTGTGTGCCTGTGACAGACAAATGGACGGAGTCAGAGACCCCATCAAATTGATGTCAACCAAGAACTGACTCTTGATGGTTTATCAAGACTTCAGCAGCAGCATAATTCACCGTTCACTAGAAAAAGTACATTTTCTGGGTATTCATAGGGACTATAGGAGGGACATGGGGAAACTGATCCTCACATCCCTATTTCAAATTAGAGTTACACTACATGTAGTTATGCAGATTTGTTAAGAAGCCAGCTCATTTAAGAGCTGACCTTTGACAAGTTGAGAATGATTATTTTTGTATCCGTGCAGATTTTTGTTGCATTTAATTGATCTGTATGACAACCTGCAGACCTGAAGAACTGACAGCTCTGCTCCTGCAAAGACATCTCTCAGACTTCTCTTTGCTCTGCAAAGCAGAGACAGTTTACTGTTTACTGCTGAAGTGCCCTTGCTGCAATTTTGGCAGCAAACAGTGTCTTCCTCACTAGCAGCCTGTGGCTTTGAGGGAGGAGCAGAGGTGTAGGAGAAGCACAGTTATGATGGAAACAGGAAGGGCTCAAGCACTTAGCTCCAGAGCTGGCTGAGAGGCAACACCTCTCAAGAGAGAACCAGATTACTGTCAAAAACTTGAAGACTTCTCATGTTATCAAATAGGAAGCAATACCAGGGAAATCTAGTAGGAACAGGTCAGGTCAGGTACTGCTAAGGGGACTTAGAGAACTGGGAGGGCTTCAGGTAATGGGACTGAACGACAGTGAGAGAATTGACTGGAGATGTAAATCAAGAAGGCAGCAAAGCAGGGGCTGCATCTTTGTGTGAGTATTTAGGATGGACCCTGAAATGTAGGGTAGTGGAGGAATAAGGCAGAGGAAGTCAAATAATCAAAGCACTTGGTCAAACCTCAGGGTTTCAACACCATCCTTTCCTTCTATTTCTGACTCATGGTTTTGTGACTGTTTGGGAGGGGAAAGATGACTTCAGATTTCTGAGTTCTTAAAAGTTTTCAGGCTGCAGATAGTTTTGGGAAAGAAATATCTTCAGTTTCTCCCTGGTGGTCTCTTTACATTGACCCATTACTTCATCATGGAAACAAATGGAGGGTGTGATCTGGAGATTCCTTTATCCCTGAGACTGTGGTTTTCTCTGGCTAGTCATGCCCCTTGCTTCTTCCCTCCCAAAAGCCTCCATTCAGTGCAGCTCCTCTGAGGCACCTACACAGCTGGAGCACCCACCTTAGCAACAGCGTGCCTAAACATGAACACAAGTAAGCTTTTATCAGCCACTTTGGAACAAATTTTTCATGGACTTAGAAACATTTCCTCACAACTCCAACAATCTCTTATTTCTGCTTCCTTGTCACCCATCCTCTTTCTTACCTTCTCTACCAACTCCATACTGAGCTACAGAGTCTAAAACTAACTGCAGGCTTTGACTCCCCACCACTGACCATCCGAACATGAGGATGTCAAGAGGGAGAGGGACCAGAAGACTATGGCCTTCAGGCAGGAACCTTGTCACCTTTTGCAGGCAAACTTCATCCCCATTCTGCAAGACCACACACATGAACCTATCCTGTAATCCGAAGTGCTGGGTTCAAGTTACAGAAGAAATCCAGCAGGTTCAATTCAGTCAGGTTAGTCTCCATGCTTTCTGTGCCTGCTTTGTGTTCCTTGATTGTCCTATGTATGCTACAAGTAGCTACATGATGCTATGGTGCCAGCTGTCCCTTACAAACATGAATGTCCCCTCCATAGGCTGCTCCAGAATTCCATGTTCAACAGATTCAATGGGATAGCTACCGCGAGTCTGGAGACTTCAGCATCAGACCCTAAAATAGATGCACCAGGGCTGAAAAGCAGGGAACAGAATGGAACAGCAAGTTGTATCATTTCATTTACATCTTGTTCCAGTTTCTTTTTTTCTTAATTTATTTTAAGAGATTTATGTCAGAAACAAAAGCTGATCTAGACAGCTATACAGCAAAGACGAGCAGAAAGTAAATATTAAGTAAGAAGACAGACTATGCAGTAAGCTTGCAATATAAAGGTAATCTGCCGTATATCAGGATAATTTGGAAAGAATCTACACAAAATCTTCTCTATGGGGAAAAAGCATATGCTCATTCCTGAAACAGTGTAAGACCAGATCAAATACATTAACTAAGAATAAAGTATCTGAAGGAGTGCTTTGTTACATATATTATTTCATGTTAAGGGGTCTCATGGGAAAAGACTGCCAACTTCATCATTCTCTAATATTCAAAGAAAATTCAAAGCTGACTGTGCTAACTGAGGAAGAACACTGAGCTTCTTTAATAATTAAAATTGTTATTAATTAGTGTTTTTGCTATTTTTGTTGTTGTTGTTGTTCCAGACTTTTCTCTGTTTCTTTGTTTATGGAAAAAGATCATGTATTAAATATATCTGTAGCAAGTCCACGAGGATTTTCTCCAGAGAGAATCCAGAAATAATATTTTAAGAGATGACATTGTCTAAGTGAACTCAGCTATAAATATTTTAATTGCTTACAAAGTCAATCAGATTTGTCACATCTTTAACTCCTGCATGAGGAATTTGGTACCTCTGTGCCAGGGTTCCAAATTGCCTGCAAAAGTTGAAGCCAAGAAAGAAGTCTATGCTAAAAATCAGCAATACTTTCATAGCAAAGAAATCATTCAAATGGCATTGAAAATCTGCAAAATATTGGGTTTGGAATGATAGTTGTAAATTGCTAAGACACTCAGGATATGAGCTGAGAACCTATAAGGGGACCATGGTGATTTCCTTGGTTTTGTTTAGCTGAATGAATTGCTTTGTTCCTTAGACTACACATATGGAAACACAAATGGTTTCCCAGTGACAGAGATGTTATTAATATAAAGAAAATTACGTGGGCTTTCAGGAAAGTATAAACTAGAACTTTCTAAGAAACGGAATGGAGATAGCAACAGTCTGTAGTTGGTTGTACTGAACAGAGCTGGATTGTCACAAATGCCTATGAAAGGCACTTCATTAAGAACTTAACATCTTTGTTACTAACTTTAAGAGGCATAGCAAATGATGTATTCTGCTTTCAAACTAAGAAGTGAGGCAAGAAGTTTATGGCCCTGCATAAATACATGGTTCATCCACTCCATAAATAGTGAAATGCTGGTCTCTTTACTTCCCAAAATATAATAAGAGTTGGTAAAGGTTCAGAGATGGTCAAAAGGATGATGAGAAGTATAGAACAGTTTTAAGGCGAAGACTCTTTAGTCTGTAAAAAAGACAATTGAGGAGGTACAGGATGTAAAAAGAAGTATAGCACTGACAGACAGATCAACAGTGTGCTGTGCTGACACCAAACCTAGTGATACCAAGACTCTCAGAAAACAGGCTCAGGATAAGGAAAAGGCAGAGATTTTCGCACAACAGCCCATGGAACTCCTTGCTGAAGTGTGCTGGGAATGAGAGATACTTAGAGGGTTTTAAGAGGAGACCACACAGCACTTGGAGTAGCAACTCATTGGGGTTAGGATATAGGCTGATCACATTGGGCTCAGGACATCTGAGGGTTTTAAAGGGATCTGTTGGAAGTTTGTTCTGTTCTTCCTTTTTCCTAGGTGTTTGCCCACAACCATCAGGAAGACAGAACTGTGGCCTAGACAGAGCCTGGGTCTGAACTGATACAGGCATTCCTGTGTTGTCACATAGTTTTAAATACTGATGACAGTTTCCTGAGTACAGTCTGACCTAGCAAACAACATGGTGAGTAATGTTACTCACATGAATATTCCCACAGAAGTACCAAAACAACTGATTTCAGCGTTACCTAATTCTTCAAGAGTTTCCAGATCAAGATCTTCTTAGTTGTTTGATTCAACTGTGGAACATTCCTTATGAAGCACAATCACACATACCTTCTAAGTTTGCATTTTGCCTATTAAGAAATTGCATTTTATTCTATGCCTCAGCATTTTATAAGCACTTGATACACTGCTATGCCTCACAGGAATCAGGCAACCAAACAGTACATTCAGCAGGTGCAAAACCCTAAACAAAATCATGCACTTTTATAATTTAGGTGGATCAGGGAATTACAAGCAAAATTTGGTTTAAAAACCATCAAAACCATCTGAAAAAGTCATAAAGACACTGGAAAATGTGTTTCTGCATAATCTGCACCATTCTCACCTTGTTCTGCCTTATTTCATGACTAATCTTAAAAGTTTTAGTATTTTGGGCTTATTTTTATGAAATAGAGCTGGATGATAGTGTATAGAAAAACAGAAAAAGCAAGAAAGGAAAACCAGAATTGATTCCTAAATGTTACATTAGTTAAGTAGTTAGTTGCAAACTAATTGTAATGTTTCCTGTAAATTAAGCATTTATATGTTATTTCTGATGCTGAGAAGGTCTTTTTATGGTTAAAAAAATAGAGTATTTCCAAGGGACATCTCTAGCATGACTCCAATATCATGGTCTGTATTTGTTATACCAGCTGACCACAGAAGACAGCAATTTATGCCAAAACCTCACATAAATGGCCTTTCACAGACAAGATATCCCCCTTTTGAATTACAAAAATGGGAGCATTATATTGTTTTGGTTTGCTACAGTCCTTCCCCTAAGTTTTTTGAAGGCTTCAGAGGCTCAGTGGAATTTGACAGCTGGTATTTAGGCTTTTGTGGTTGCCGTTAATTGCTGCGCACCAGGGTGTACCCTCATCCCGCAGCCAGAACGGTTTGAGCAGAGGGCACAGAACCTTTCGCTGCTTGTTGCAGTGTACAGGAGTGGAACAGTGTGCCGTGTGCACAAGTACACATGTTTAGAGCAAAGATTTTGTTTCAAAATGCTTACTATGACCAAAACCTGGCAGCTTAAAAAGATGTTCTTCTATGTAGTCAACAGGTTCTTAGACCTCTAAACCAAGGGCTAACTGCAAATTACATAAACATAAGTTATTGAGCAAATCCTGCTCATTAATAACTGTTAACTTGCATCACAGTTTTGTTTAAAACCTTGTGTATTCCTGCAAGCTCTCCCCACTTCACTTGCCTGCACAGAAATTATTTGCAGGCTGGTTTTGCCAAGGTTCACTTCAGGGTGAGCATTTGATTGTTGCTTTCTTTAAGCGTGCAGACCTTCAAAGGTTATGGATGTGACTAACTGTATTCATGTTAGGTATCCCATTGACCTCAACTACAATAGAGGTTACCCCATTGCAAGATCAAGTAAAGAAAATCCTTCTGTGTATATAGATATATTAAGAAAAAAAAAGAAAAAAAAAAGAAAAAAAAAGAAAAAAAAAGTAAAATTAGAAAATTAAAATAAACCATGTCTATTTTGCAATGGAAAATCCACTAACAAAAATACTTCCACAGGCAGGTAAAAATAGAAATGTGAAATACTCAGTTTTTCCATCAGTCTCTTAAGTAACAGGCAGTGCTATTGTTACACTGTTGTTTCTCTTGTTAATTGCACTACTATTTTGGAAAGCTCACAATGCTGACTTACAAGGAAAGTTATAAGGAATTATGAGGAAAACTCACTATGTAAATAGACATTTATCATTGTCCAAAATAACTGACCGGTTTTTACATGCTGGTAATTTTTGTAGTTTCAGGAACCATTTGTTTTCTTTTCCTCCCCTGAAAACAGAAGTTTACTCCACTTCCCCCTCTCACACACACATATACAGGACCAGCAAAACTCAGTAATTTTCCACTGGCACAACGGTCTTTCAGCGTCTGCCATCTGCTGTGCTGGCAGGACCCACAAGAGGAGTAGCAGCGGCAAGTCAGGAACTGTAACATCATGTTGTGAATATTCATACACTTCTCATTGTCACAGATGGTCCTCATCGTCTCTGGGACCAACCTTGCTTCCCCCAGCTTCCCTTTGACAGCTTTACAGGAGGGGAGCAGGCAGAAGCAAGATACTGAAATCAAAGCTCCAACATCAAAAAAAAACAGTTGAAATCAGTCACCACTCCCCTTAGGATGTTAGGGGTGGTGGTAGCTCCACCACTCCCCTTTACTGCTGGTGTCTATAAAGATTTGTAAAGACTTCTGCTCTGGGAAGAGTGCTTTAGTGAAATACTGCTTTTCTAGATCTATAATCAGTTTATTTTGAATTTACTTATCATAATATATAGTGTTTTTTTTCCCTTGTGCTAATTCTTTTGCTGGGTCGTATATCTATGCTTTCAACACTGCAACATGGTAAACGGGAGTGCACAACTTCATTACTGCAGGCTACAAATGTGGAAATGGTTTGGCTATCACAGAGAGCTGCCCCTCCATAAAGCACTCTTGCATTGCATCCGAGTTAAAATGTGCTAATTTTAGGCTTCTGCTATTTCACACCTACCAAAACTAATGCTTCTGAAAACCGCTCAGCAGGTAGGTCCATGGTGAATTTCCTGGCTCAGGATGAAGGCAAAGGGAACACATAGATCCACTTGCAGGACCAAGGTCCTGAGTTCGTAAGGTGTCTGGGAAATAAATCTGTTTTAGTGCACTCAACTCTCATTGCCCTGTTGTCACTGTATACTTAGGTAAAATAAATTTAATGAGGTAAAATAAACAAAATGTGGTTGCCAAGTAAGTCTGGGTCACAGCAACCACCCACAAGTCACAACACTAGTGCGAACATCCACCAGCTCCCACGTGCTGGGCGGTGAGTGGCAGCACACAGTGCCAGTGAATGTCATCCTTCCGATCCCAGCTCAGGCTTGCCCTCTGCGCCACTGGCTTTACCAGCAACCCGCATCGCGGGATGACAGTTTTCCTCACAGGCGCTGCTGCTCCTCGCACAGCCAAAGCAGGGTTTCGCTTGCATGCCATGTGCGCCATCACCCTTCCCCTCGTACTTGTGCGCTGGGGCTTTAAATACACCCTGCCGGGGCACCGAGGGGGCCGTTCCCCGGGTCCCCGCTGCCCGTGAGGGGCTGTGGCCGGGCCTGCCGGGGCCGTGACAGGGCAGCGGGGCCGGCTGGCTCCGCGCGGGTACCGGCAGCAGCCAATGGCGGCCCCGTTCGGCGGCGCCGGGCTCTCGCGAGAGCCGCCGGTAGCCAGCCCTCTGCCGGGGCCCTCCCGCCGCCCTGCTCCTCCTGTCATTAGCGCGGAGGACGGGGCCGTGCTCGCACCCGCTGCGGGAGGCGAGCGCGGAGGAGGCGGAGGGCGGCGGCGGCGGCGCAGAGAGGTGAGTGCCGCGGGCAGCCCGCCGCCCCGGGGGGCGCCCCTCAGCCCGGCCCACTCCTCACCCCCTTGCACTGGGTGGCGGTGGGGAGGTGAGACCCTGACAACAGCGACGCGAAATCCCCCTCAGCCTCCCCATCGCGGTTCGCCGCCCCCCCCCGGCGTGAGGCAGCAGGAGCAGCCATCGCCGCCGAGACGGAGGGAGGGACGAAGGTAGGAAGGGAGGACGGCAGCTGCCCCTCAGCCCGCGACTCCCTCGGGGACCGCCGCCGAGTTCCCCCCCACACCTTCTCCTCCCGTCCCCCCCCAACCGCCACCACCGGGGGCACGCGGGCGGTGGTTGGGCGCCGAGAGGCCGTTGGGGGGGGGGGGGGGGCAGCCGGTGGGCGCTGAGGGATTCACCGGCGGCTTCGGGCGTGAGGGTGCCCTGCCTTCTGTGGAAATAAATACATACTAATGGGTTTAGCTCTGTAATTAGCTCTTAAAAAAAAAAAAAAAGGAAAAAAAAATCCTCAATAGTTTTTGCTTGCTCTGCTGGACAAATCCAAAATCCAAAACCTGCTTTTGTAGTTGAAGGAGTTTGGTATCGGGACCATAATTTGACGGTTTCAGCTTGTGCTCTGTGTTTGCAATGGCTTCAGATAAAACTTAAATGCTAAGAAGCATGAGGTGTCTCTCGTTCTTGCCTTTTTCTTTGTTAACGTTTTGGGTTAGAATGACAGGGCTCACCTGCACGCTGAAAGGGTGCCCCCGCCGATATCACACACCTGATTCCCTGCTGTGAAATCCAGACCCTTGATGTAGCCCCGGAATGAAAAGCAATGCTGAAGTTTGACTTAAAGTTTCTTCTCAGATGATTGTTGAGTATATTTGTGTTGTTCAACTTTTACTTGTCCGTTGCTGTAGAGCGATGAAATGTATTTTTAAGACCAGAAATGTTGGGTTTTGTCACATACGATGATTCAGTGTTTTGATTACAGTTTTCCCAAGTCCCTTGAAGTAGAAGGCTCTTGTTTGCGAGTGGATATAACACTAATAAATGTCCCTAATTCGTTGGGCACATTCTATCAAATATGCCAAAACATAAACCGTCTTCAAGACCTCTGTCTTCATTCCTTCTTCTTTAGGAACTCAACGGTGCAACAGTATCAGTTGTAGTGTTACCCGGAGCAGTTAACTGCAATACTTGCAAACAATCCAAGGTGCTCCTGTAGGTGCTAAGCAGTGGTCAGGCTCATTGTAGCTGGGAAATATTATTGTATCCAGTAAAACTGATGTATTTTTATCTTCTGGGCTGTACGTAGTTGAGTTCTCCTCTTATAAAAAGGTGTCTTGAATTCCAAAAAGGTAGCTTTGCATAGTTCTGTGAAATCAGAGCTTAGTTTTTCACCTTGAACATGGCGTAATGTATGTTCAATTTTAAATATTGTTGGTTAACAGAAAAAAAGCATCTACAATTAGGCATTTTGCCTCTAATATTTCAAGGGAAAAGAAACCACCAAACCGCTAGCTAAACAGAATACAAAATAATGAAATATTTATAGCATAGTGGACAGGTATTGTGCTGCATTTCTGCCTAATTTGCAGAAAGTTAGTCTTTCTAAAGAAAAGAAAAAAAAAAAACCACACCCACTCATTAAGCTGTAGTGGACTTGGACCAGGACCCCATACTCTCCGTGCACAATGAGAAAACACTGAACTTGATTGATCAGTAACTTTGTTTTTTTGTTGTTGTTTGAACTACCTGCTGTGATTTAGGATCTCCCTTGAATCTTTGAGTGACCACAAGGAGGTTAGTGTTGTGGGTTTTGTCCACTGCCTGACTAGGCAGTGGTTTTGTGTTTTTAAACCTTATCTTCTCCCATAAACTCAATTTTCACTCAGTTCCCATCTAATAAAAATTCTCACACCAACAGGTTGGAGCAGGGGATTAATTAAAATGTAAAGCCAATTGATAAGCTTTGATATTTGTATTCTAAGAAGAGTTGCACGGTAGGCATGAAAATTACAAAGACAAGAATTAGTTCTCTGAATACAGTATTCATCAGCACAAAGACTAAGCCGATATTATGTGGCAAATGGTCTGCTTTGAGTCCACTGGAAAGAGGCTTTATGTGTCTTAGGTAATGAGAGTGGACATAAATCAAACACAGTATTGTCCCCAAGATCATTTTATAGTGTTCCCAGCTCACTTCAACATATAGTTGCATTTAGGGCTAACTTGTCAGCCGTAGTAATTACATTACCTTAGCAGAAAAACGTGGGTTTGGTAAATAACCAAAGTTTAATTCTTCGGGTACATTGATGCGGGCTTTTTCAAAGTCTGGAGCCTTAATAACTACTGAGAACACTTAATTGTTGTATAAACAGTGGGGGTAACCAAATCTAACACTAGGGGGTGTGAACTCGGAGAGGAGTTATCTTGTGTCTGGTCTGAATTTGTACGGTGAACTGGATGCAAGGCGAAGGGTCTGTTTTGGAAGGATCAGATGGTGGTCCTTGACAGATGCAGAAGAGTAAACTTGGTTGTTGAATTGGTACAAAAAGTGCTGTAGCTCTGTAGTCTAATGCTACAGAGTAACTTCTGTCAGTCCACTGCATCTGCATGAGGAAGCAGTAGAACATTTTTTCTTTGACAACAATAAAACTACAACAGGAGCTAGAAGCTAGAAGGAATTTATCAGGAAGAATTTATTTTCCTTGTCGTAAATTTGATCAGCATGGAGAGCATTAAAATGGACAATCATTAATACTGTCTTTTACATTTGGAATCAGGCCACTTCGTGAGGCTTGCATTTATATTTCACCAAATACTTCATAGAGACTGAAGAAAAAACAAATTGAGAAATAATGTTAATCTATGCAATCTATTCAGTCGTCTGGCTTTCTGATCTCTCAGTGATTTTGTGTTCTGGTTTGAACTGTGACTTTAGTACTCAGTTTGTGATGTATATTCTTAGTATACCTACAAATAAACTTGCAGTTTGTTAGCTGAAATAGTTTTATTTGAACTGTAACTGAGTAGAATATGATGAAGAAAGCAGACACCTAGAATTTTAATGTAATAAACATGCTTCAGAAAGCTTGTGTGAGATCTTGATTTTCAAGGGGAGAGTTGCTTTCTGTATATTTACTAGGAAAAGGAAACAGTGATGGACTTCAAACGGTAGGCTGGGTTTACAGGAATTCACAATAGCAGGAATCTCATGAAGCTATAAAACCAGATACTGCTAGTCACCTTTCAACAAAGAACAGGCACTATGAAGTAATAGTTCGGTACAAACAGATCAAGTTCATCTGAAGGTATGAGCGAGTGCCCTGAAACTTACTGCAATGGAAGAAAGGGAACAGACAAAAGAAAGCGGCTGGCCAGGTGTGGCTTGCCTCACTGGGGGAGCTGAGTGTGCCCAGGTCTGCCCTGTGGGAGGGGGGCTCATTGCTGTGGTAGCTTTGCTTCTGCCATGCATGCAAACGTTGACTGTGCTGGCACTGCTAATAGTCTAGGCACTGGGAAGGGGTTACTGGATAAAAAGGACCTTTTTATCTTCTCTACTTCCCCCCCCCCCCCCCCCCCCAGGATGAGTAGAGCTGAAGCTAATGCTGAGAAAGGCCTGACACAACTGCTGTGTAACACAAGAACAGCTATAGCTCCTTCTGCTAGAAGTCCTTGGTATTATTATGAGCACACTAGTAAAGAAATGAACTTGCTTCTAGCTGAACAGATAGGAAAGTATCTTTTGGAATTTAAGTGTCTGCAGGAGAGCTGCTTTCTACCAGCTCACCAGTGTGCAGGTTACCTAGCCACAGAACTGCCTTTTAGGTTTCCATCTATCACAACTGAGCACCCAGGAGAGGATGCAGATGTGGCTACTTTATTTCCCCATGAAGAACAATCTCTGGCTAACTAGCTATGTGTGAGCCAGAATGTGGGGAGAGGCAGGAGTAGCTCTCAGGTGTAAATATTCGCCTTCTTCCCATGGGAAGAGAAAAAATCCCCATTTTCCAGTTTATCCAGGTAAAAATAGCAGCCCTTAGTCCAGTAGCAATAGGCTCCCTTTTTCATGCTTCTTGTATTGGAAAAGAGCTTTTATCACAGACACTTCTTAAAACTTGTTTTAATTATTTTTTACAATGAGTAGTTGCATAAAGTGTTTCCTGCCCTTCCCTCTTGCTGGTGCCTTGTAAGGGAGGTAACCAGAATGCCAGCCAAATGTCAGCCTGATGATGAAAGAATAGTTCCACTTAAAATGTCACTAATTTTTAGTATGGTGAGTCCTGTATGAAGGGGATAGCTTACATTAGTAGCTTCACAGATAAATGTTGCACTGTATTTTACTTAGGCAGCTGTTATTTCTTGAAGTTAAAGATAACTAGATTCTTCTGTTTTGTGGTATTTAGCATTTGGCAGACCAGCAAAGGAGGACAAATTCAATCACAAGCTATGCATTTAATAGGAGTACCTGCTTTTACAAACTACAGAAACAGAATACAGAGAACAAAGTCTGTGTTTAACAATAGTTAAAAATACAGTTTTACAAGTACATACGGAACTGTAAGGAGATTTTGTTCCGCATAAGAGCTTCTCTGCGGGAATGAAAGACCTGGCTTTTACCAACATGTAACAGCCAACTGTTGAAGCGCATTCCTGTTCAGTGGAGTAATGGCGTTTGGTTAGCAGGTACTTGTGTAGCAAATGCACTCGGTAAGACTTATCTACAAAGTAAGGCGTTCTTACAGTGGAGTTTGTACTGTGCCATCTCTTGGAAAGCACTGAGTGCCTCCCAGTGAATTCTGATTTTCAAGATTAGGTGAAAGGAATTTTATTGCTGCTGGTAGCATTAACATATGTCTTTCTCACTTGATTTTGTTGGATTTGTTTGTGCTCAGTTAGTCTACTGAAGTGGTAAAGTACTCTGGTTAACAGCTGAGTTGATACTCTCCATGACCGATTTGCCATGTTTTGCTTCTGTAAATTGAAGGTTTTGCTGTGCCTAAAGAAAACTTCTGCTAAATCACGCTGTCTGCTTATAGTTGAAAATAATTTATTTCCTTTATTTTTTGAAATTAGTTACAGCATGGATCTTGGCTTCTGCAAATGCTATAGGAAAGGCATGAAGTCTGATTTCAAAATACAGGGGAGGAAATATTGACAGTTAAGTTTATGGAAGAAAATAAAACGTGAACATATTGCAAACTGAGCTTTTGGTAAAGTCTTATTGCATAGTTCTGCCCCAATCTTAATAGGCACGGTTAATCATTACATCAAAAGATACCATGGGCAGAGAAGCAAGGTTTATTTAAACAGAAGTTCTTCATGAATTCAGATCTCAAATATCTAGTGAGCAAATAGTGTAGATGATCATTTTCTATTGAAATGTTTTAGATGGGTTCTTCTGTGCTTGATTTTTGATGGGGACTCTTTTCTATCTTGTCCTGTTTATCTTCTCATTTAACAGAAAATGAGAGTTCACATAAAATACGTATGATGTACTCACTTATGTGCCGGATTTGGTGACTTTGCTGCTCAGTTGCATAAGTCGCAGTTAGAACCACATTATGGTTTGGGTTGGAAGGGACCCTAAAGACCATCCGGTTCCAACCCCCTTGCCATGGGCAGGGTCAGCTCCCACCAGACCAGGTTGCCCAAAGCCGCATCCAGCCTGGCCTTGAACACTTCCATGGATGGGGCATCCACAGCTTCTCTGGGCAGCCTGTGCCAGTCAGTGCCTTGCTACACTCTGAGTGAATAATTTCTTCCTAGTATCTAAACCTAATGTCTAAACCTACCCTCTTTTAGTTTAAAGCAGTTACTCCTTGTCCTATCACTATGCACACAAGAGTGCTTCTCCATCTTTCCTGTAGGCCCCCTTTAGGTACTGGAAGATCCCTAAAAGATCAGAGCCTTCTCTTCACCAGGCTGAACACCCCCCACTCCCTCAGCCTTTCTTCACAGGAGAGGTGCTGCAGCCCTTTGATCATCCTTGTGGCCCTCCTCTGGACTCACTTCAACAGGTCCACATCCTTCTTGTGCTGGGGGCCCCAGAGCTGAACGCAGCACTACAGGTGGGGTCTCATGAGAGCAGAGCAGAGGGGGAGAATCACCTCCCTCGTCCTGCTGGCCATGCTGTATTTGTGCTTGGGACTGCCCCAGCCCAGGTGCAGGACCTTGCACTTGGCCTTGTTGAACCTCAAGAGGTTCACACAGGCCCACCTCACAGGCCTGTCCAGGTCCCTCTGGATAGCATCCCTTCCCTTCAGAGTGTCAACTGCACCTCACACCTTGGTGTCATCAGCAGACTTGCTGAGAGTGCATTTGATTTCACTGACCATGGCACCGACAAAGATGTTGAACAACGCTGGTCCCAGTACTGACCCCTGAGAAATGCCACTTGTCACTGGTCTCCACTTGGACAGTGAGCCATTGACTACAACTCTGAGTGCAACCATCCAATTCCTTACCCATCGAGTGGTCCACATCTTTCCAACTTAGAGGCAAGGTTATCATGGGGGACAGTGTCAAATGCTTTGCATAAGTCCAGGTAGATTACATCAATTGCTATTCCCTTAAAATTAAAAACTTTGTAAACCTTTTTTTTTTCTTTATAAAAGATTGAAATATTTTAAAAACACCTGGAATAATCTCCTGTAAATTGTTTATGCTTTGAATTATTCCTAATAGAAACTGAGTGAGCCAGAAGTCAGAGAAAATGACACTAAGTGGAGTAGAAAATCTATAGAGCAGAGACTTTCTCTGAAGTGTTTGAAAAGCACAAAGTGCCGAACATGGACGTTACATCAAACACATTTAGTGATGAGAGGGTAGGGGAATCTTCATGGGGGAAAATAACTACGTGTATGTAGTGCAAAGCATGAGTATAATTGACCTTTAATATCTGCTTAGAAGAGACATGTATGAAACTGAAGTCAAAGAAAGGTCCTCCTTGTATCACTCATCTGAATCTGACTGCTATTGCTATTGCCGAGGTTGAGTTATGCAAGCCATGGAGCAGTTAGACAGCTACAGAAGCTGAGGCTGTGGTTATCAAGTTCAGGCAACTGTGGTCTGTTGTCAACCCACAACACACTTGGAGACTGTCATATGCCTTTGATTTAAAGAACAACCAAAATCCCCAAACCCCAAACTTCCTGTCCTACTGACCACTCACACACTGCTGATGATGCCTGTGGACCATGGTTTGGAAATCCCTAAGTTATGATGAACAGTGGTGTTAAGTATACTTATCTTCAGAAATAGTTTCAGGTAAGAAAATGAATTACAGGTGATCTACCTTCTCTAAAAGGTTGTGGTAAGCAATCTTGTCTCTGCTGCCAGATTGAGCTTAAGGGGTTCTACATTCTTTTTTGTCCTTACGCTCCTATTTGTGCAGCCAAAGCCTGTGCTTTAATGTAAGTACTCAATGGGAAATGGTGGCATTATGGTTAGAAATAGTTGATTTAAGAAAAAAAACTGAGAAGGGTAACTTTTTGTTTGAAGGGAGAGAAAGATCTAGAAAAACAACAGGTAACTTCTGCTCTGGTGCCTAGAGCACCTCTCACTCTCCTTCTTCACTGACCTTCATGCCTGCAAGGCTGTTCCTCACTCCTCTCTCTCTCCTAGCTGCTGTGTAGCAGCAGTTTTTGTTTTTTCCTTTTCTTAAATATGCTCTCACAGAGGCACAAACAACATCACTTACAGTGGGGCCCTTACCTAACATGGGGCAGCTTCTAGATCCTTCTCACAAAAGCCACCCCTATAGCCCCCTGCTACCAAAACCTTGCCATGTAAACACACTACAAGAGAAGATACCCTTTCTGAACACGCCCTGACTTATGCCACTGATCTCAGCTGCTGCTCACAGTTTATTCTGCCAGCAGCAGGGCTGCAGCACAACTTTGCTGAATACTTTGGAACTAGTGAAGTGGTTCCTCGGAGGCTGCCAGAAATGCTTCTGCTTTGATGCCTGGCTATAGTGAATAAATATGCTTGCATATTATCCAGTTTAAAAAAAAAACAAAACAAAAAAAAAAAAACAGCCTGCTCTGTAAAATAATCTTTACAGTCAAAACCAGCTTTTAGGGGGAAAAAACACCAAAGATATGCATCCATTTTTTCATGCATAGTATAGATCATTTCATTTGAAAGGATTTAAAGAGTAGTGGAAATTCAAAAATTGAAAAAGGAAGTAATTATAAGGTAAATGGGAGGGAAATGGTTATACTTTAATAAAGATAAGTAATTTTAGCTCATGTTCCCTCTCTTCTTATCAAACCAGCAGTAAAATTGAGGAAGACAGTTTCAGTTGTTAGTGTCCAGTCTCAGTTTCCAATTTTGGTCCCCAGGTGTAGGATGAGCTTGTGTGGAGGAGTGAAGGCTGCAAGAGAAGAACTAATACAACAGTTTCCATTAGATTATTTCTTTTTATTGTTCTCTGCATTTTTTTCATGTAGAAGCTCACTTCTGAGTCTAGTCATATTTGATAGTATCTTTCTTATTTCTGTTTGACTGTAATTTCCTCAGCCTGAGAAACACACGCTAAATATATTTTCTTGGTTCTTTTGCCTAAGTGCTTTCAAGCAGTCACATGATCTTTAAAGAACGGTGCCATATGGAGTAAGAGGGTAAACTTCTATGTTCTTATTTAGGGCATAACAGAGCAGTAGTTAATGCGCTACTGTCTGTTGGTAGCGAATCTGTCTGCGTGCAGCTGAAGACTGTAGCTGCATGATGAAATTTTCTTCTCTCCATGTGGAATCTAAGTGCTTTCCCTCCTGGCTATCAAAGCAAGGCTGCATTTTACTGGAAGACGGTGGTTAAGTAAGATCAGCCCTCCTCACTTCTCTTTGAATTGTAAAGTAAATCGTCTCCACGTATTGCAAACTAATAAACCACAGTAAGAGCAGTGCAGAATAAATCCCGTATTTGTCTTGGATGGAAGGCCAGACTTCTGTCTGGAACGTTTGAATCTGTGCTTAGGATGCAGCTTCCTTCTGTTCAAGGGTGGTGATCATCTTGTCAACAAAAGCATCTGATTTACAAAGTGAAGTCACAGAAGTAGGCTCCTATCATATATGTACATCCAGCAAGGGAAATAGGGGATTTCTTGCTTGTGGTTTAACAAATGCTGCACCTGCTTATGCTTGTTCCCCATCTTTTATGTGACTACATCAGGAATGTAGTTTGTGTTTGATCAAGAGTGCAGGACTAGGTGAAGTTTTAGCTAACCCTACTTTTTACAGAGATGCCACACTGAATGCATTCTAATGGCTTTCCAGATCAAGGGTATCAAAATTAATATTTGCTAATGACAAATGCATCAATAAACACAAGTTTCTTTTTAACTTCAGGATTTTTTGCTTTCTTAGTCAATGCTACTTCTAAGCAAGAACCTTCCATGGTTGATGTGAAGCTAAATCCATTTCCCATACTGGATTTGGTGGCATGATTCTCATCAACTTTGAGGGAGAGAGGACTGACAAAGGATAATCCAGCCTCTGTTCTGGATGCCAGGGATGTTTTGAAGTGATGGGCAGAGGTATAATACAGGAACATGCCAGGATCTCCTTATAAGTGCTTTTTCAATGCTGAAAGATCTGGTGCTCTTTGAGGTACTGACCACATTTGACCCTGCATACTTAATGGGCATAATTCAATCAGTTCAGCAGCTGTTTACAGAGCACCAAAATTCAGAAAGCTTTCATCGTCGTTGAATGAAATGCATTATTTTCTCTGAACTGGCACCTCTAAATTTACAAAGCAGCCCCAGTACCCTAATATTAACTGTGTTTACATTCAATTACTTTGTCATCTGAATGCAACAGAGTTCAAATCAGTTACAAATCAGTTACTGGCTGATTTTTTTTAATTTTTTTATTTTTTTCAAAACTATTGCTCTGAATTCTAGCAAAGTTAATTCACTGGGATTTATATGATGCTTTCCAGGGGCATGGGGCTTTATTACAGGAAATTAAGATAGATGTTTGTGATCAAAGCATTTGATCCTGTACTGTTTGTGTCCTCTTAAAATTACTCTTATAGGAGTTTACAGTACTGTATGTTTTTCTGAGTGCTCTAAGTTTGGATTGTTTGCTTCATGCCCCCTTTCTGACAGGAGACTAGGCCAAAATTCATAATGGCGTGTACCCTTGGAATTTATCTGTTTACTCAAGGAGAGACTATATTTGTATGTTAAATTTTCTTAAAGAAAAATACGTGGGAGCTGTTAAACTTGTGTTGGCTCTGGAAACGAGAAATGCAATTAGCATGTGGGATGAGAATATTGCTGTCTGGCCTTCCTTTTTCGTGGCTGTAGTATGATGAAAGTCAGCAGGTCTTGTTTTTTTTTTTCTGACTGTGAAAGCGTGGGTTTATTTATATTTCTTAAAGAAATTATTAGCTTACTAGATAAAAGACCCTGAGATACTTTCACAAAAGATGCTTAGTAAAAGCAATTTTTGTTTTGAGGGAACGTGCTATTTTGAGAGAGGATAACTTTTTTCCTACCTTATTCAGTCCTTGGCCTTTAAAATGGTATCAACAAAGGAAGTGTCTCTTACAGATGCTTTTCTGATATGGTTCCTAATTTATTGAGAGCTGGACACAAATCCATTGACTCATTTCACGTAAGCTACCAAAGAGCTACTTCCAGTTATTGCCTGGACCAGGTCATAGAGCTGAAAAATGCCATCTCTGACTGCCAGCCATGCTTCACGAGAAACATAACAAACATGCATTACAAATATTTCAACATTATAATTCAGCCTTTGAAGTTTTGGCACTTATTTGGCAAATGTCTCCAAAGAGATATTTTTATCAAACTCTGTATAGACAGCTTCAGATCTTTGTCATTTTTCTTTGTAGAGAATATTTTTGCTTTCTGTGAGGTGTCCAGAATTAAAGGATATAAAAATGACAAGATGCCCAAACCACAGTTGGATTCTAGGTCTCTTAGGTTTGTTGGGAGCTGGGTGTATCTGCAGTAGAGACACTTGCTCAGTCTTCCTCTGCTGCTCTGTGGTAGAGGGTGGGGATAGGGCAGGGAGGCAATCTAATTTGTTTGCTTCATTTTGGCCCTTAGAACATATTTTAACTGTAAGTCATGCCCATTTGCTGCTGTTTGGTTGCTGGGTTTCTGAAAGTGTTTGATAAACCAGTTATGGATGCGGCCGACAGTTACAGCCTTTTGAGAGGATCAGGAGAAGCAAATTGATGAATTTAAAGATTAATTCCAGGTACCATTACCACACAGAGGGCTGGCATTGTATCAGCTGCCAGGCAGGATTCATCTGCCGGTTGAGTGCTTAAAAGTTGCATATCCAAGCCAGTTAGTCATCCTAGCCTACCTCTGTAGGCAGTGGAGATGAAAGCAGACCTTTCAGAAGGGGATTCCTCTGAGCTGCCTTAGGAGATGTTTGCTTGTGGAGGTGACTGTTTTAACACCCTGCCATTAGAGCTGTTAGAACGAAGGCTATCATGCTTGTAGTCATCTTCTCCTGAAAAACAAGGCCCAAGAGGCCCTGCAGTTATGCAGCCCTGGATATGCTCCTGACTGCTTCGTGAATGTGACTGCTGAGTAATATCCTATAGCAGCTGAAATTTCAACAGTTATAGAATCTCCTGGTCTCACCTTGGTAAAACATCCCTGTAGGTACATGTGAAAACTTGTGAATTCAGATTCCTTTTGTTTTGCCAACAGCGTAGTCAGAATATGTTTGTTTTTCTCCAGAATGTACTTCCTCCACAGCAGCTGCAAAAGCCCCAGAGCCCAGTGCAAACACATGCGTAAGCAGGCACAGCACCTCTGCAGTTGCACCTCTGAAAAACCTGGGGCTCAGGTCAAATGAGCTTTGTTCTCAGACTTTTTTTTCCTGTTTCATTGTGTAGTTCTACTTTTTTTCCCATAGTTCATTGTAGCAATTAGTATTCATCAAATAGAATCATAGGCTGTGGAAGGGACCCACAAGGATCATCAAGTTCAACTTCTGGCTCTGCTCAGGACCACCCAAAAAATTGAGAGCATTGTCCAAATGCTTCTTGAACTCCAGCAGGCTCGGTGCTGTGACTACTGCCCTGGGGAGCCTGTCCCAGTGCCTGACCACTCTCTGGGTGCAGAACCTTTCCCTAACCCCCAGCCTGACCCTCCCCAGTCCCAGCTCCATGCCGTTCCCTCGGGTCCTGTCGTTTGATGTTTTCTGGCATTATTAACAAGAGAAATGTCCCAAAGGAGAGGAAAGCAGCTTGAAGCTTGGTAACAACCTGAAGAGACCTTTGCAGCTTTGGCAATCCAGCACTGCAGGTAACCTGTGCTTTCAGGATTTGCTGAAGTTTCTATGTATTGTTAATGATTTATTTCATAAGATTTTACTCAAGGGGATGGGAAAAAAAGAAAAAAGAAAACCCTAGCTTCTAGATCCTGCTCCTGTCCTAGTGTTACCATCTTAGACCTGGGGAGAGTAAAGATATTTTTATTATGCAACTAGGCTAGGAAGGTAGGGCTCAATATCAACTGGGGCATGATGTGTGGAATAAAAAGTTCTGCTTTTTGCACAGACTTTTTCTGACTGCTAGGATTATTTCTAAAGTAAGGGATTGTACATGGTTTACTTTTCTGTATACAGGTGCAGGTGAAATATGTTTTAAGACTCAATTGAAGCTATTGCTATTTTTATTAATCATCCAAAGGATCGCAAATGTAAGTATTTCCAATTCTATACTAATGCTACATTATTAAACTCCTTTTTTTAGTGCCCTTTATATTTTCAGAAGTGAAGAGAACATTGCAGAGCAGCTGCATCCCAATGATTTGTGAAGTTAAGACATACTGTCTTACCCTGTGTTGTATCAATGTGACAAACTATGTTCTTGATATTATGTATATTCCTGGGACTTTACCGGGAAACTGGTAGAACTTTCCAAGTGTCCATTTATCAGTACTTTAAAAGACGGCTGATTAATGTTATTTGCATATGAGCAACAGAATGTGTAAACATTGACTGGGGACTCATTCAAATGAGTGCTTTCAGTTGGATTCACAACAGCAACACATCACCAAGGGTGAGAGTTATAAGGATTAATGCCTCTTCTGCAGTCAACGGCAGTAGTTACCTGTTTCTCCAGTCTGATGAAATAGAAAGCTCAGAGAAATGCAGTGACAAGGAAGGGTCTGAATGCCTCATAAGTTCTGTGGCCAGCTGAAATAATGTATTTTCAGAATGCATAAGTAAAAACACTAATCCTCCTCCAGCATGTTTTCTCCTAAGCACTCAGGCTCTTTGTGTGTATGAACTCATTAAGCCTCCTAATGTGACCTGCTAAAGACAGGAATGATGCGTCTGTTCTCATGTAGGGTAACTGAGGCACACCCTGTATCGTGTTTTTTTTTTTTTTTTTTTGTAGGTTTTGTTTTAGTGCATGGGAAAAACAGATGATTTGGATTCTATTTTATTTGATGCAGTTTCCCATGCTGTAACCACAAGAGCATCCTTCCTTTGTACATACATCATCTACAACTACAAACAGAAATGTCAAAATATTCACAATTTAAACACTTGCATCATTGCTAGATGCCAGGAATTTAATGTGCATTTATTCTGCTGAAAGATTTGTCTACCTCAAGTCACCTTTGGGGATGTGTTAGGGATGCCTTGGTTGATAACTCTTCTGGTAGAGTTGTGGAGTAGAACAAGAGGAAATGCATTAAGGAATGAGTGAGAAACTAGAGAGGGCCTTAAGGTGGATATTCCTGTGTTTTACTGTAAATGAGGCACTGGACTTTGCTCTCAGCATTCTTGGGTGCTCATAAAATAATTCAGATTCAAGCACAAAGTATGTCTCTCTTCTGCGTAGTGTAGACGTGTGGTCCACATTAGCATTGCTGCTTGAACATGCTTGTCCACAGTGGGCTTTTTTCAGCATACCAGAGCCAAGCGGCTTTCCAGGAGAAGCACTCAGCAACTGCTGATGCAAGCAGAAGCATCACATACTACAAATCCTTCCTGGTCTTTGTAAATTTAGCCACGGTTATTCATGAAGGGTGCAGCCTTTGATACACCATATAGAGGATAGGTGTTCAGCTGTTTATTAACCTCACTGTGATCATTTTCATCAAAATCAAACAAATTGTGTACTGTATTGATGAAGCTTGAAGTGGGGGGGGGGGGGGCTTGCCACAGCCTCTTTTGAAATCTTTGCAAAGCTGTCCACTCCACCAGCCTGTTTCTAAATGGAGCCAGCAAAATCTGGTGTGAGAAGAATGTGGCTCACTGGAGAGAGTTAACCTCTGTTTAACAGTTGTTGCAGTTAGGGTATGGCATGAAACCTGTAGCCTATTGATGTGACTGGCCACAGGGAGAACAGACAGTCCTGTACTTCTGCTGCCACAGGTGTATCCAAACCCTGCTTGGATGTCCAAACTTAGGTGCCTGCAGAATGCACAGAGCCCTTCCATCCCTTTCTTCCCTATGCCTAATCCATGTGCTTCATTACTCCCCTTTCACTGGATTTGGCAGTTGTGTAGTTGGAGCGTGGGACAAACTAGCTCACGGATGTTATGAAAGAAATATCTCCCCTTTCCAGGGGTGTGGAGATGGACAGTACCTTAGAACTGCTGCAGTGGGAGTGGAATACAGTGGGAGTGTGTGGCCGGGATGGGAAGGATCAATAAAGAATGCTGGAGGGGGAGAGAGGAGGACCTCTGTCTCTTTCCAAGAACCAATTCAGAGACCTGCATTGACACTCCTGGAAACAGCAACTTCTGTCCTTTCTGTGTAAGTGCCTTGTGCCCAGGGCCCAATTCCCATAAGAAATGTTGACATTAAATATTGTTTCAAAAGTGGAAATGATCTAATTCTTCCTAGAGCTTATTTGGTTTTCTGTCTTGGTTACTATTTATGGGAAATAACTGGTTGAATCCAATTTGTCAAGCAGTGCAGATCACTGTCTGGAAGTCCTCTTTATTTGCCACTCCATTGGTCTCCATCTGTACACTTTGTTGACACTGAGTTGACATTTCCCTTCAGGCTTCCTGCAGGTAACTTCAATTGTCTTCCTCTCCACTTGTTGGATAAAGAAATGGAGTCACCTTAGTCACCTTATAGGGCAGTAGAGGCTTGCATGTTGAAAAGTAGCAGTGAGCTGTTCTGCAGGAACTTGGGAGTTGCTTTTCATTCTGCCTTCCTATGAAGCCCATACCTTCGTATTAAGTAACCTATGTTGCATGAAGAGTGCTTCTTACTGATGAGCCTCAGTCCTCTTCTCAGCTGCTTTACCCCTGGGACATGCTGCTAGACACTTCTGAAAGCTTTATTGGTAGGAAAGGCTCTTTCCTAGAGAGGTTGTCATCTTGTTCTCTTATTTTTGTCATAATCAATTTGATCTTGAAAGCATGTGAAATTAGGTTCTTTCCTGTTTTCTTTTTTTTATTTAATCTGGAAATTTGTCCATTTTTGCATGTTTGACTGTGGTGTAGCAGATACATTACAGCCTCAATATGTTTTAGAAACCTGAGCAAATAAGCATATCCTTTGTTCCTTTTCCCACTCACTTTCTATTGCAGCTGGATATGGCAAGAGTTTTTGCCCACCCACACCCTGCTCATGCTTCTCTTGTCCCTTAGCTAGGAAACGAGATAATTGAACTGAGTCTCTGAGATTAAGTTAATGGAAAACTCCACCCGTTTTGGATGAGCTTTCCCAGGCCACGACTGGAGAATGACCTTCCACAGGAAACTAATGCCCTTCACAAACCTCATCTTTCACCTAGGTGCAAATCTTCTCTTTGCCTTTCTTTACTCTTCCCTCTGCCCCCCCCACCCCCCCGCTTTCTAGAAGGGTGGATATATGTGTGTGTGTACGAAGGCATGTGTATATGTACACATACCCGTAACAAAGCACTCCTGGTCACACTTAGCCCTAGAGATGAGCAGTTGTGGTGTTAGGCAATGGGCTGCACGAAGCCTCAGAGATTTGAAGAAGGGAAAAAAAAATATAAAAGAAACCCTGAAGAGTTGCTTGTCTTTTTACCTAAACCTCTACCTCAAATCCCAGCTACCCCCTCGCAGTGTATTTTTGTTCTCAAAGTGATATACAGCTGCTGT
Source organism: Anas acuta (assembly GCF_963932015.1). NCBI lineage: Eukaryota > Metazoa > Chordata > Aves > Anseriformes > Anatidae > Anas > Anas acuta. The sequence goes on from NC_088979.1 coordinate 130,753,089, forward strand.
TGAAATGCAAAAGCACAGTTGTATTGACCCTGCCTCTTCTTGCCTAAACCAGTCTGATGGTAAGACAGAATGACAGTGCTTTCTCTGTTCAGTTGCCCTTGTTAGCCCTGTAAGGATTATATTGTTGCTGTTAGGGCTCCTTCAGGAAGCAGCGTTTCTATCCGCCTTGGGTATCACAGAATCGTCTAGGTTGGAAGACACCTCCAAGATCACCTAGTCCAACCTCTGACCTAACACTAACCAGTCCTCCACTAAACCATACCACTGAGCTCTACATCTAAATGTCTTTTAAAGACCTCCAGGGATGGTGACTCAACCACTTCCCTGGGCAGCCCGTTCCAGTGCCTAACAACCCTTTCAGTAAAGAAGTTCTTCCTAATATCCAACCTAAACCTCCCCTCGCGCAGCTTTAGCCCATTCCCCCTCATCCTGTTGCCAGGCACGTGGGAGAATAGACCAACCCCCATCTCACTACAGCCTCCTTTAAGGTACCTGTAGAGTGCAATAAGGTCACCCCTGAGCCTCCTTTTCTTCAGGCTGAACAACCCCAGCTCCCTCAGCTGCTCCTCATAAGACTTGTTCTCCAGACCCCTCACCAGCTTCGTTGCCCTTCTCTGGACTCATTCGAGCATCTCGATGTCCTTCTTGTAGTGAGGGGCCCAAAACTGAACACAGTACTCAAGGTGTGGCCTCACCAGAGCCAAGTACAGGGGGACAATCACTTCCCTAGCCCTGTTGGCCACCCTGCTTCTTATACAAGCCAGGATGCTGTTGGCCTTCTTGGCCACCTGAGCAGACTGCTGGCTCATATTCAGCCGACTATCCACCATTACTCCCAGGTCCTTCTCTGCCTGGCAGCTCTCCAACCACTCATCTCCCAGCCTGTAGCTCTGCTTGGGGTTGTTGTGCCTCAGGTGCAGGACCCAGCACTTGGCCTTGTTGAACTTCATCAGTACAGAGGGCTGGAGCTCCTGGTGGTTTGGTGGTAAGGGCAGGGCCCATCTCCCATCTCTACCTCCCAAATCTGCTTCCCAGCTTCAGCCTCTAGGAAGGTGGTACCACGTATTTCTCTTCTCTGGGTCAAGAGACTGTACGCATCTTTTCCTATCTGTATCCTGGGCCTCATCATGGTCATCTGCTTATGTGCCAACAGCTGTCTCCTTCTCCAGAAACCATAGTTAAAGAAATTAACTGTTGTAGGGGGATTTGAATGGGCAAACATCTGATCTCCATCACTGCACGTACTAACAAGATGCACCACCTGTGTTTGTAGCTTTTAAGGCCAGAGGGATCTGTTGTGCTCATTAACCCTGACTGCAGGCATAGCACAGGCAGTAGCTGGTCGGTCATTGATGTTCTGCATCTTGTTTCGCTGCCAACTCCTTTGCTGGCACAAACTTACGTGTAATTTTTATATTAAATTGTGACTGATGTGATTTTGAAAAGAGCCTATCAAGAGTCAGGAATTTGAACATATATCACCAAAAAAAAAAAAAAACACAATTCAGTGCCATCTTCTCCTGCCATACAATCCAATACAAAAATCCCTGCTAGTTCCCAAAGGCGAAGCCTCTCTCTGTTCGTGCCTCCTTAAGCTCCTTAGAAAAGAGGCTTCTTAGCATCCCTAAAATTAAAGAGTTGAATTTTTTGTCTCAAAGCTGAATATTTATTACAATTTCAAGGAAGCTTTATGCAGATGTCGTATTAGAACCATCTCTTATTTTTTACTACTTTCTTGAGTTGTACCTCTTGGCCATGAAAGAGCCAGACCTGGAGTAATCTATCGTGACTGAAATATACTTTCAGACAGCTGTATGTGTTTTGAAGTGGAACATATCTTTCATTGGACCCGAGAATACTTTTATCCAGAAAAACAGTAAGTAACCAAGGAGGAAGCAGAGTTCTGGTCAGTGACCTCTAAAAGTATTGCTCTTGCTCTGTAATAAAAATTATTTCATGATCCAAAACATTGCAGTAAAATGTTGTGCAAGGAAATTAATTTAGCAGGTCTTAAAACAAGATTTTCTTGAATATGTGTGGATACAAGTACTTGCTAAAAGCTGACAAAATGCTTAGGTGCAGATGAATGCACTTACTTCAGTAGGTAGGAGTGTCTACAACCACGCAGCTCTTCTTTGAGGACAAAGATCTACACCACATTGGAACCTGGGGAGACGCAAGAGAGAGGAAAGATGGCAGCAAGCTAAAGCCAACCCTGAAATACCATTCCATTGTGCAGCACTGTTAGCTTTTCAGCAGACTGCTGATTTCCCTTGTTGGCCCCTTCAGAGAGGGAGGCCTGCATGGCACTGCCTATCTGGTTCCCCCATCATGTGCTGTGCCAAGACCTGCCATGTTGAGCCCCTGGGGCACTGCACGGAGCTGGCCTCATCTTTGGAGCACTCTTTGGAAGACAGAGCAGTGAGGGTACACCAGCCCCCCAGTGCCCTGGCTCTCTGTCCTTCTTGACCAGGCAGATGTATAACCTCTTCTGTTTTTCCCCCTCTATCCAAGGTTAATGGGGTGCATGTGTTTGTCTTGTGGCCATGTGCACAGTGGTTTTAATGGTATTAAAGCCCAAAAGTTTGGATTGTTGTTTGAAAAAGCCCTCCTGTAAAGAAATTAAAGTGATTTTTTTGGAAGGACTGAGCTCATGAAAATATTTACTGCAGTCATTCAATTCCAAGGTCCAATGCTCCTAGACCAGGATGTCTGAAGATTGTACTGTGGGATGGAGCTGCTGATCTCCCACTACTAATGAAAGCTGAAGCTATAATTTTCACATCAAAAGTATTTTGGCTAATGTGCATATACATTTCTATATATGCCTAGTTTATATATACACCCATAGATGCATGCCATAAATGTATATATTTTTGTATATACCCACGCAGTGTTACCACCCGGTATCTTTTCCTGTCAGGGAAAGGAGTTTCCATTTGTCAGTCATGCTTGCTGCTCGCTGGAAGCAGGACTGAATCACAGGCAGGTGTTCACGGGAGACTTGTGCTGCTTTCCTTGGTTGAAAAGCAGGAAATCCTGGAGTGCAGTGGAACTCCAATATTCAGTTTTTATTCCATATTAGGAAATACTTCCTTATCATTACCACAGGTGTGTTGTAACCATTCGTGAGATTAATTTTGGAGGCACGTTGTAAAAGCAAGGCCCTGTTGCTTCGTTCTCACTTTTGGGCATGCTGGGCTGGAGGGACTGAAGACCCCGGCCCAGGGACCGATGGGCTTTTACAACCAATGCTGGCAAAACCCGCCTCACCAAGATGATTCAAGAGAGGCACTGGGAGCCCCAGCGCTCCGTCCAGGTTACTCCACCTCTCATGCTGGCATGGAGCACTGAGTAGGAATGGGAGAGAAGCAAAAAGATGGCTGGAAGCGAGGCTGGATGGAAAGTGGGACGGCTTCTTTCAGAAACTGAACTGGCTAATGCCAGCTTAGGGTGAATTTAAGACTGGAGCTTTTGCTGCAGTCATTTTGGAGGGATTTTCACCTGCTTCGAGCCCTTTCTTTGTACTTGGCTGCAGCTGGGGTTTGTGGTGTTAGGAGCCTGCAGCAGCCATGGGTCCCTCACATGTCCCCAGCCCCATCTGCTGGGGTTCTGCACATCTGCTGACATCTCTGTATGTTTTTTTCATGGCAGTCAGGCACTGGGAGCACCACTCTTCTCTCTCTGTCAGCTGGGACCAGGGCAGTCGCGGGGTTCAGACGCAGCTACAAGGGGCGGCTTGTGTGGGTGCTCTGTGGGGAAAGCGAGGATGACTTAAAATGGCTAAAACATTTGAGCATCTCTTGCTTTGAAATAGCAGAGCCTGTTCTGATGGGGCTAATTTTACTCTGCTTCTTAGTGCTGCTTTAAATAGAGCAAATGTAATTCATGCTGTAACTTTAAAGAAGCAAAACTTAGTGAACATAACGTGCCTTGGGAACGAATAACAAACTAAAGGAAATGAAGTATATAGTAAGGTAAATGAAAGGCTTATGTGTTAGTGAGGCTTGTTGCAGTTTTGCATTTCGTTTTCACTTCTCAGATGGGGACTGCACTAAAAGCCAGGGGATGTCAAAAAGACCTGCTTTTGGCAATAACACCGAAGAAGAAAAATCTGCGTGTGAAGTATCTGATTTGTTGTATTTGGCAGGGAATGTTGCCTCCTTCAGGTAGTATATTTAATAAAATAGAGGCTTGTGAGTTGTAATACTACCGAAAACATAAATTATGTAGGAAGAAAATATTTTCCTTTCCAAAACATATCCCAGAGCAGTGCTCGGCAAATGCACTGGTCTAATAACAATGAACTTCAGTAACAGCAGTAGCGTAGCTAGTGTCACCCAGATGCCAGAAAAAAAAAAAGAATACTAATGTCAAAACTCATTGAATTGAAGTTCACATATGCTAATTAAAAAATCTTTGGGCAAGACTGTATTTTGACGGTGGCAGTCTTTGTTTAGTGATAACATAAGCATTAAGATCTGGCTCCAAGAGTTGAAAAATACTGGCCCAAGGCTGGCAGAGATGGCAGTAGCAGGGTTTTTCCTGTTTGCTTGCTGTCCCAAGGTTTCAGAACTCTGTAGTGTTTTGTGTGTTTCTGGAGGTTTCTCAAAAGTTTTGGAAGTGGATTCCAAAAGGGTTGTAGGAGAAGAAGGCAGAGAACTTCTCTGAGAGGTTTGGTGTAAACAATGGGACAGTGAAAACAGGCATGACACAATTGCCAAATTTGTGCTGGAAGAACCCGTAACACAGAAAGTCCTTTTCCTTCAGGGCTGTTAACACAGCATGACCACTTTCTCCTTCTGTCCAATCACTGGAGCTACCAGCTGTCCCACAACACTTTTATCCTTGCTACCTGTGTGCATATCAGCTCCCAGTATGCACAGTTGCCTGCTCCACAAGTTGCCCACAGAGCCTGGGCGGCTGCTGCTCCAGCTGCTGCTCCTCCCCTCTCCGGCTGCTGCGTCACACCACCTCGTCCTGCTGAGCCTTTGGCTGCTTGTTGCATTTATCTGTCCCTGCCCACTGCCTTTTGATGTGAATCATGCAGTTATTTGTGTATGGTGGGTTGTTTTTTTTGTATACATGTGTATAAATATCCTGTCTCTGTTTAACGGAATCTGAGCAATTCAGAGTTGGCAGGGCTGGTGCTCAGACATCCATCTGTGCTGTATCCATTCTGTCTTCCCAGATAGCACTTTATTTTTTAGATATAATTCCAGTCACCAGTGGGTTTAGTGCCCAGTTTTGCTAGCTGCTCTGCCGTGTTGCCTGTACAGAGCTGAGCAGTGTTACTCTTGAGTGTTTCCTGGCTTCTCACCCAGAAGAACTCCAGTGCTACACATGGTGGTGATAACTGGCACTTCTGAAGGTAACCACTGTATTGAGCTGTGTGAATTTACTTTGGAACAAGTCTGACACCAAAACTGTGTCTCTTTTAGTTTCTAGTTCTTGAAAATTCCATTTGCATGCTTCGTGTCAGGAGAAAGTTGAGTAACAAAATGTATTACGCAGAGAAAATGAGATCTTTGGAAGGCAGAAATGCGTTTCAATATCTTCCTTACAGAGGCTTTCACTAAAGAGCCAAACTCCCTGGGAGTGTGAATGGAAACTTTTATAAACTTTGCAGTTTTAACATTTTTACTGCAGTAGGGAACTGTCTTCCTAATTCCTGGGGTTAGGAGCGTGCTTGGGTATCTAAATGACAATCGTTATCAGCCTTACTGTGAAGTGGCATGGCTGTTTTGAGAGGAGGGGCTGGCATTCACTATGCCATTCAACATGTATGTAGCTGTATGTTTCAAATCAGTGTCAGAGACCCAGCGGCATGAAGAAGGCATCATAGTGCTGTCATGTGGAGAAATGCATACTTTTGTCTCTGAAAGAATTGTGTTCTTTGCTCAGTAGCTTACGTACACATTTAGTAACAAGTCTGGAGTAAACTTACTGTTAGGCTGATGTATGGTTATGTTGTATGCATAGTTTCAAGAATAAGAATATTTCCTTTGTGGGACTTGGATCCAGATTGATTTGATAGTATGGATCGAGATTAATTTGATAGTAAAACCAAATTACATGATACAAGGTGCAGGAAACCTGCCTGGAAAGAGGTTGGCATCTTCAGAGCCAGTCTTATGGAAGCAAAGCCCAGTCGTGACACTGTCCCTGTGTGGCTTGCACAAGTTTGCTTTTCTCCCAGCTGTCTGTAAGAGAGCAAGAGCTGATCATAGTGGTTGCTGTAGTATCTTGAGACGTGAACCCCCTAATAAGGCAAGCAGCATTCTTCATGGAACGATTGGCTTCAGTTCTCACTGCCTGTAGCAAGTGGTCGCGTATTCACCTTCTCATTGAAATGAAAAGGTCACTTAAAAAGGTAAATGTGAAAGGTCAGAAGAATGTCAGAAGGATCTGAAATGATTGACTTCTCTGTCTTTTTTGAAGGGAGGTAGCTGTCTTTTACTGAGATAGTGATGGTGAACTGTGATGTACAGTTCAAATGTTTGGTGATAAAAAGTGTTAGGGTTATGCTGTCTACTCCACATCCCTATCCTTTTGCTCCATGTTTGCAGGCTGGAAAGTAAGGCATAGGGTAATAAAGTAAATTTCTTGACACCTTGTAGCACATCTGGGTAAGTAAAAATAGGCTCTAAGATTACCAAGTGTGGAGCTTCATGCTTCCCTGGAAGGTGATAGCTCTGCGCCCTCCCTCAGCTCCAAGTTTCCCAAGCGGGAGCTATGAAAGTGAGAGACCGTGTGCATGAGGCTTGGATTTTGTGTCTTCATCCTCTCCTGATTAGAAAATAAACACAGCTGAGTGCCAAGCATTTTCTTTAGGGGAGAATGGATCTCCAGGGGCCTTGACTTCTTCCATCTTTCCCCTTCTGAGTTTTTACTAATACATGGGATTAGATACTTCTGATGTTTTGCTTTAATTAACCAGAGCGTTAATCTGAGAAGCTAATATGAAAACACTGCTGATGGACTGTGGGAGCTGCCAAGAAGCCTCCTGGAGAGGATGTGAGTTTTGACTTACCAGTTGTGCAGCAGAGGCTAGATTTCCAATGGTGGAGACACTGTCAGGAAAATCAATGCTGTAATAGAGTTGCCATGCTAGATAGGAGCAGAGGCTGAAGTTGTAGTAGCTACTGTTTGGCCTGTCTTTACTTTCCAGTTAGAAAATACATGTATCTCAGAGTAAAGCGAAAAAATATATATGCTTGGGCCAGGCAGCATTTTTCACCAGGAAGGAGATAGCAGGTGAGGAGAGAAACTTACTCAGAGGGGACTCTTAATCTCCAGTTAGTTAGCATAGTGCCTGCTGTCCCCTTTCTGCTGCTCTTCCTTGGGTGGTGCCCTCCATGCTGCTATCCCACCTACCTCTCATGGGGTGACAAGGGGATGTTTGCACACCTAGAGCTCCTCACTCCTCTCTCCTCTGTGTCCCTGCCATAGGGGCTAGCTGATGAGCAGACCAGGCACTGGGAGAAAGTCTCATGCTGGGAATTTAGCCACCTGTTCAGGCGGCACAAACCTGATTCCTGGGCCAAAGAGCACATATGATTCTTCTGCTCTTGGCAGCTTCAAGACCTTGTCCCGCAGGCCACACACAGCTCAGCGTCTCCTGTTGATTAGATTGTTTTGATGTCTCTCCCATTCAGAGCCTGTGGTGTATCATTTTTTCCAAAGCAATGGGCCCTTCAGAAAGGCCTTCGGTCTTTGCCAGCCAGAGGAGCTGCAGCCGAGTGTGCCTGGTCCGCTCATGTGAGCTTCCTGTGCTCCGGGGAGCCCAGTGCAGTGCCAGTGCTGCAGCAGGAGGAGAACAGTGCTGCTCTGCCAAGTTATGCAAGTTGGGGTGGGTTAATCAGCTTCTGAGGGCATTTCCAAGAGCTGTGGGTGGCACCTCTTCAAAACATTCCCATGAACGTGGTGAGGTCAGTAAAAGCAGGGTTCAGGCAATGAAGCTTTGAAGCCTCTTCCTTCCACCCCCTCCAGCATCAGCTGTTTACGAAAGTCATACTTAAAGATTTTACTTGATGGCTCCCAACTGCATATTTTGTTTGAGATGCAGATTTGTGCTTTGCTTTGGGGTTGGATAGTGCAAGCAGAGAGGTAGGAGGAAAAAGGACAAAGAGGTTTTCTCTGTTGTGAATTGAGTAGGGTTTGCTGAGCACATTGGGTGTCCTGCCACCTCAAGCCCTTTTCCGCTTATGTTGGGGAACCTGGAGAGCTCACAGTACTTCTCAGATTCACAATGCTTTTACCCCACAGTGACAGAGCCGACTGGCAGCCGTCTGAGGCCAGGCACCAACCACAAGGAGAGCGAATGTCAGCTGCCTTCATCCCTCCTCACCCGGCAGAGCTTCAGGGCCACTGGGGCACGTGAGGCCACGTGGGGTACAGGCAGCCCATGCTCCTGTGGCCATCTCCCTCCTGTCCTAGTGGGCTTGTGCTGTGGTATGGTGGGGAGGTCTGCGTGACCTGTGGATCAAGAGCTTTCTCTGAGCTCACTAGGTTACTGGTTGGGTTCTCTTCTGTGTTTTCTTACTGTAGCACCACAGTGAAGTTCAGCCCTGCTATAAATAGTGGGGTGTGCTGATGCCGGAGCAGTTATCTCATTTTCACAGGCTTAATAAAATCAAATGACTTAGATTCACTCTTCGGTAGCATCGGCATTTGCAAGTATAGGAGCATGGGGAAAACAAATCAATGGGAAACAAAGCTGCAGTGTGGTTTTATCCTACCAGGAATAGGAGGCGTACAAATGGTAAACAGCCCATTGCCTGCTGATGCTAGGGCGTGCTTTACCTTAAAGAAAGGTTAATCCACTCTGAGCCTGGGCTAATGCTACACTCCCCTGACACTGCAAAACCATCAGAAGGCAAGTTTTTACTTTGCTAGATAATTTCTTGAAATAATTTAATCGTGGATGCTGGTGTGTGTTCAGCATTTGTTTAATTTGGGTGTGTCAACACACTGCCTGCCGGTTTTGCTCTCAGATACCTGTTTTATATTTACCTTTTCCCACCTATCAAGGAAGAAAGGTAGTGTAATGTAGGAGAGCAGACTCCGCAGGGAGAGTGCAGCAAAGTTCCCTAACTTTTGGAAAAGTGTCCAGCATGAGGGATGTTTTTGTATGGAGAAACTAGCCCCTGAATTTTCAGTGACAGTTACTAGGAGTTGACAGCTCTCATCTTTCTCTAGTAGAAAATTGAAGGGGACAGAATAATGATTTAAAAAAAAAAAAAAAAAGAAAGATCTGCATCATCATAAAACAGCTGTAGTGCTATTAAAACCTCCTTGCACATGCGTGGGGAGATCCATTTGTATTCTCAGAGCTCCAGCATCTTGCACACTCCAAAATACATGACTAAAGTAATCGCCATATAATGTTATAAAAAGCCTTTATTTGTGATACAGCAGCTGCATTTCTGGCAACAAATATCTTATTGTCACCCCAAATTCAATTAAAAATTCACAAGATAAAGTGCTGTCCTCACAGAGAGTAGCCAGCACATCCAAAACAAAGAAAAACAAACAAACAAAAAAACACAAGACAGAATTAAACAATCTTCCTGTATGATGCAGAAATGCAAGTCTATTTCTGTATGAAACTTTTAATTATTTTACCTTAAAAGGTATTAAGGGCTGCCTGAAGATCATAAACCTAGTTTAAGGTTTGTCTTCCTCAAAATCCCCTGGTGAAATTAGAGGGGTTACATTAAAAAAGGAAAGGAAAGGAAGAAAGAAAAGTGTATTTACTTCTGGTTAGCTTTTCAAAATAATAAATAAATAAATAAACACCTTGAGCAAACAAAGATGCTGTTACTTGTGGCTCACCTCTGTGGTGGAGCAGCAGCTCTGCTGGTGTGCCTCAGCCCATGTTCAGGTAGGGCATGAGTCCTCCTAGGACACGCTGTGTTTTGTTCCTCTTGTTGACTTTTTCTTTTAACCTCTGTCAGCTGCAAGGGGCTTGTGACTGCCCTGAGATGCCTTTGTCCTTCATTAAAAGGGTTCTTCTGGCACAGGGAATTCTGTAAAGAGTGGGTGCTCCAGAAAGCCCTCATCTGGTTGTCAGTGTGGCACAGGGGTAGTGGTAAGTGAATGAAACTGAAATGCTGGTAGCCTAATGCTCTTGTGATGGGGAAGAGTTTTCTATTCTTGCTGGTTGGCTGTTGCTTTAAAAAAAAAAAAAAAAAAAAAGGAAAAATACAGAAGTTTTCCATTTAAGATATGGTGATGCCAGTATTTCATTTTGACATAATACTTTCTAAAATTCCCCAACTGTCCAAGTGCAATTTTGTTGAGCTGCTTTTGAATTCTAAGATATCAGGTAGGTATTCCTTATCCTTGAAGTCACCTCTGGATAGTGTTAGGATTTTTGTTCATTTTTGCTGTCCTTCTGGTAGTCCTTAGTATTTATGGAGTCTGAAGATGCCACAAAGCCATCCTGCACATCCAGCTGTGGGAGCTGCCCCATCCTCTTGCTTCTTTCTTTTACTTTCCATGCTCTGCCATCTCTTCCCTCCTCCAGGCTGGGCTCAAGCCCACCAGAGGTAAATTTTCCCAACATTAGGTGGGTTTTTTTTGTTTGTTTTGTGTTAGAGAGTGGGTAGTAAGTCCTGGTAACTTGGGATAGTTTTATAATACAGTGGTGTTTTTGTTTTAAATGGAGTTTCTTATATATTAAGAACAGTGCTTTTCCTGTGATTTCTATAGTGTCTAAGATTTTGGAGATGGAGAGTAGGAAAGAAGTATACATATCCACTTTTTTTCCAAGTGAGTAATTATTTGATGTGCTCTGTTTCAGTGCATGTTACCATGGCGATGACTGCAGGGACTACAACATCCTTTCCCATGAGCAACCACACCCGGGAGAGAGTGACAGTGGCCAAGCTTACGCTGGAGAACTTCTACAGCAACCTAATTACCCAGCACGAAGAGAGAGAAACAAGGTACCAGCTCTGCTTTCTCTCACCTTTCTCCAGCTTTTCTTGGTTGGCTTTTGTCAGCATTTGTTCAGGAGGAGTTTCAGCCCCGTGCACAGAGTGGGTCTCAGCAGGTTTTCATTACTTGATAGCAAAGAGCTCATCACCTAAAGGCGCAGCTGCTGTCTGTGCTGGCAGACCTGTGAACATGCCCTCCTGCACCAAGCAGTCACTGAGTGACTGAGCGCCTCTACTGTTGAAGTTCTCATGCAACTTATCACCTTCTCAAATTATTATTACATTATGGAAACCACTCTGTGTGTGGTCTTACTTTGCTGCACATGTGAGGTTTTTACTTGTGTGTGTGGTTTTGGTGGCCTCTGGTTCCTTCACATGTGCCACAGGGAATAAACCTTACAGAGGCAAATGCTGCAGAGCTGCTGATGTTTGGTAACTTGTTTTTGTACAAGGCAGTGGCTTGTGGTGTTTATTCATGCTCTGCAGTGCTGAGCTCATGCCAAGACTCATAAACTCTGCAGAAGAGAGTGTGAGAGACATGGGGAACAGGGTTGATGGTTTAGAGGTGTTTGACAGGATGATGCAGTGAGGAAAGGAGGCAGAGAGCTGTTAGAATGGAAGTAGATGGCAGGAAAGAGTGGAGGGCTGGTCACAAAGAGTGTAGGGCTGGTAACAAAGTGTTGGAAGGCTCTTGACTGGGAAGGAAGAGTTTTGGGGGTAACATTGTACCCACCCTCTAAGTTTCTTCTGTGTGATGCTGACTGGTACTCTGTGCGAGGGAGCATGCGTTGGTCATCTCTGCTTTAACTCCTCATCAGTGCACAGCTCCACTGTGCTGAAGTGCTGCTTGAATTAAGTGTCAAAGCGCCAAGCACTTGATTGTAATGAATGTTGTGTTTCAGATTGTCAGCAGTATGTGAAATTATCATTCTCCTGCTAATATGTTTTTAATTGAGGGATTTTCAGTCAAGTAGCAGGGTTTCCCTCTTCATCATATTTAGTCATTATCCCATGTAACTGAGTTGCTTCTATTTAGGCGAGTAGTCTGTCTACTGAGGGATTTTTTTTTAGGGGACCCTGCTGCACTTCCTCAAGTGCAGGAAGGCAGGAGCAGCCTGGCACCCAGCACTTGAACTGTGCTGTTGCCAGCAGGTGACCAGCTTCCTGAAGCTGCACCCTGACAGTCGTACAGAAGCACCCTGGGGGTGCACAGAGAGAGTTCCAGTATCCACACTGGCCCCTTGCTGTGTGCAGCCTCCCTGCCATCTGTGGGATACTCCAGGCTTCGCACCCCGCATAGAGCCTCCCCGCCTGGCCGGCACCAGCAGCAGGAGTCCAGGAGGGGCAAGCCCTGGCCCAAGCAAGACATGAGAGGAGGTGGTGGCAAATTCAGGAGGGTGCAATGAGTTAGCATGAGGCTAAGGGAAGCAGGACCAGTTGTGTGATCAGGGAACAGACAGCAAGACTGGGAGCAATGGTGGAAACTGGGGCTGTTTTGAGGTGCTGGAGGTAAAGCTGAGATGGTTTTTCCACCATTTCAGTGTTTTTATCAATTAGGAGTATGAGTCAGAATAACCAGCCTTACTTGATGATTATATAAAGAAATAGAAGTCCATTAGGCTGATTATATGATTGGGCCTTTAGTGCCTAATTCTGGAATCATATAAGTACATGCTTAAATTTACTTACACGTTTTCAACAGATTTGGTTACAAGTGAGGAAATGTATGGAGTGGGCAATAAGTTCTCAAATTTCTGTTTGAGTCAAATGCTTTGGTATCTGGACTATGTCAGGAAAAGGGGTCTTACTGTAGTGTTATGGTGTGGTTTTTTTGTTTGTTTTTTAATTAAAAAAATAAACCTCTTGTTTTACTCCTTTGCAGGCAGAAGAAACTAGAAGTGGCTATGGAAGAAGAAGGGCTTGCAGATGAGGAGGTAATACAACTTGAATAACCTTTGAAGAGATTGCTTTGTTTTTGTTAGCACTTCTTAAAGTTGGAATTTGATGAGTTTACAGGCACATTAGCTGTCAGGACAGCAAGTTTTAGTTTGTAAGTGAATGTTGCTTTTGTAAATAATGAGGCAGGCTGTGCATATGCTTGAATGTGATGCTTTGAGTAGCTGAGGGCTTTTCATACCCCTTTTTAGTCATTATGAAGCAAATGACCACAGCAAGTATGTAACATGCTTTTCAAAATTTAAAATTGTTTGGCATGTGATTTGGCTACAGGCAAGAGAAGGGTGAGATGCACTTGGGTAGAAAGCAAAATGCTGAACCACTTTTTTTTTTCTTGATTTAAACAATAAAGCAGGTGTTCCCATGATCTATTACGATACAGATGTGAAGGGAACTCTTTCCAGATGGCATGTCTCAGAACTTTTCTGAGGTTTATCACATCATTGCTGTCTGTACTTCTTCCAGAATAGACACTGGAATAAATAGTAACAGCAGCCTCAGTCATTTCTATTTATTTCTCGTTTTTTGGGTTGACATAACTTCTGGAAAGAGGGAAAAGTAATGTTGGTGTGTAATGCCATCTTGTGGTTTTAAATAACACAGTCGTTGTTCTCCAAAATCTAGCAGACCTGATTGATGGGTTTCATTATCAGCCTCTGAGATATTTTTGGCATCTTTGGGAGCATAAGCTAGCATTTGTATTTTTTCAGGATGAATTCCATTGATATTTTTATAGGACAAAATATATGGCAGGATTGGGACAGATCTTTCTTTCAAATACAAGTATTTTCCTGCCCTAAAACAAATAGATTTTGTTATAGGATAGGGTAAGCTGGATTTCTGCTGCCTGTTAGACTCCTTGTTGCCCATCATTTGTGTTTTTGGCAGGGTACAAGTTTGAGCTTTTATTGATCCTTTATGCTGCTGAAAAACAGAGTCCTTGTCTTAGCTGGTGACTTTGGCCTTTGGTCTGATGCACCTTGTTTGAACCTATATGTTCTTTTCATTGTTTCTATTACTGCCTCTTTATACGTAAATAATAAGCAAACAAACAAAAAGCTGTGCTTGAGGCCTCTTCATAAAAGACTGTGGATCACACTTCAAGAAATTCAGGAAGATTTCTCCTTTTACATTTTCTTTGTACTCATAGAGGAAGGGAGAATGCTTTACAGGAAGAGAGATCATATATCTTGACTTTCTACTGTCAAATGACTTAAATTCTCATGTGTCTTCCTAGAAAAAACTGCGCAGGTCACAGCATGCTCGCAAAGAAACAGAGTTTCTGCGACTGAAGAGGACGAGACTTGGCTTGGATGACTTTGAATCTTTGAAAGTTATAGGAAGAGGAGCATTTGGGGAGGTTTGTGGCTTTCTTGCTTGAATGGGATATTAAAATTGGATTGAACATCAAAAAGAAACACTTTAATTAACGAATAAAAAGTTTCAGTTGAGCAGTTTTATTTTAGGAGAATAGCTATTCGAGTAATTTTGCACATGTAATAAGACCAGTATGTACATGGATTTATCAAGGCCACTGGAAAAGGTCTGTTTCCTGCAGCTTCCCTTCCTATTAGCCCCAACTGATGTTGCCCATGCATCCACCCAGAAATGATAGATTTGCAGTTGCACAGCTCCTCTCCATAAAAGTCTTCTCTGCCCTGTGTCATATCATGGTTGTGCTTACTCCTGAATTTTAGCATACTCAGTCTCTCAGCTATGTGGAATTTAGTGTGCCTGCTAGTTTTTTAAAACAATGACTGCTTCAAACATCTGTTCATCACTAGTGTTAGCTTTGTACATGTGCTTTTCAATGTTTAACAAAAGAACCTTTCCATGCCCACCAGTTTAGAGCCGTTCTTATGTTCCACACTGGGGTTTAGTTTGAGGTAGATGGGATTGATTGGGTTATTTTTCTCATTAAAGGTACGTCTCGTTCAGAAGAAGGATACAGGTCATATTTATGCAATGAAGATACTACGAAAAGCAGATATGCTGGAGAAAGAACAGGTTTGTCTTGTATAGGTCCCCTAGATTTCAAAGTTACTTTGCTTAGAAAATTACCAAATCTCTCTTTGGCAGGTATTATTTAGTCGTTATTTTCACTTCTGTAGTCCCAATAATTGTACTGCTGTCCAAGGCATCCATGGAGTTGCTAGGTCAGTAGAGTAAGTAGAAGTTAGCATTCTTGAAAATGTTTTAGTTACAACCAGTTTGTAACAGTGATAAGGATGGTGTTTTTTTTCTTTTAGTCTCTTCCTTTATCAATGTGCATCTTATAGCACTTCTTTGTAAGAATACATTTTGAAGAAAATGCTTCTTGAAAAGCAATAATACGTCAAAGTAAAAACTGAGAATGTTTGATGTTGTCTTTTCATGGTCAGATACCACCAGCTGTCATCTTGTTTGTTGTTTGGGTTTGGCTTTGGTTTTGCTTGGTTTTGTTTTGTTTTGTTGGATCTTGAGATTGGAGTGGTTTTGTTTGTTTTGCTTTGTGTTTTTTGTTTGTTTGTGTGTGTGTGTGTGTTTTTTGCTTTTGCTTTGTAATCCAGAATTCACCACAAATTCCTGATAGGACAAAGCAATATGAAGAACTAGCAATAGTTATTTTTTAGCAATATGAAGAACAGAAATCAAGTGTGGATGTCTCAAGCAAAAGTGCAGCTAGAGAAAGTTGGGGTTACTTAGCCTGGAGAAGAGAAGGCTCTGGGGGAGACCTTTTAGCAGCCTTCCAGTACCTAAAAGGAGCCTAAATAAAAGGTGGGGAGAGATTCTTAGTCACAGAGTGTAGTGATAGAACAAGGAGTAACTGCTTTAAACTAAAAGAGGGTAGGTTTAGACTAGATATTACGAAGAAATTCTTCACCCAGAGGGTGGCGAGGCCCTGACACAGGTTGCGCAGAGAAGCTGTGGATGCCCCATCCCTGGAAGTGTTCAAGGCCAGGCTGGATGGGGTTTCAGGCAGCCTGGTATAGTGGGAGCTGTCCCTGCCCATGGCAGGGGGGTTGGAACCAGATGGTCTTTAGGGTCCCTTCCAACCCAAGCTGTTCTATCTTCCTTACCTGTCCAAACCCATCATTATTTCTTATATTATCTTTCTCAGCAGCGGTACTGGTAGTACTACTACATTTTTTTTTTTTTTTAAGTCATCCCAGGACAGACATTTTGTCTACTTATTGCTGTTTCCTTGAATGAAGGGAAGCAGAGGAGTATTATGTTCTGCCTCACAGCCAGGATGTGTGTGGTCTGCTGGCTGAAGCCCTGCCCTCATTTCATAACCTGATGTGGCAAGGAGGCTTAGATCACAGTCCACATTTAGTTTGTGTCTGTAACATTCCTCGGAGAGTATTTATTTGCTCTAACTTTCATTGCCTGGTTTGTTCAATGGGAAAGCATCACAGAAGACAAGTACGAGAGAGCTAGAACTTTCAAGCAGGGTGGCACTGTGAAGTTTTTCTGGCTGCTTTTTAAGCAAGGTTTCAATGTTATACTTCATAGCCACATTTAGAAGCAGAGGAGTGGAGGGTGGAAAGAAATCTTTTCTAATGTGAATATATGGAATAGATAGGGCTAGATAAATTAGAGTTGGAGCCTCTACAACAGAGAGGGAACGCATCGTCCTACAAAAAAGACACACATTAGAAAGATGTTATAACTGAGGAACAGATGCAGAAGACTTGGCTTATTGGAAATATTGCTTGAATCTGGAATAATGGTACATATTTTCTTTACAGAAGTCACTTTCTGGTATCTGAAATGTGAAAGTCTTACAGCTATCAAGAAATGTTTTTCCATGCAGATATTTTTCATTTTCTTCCACAACTAGGGTACATTCTAGTAAAACACACACCCTTCCTCCTGTCTCTATTACTCTTAGTTTCCAGTGAATTCATGAGGTAGCAGCTCTCAGTATGCTTTTCAAAGACTCAACTGGGACTGCAATACATGTATCTTAAGCATGGTCAGACATTCCCAAGCTCACTTGCCTAGGACCAACGTCAGCAGCAGTGGTGAATGTATCAGTTCTGGGCCACCTTTGTGCACATCATTTGATGGAAATGCTCCATCTTCCCTTCCCTTTTCTTTCCCCCTGCTAAAATAGCCCATGGCCATTTTTTGCCCTCCTTGAATACTGGCCATTCAGCTGACTGTTACTTAAGGTCATCTCTGCAAACTGAGATTCATCCCAGCCCTTTTTCCCTTTGGTCGAGGTATTTGCTATGCAGTTCAAGTAAGCTTCACCATGTACACAGGTAGGAGCAGTCTCCGTGTGTCATTTGAAAGGGCTTCATGCACCATTAGTAGTACGTACAGTGTGGGTTTGGGAGCTAGATGGTTGTTTGCTGTATGTCAGACATTTCACAATGCTGAAGAAATAAGGTTTTGCAGGAAGTAATTTAGGCATTCTATCACTCTTGCAAAAGAGGATTCCACAGGCTTATCTTGCCGAGTTTAAACTGTGAAGTATTACTGTGAGGAAGCAGTTATTAACTCTTTATTTGTAAACGTATATGAAAAAAAAGATAAATTCTGACATTAAACATTAAGCATCTACCATTTTACCTATTAGTTCTTGTGTTATTTACAACAAACTCTATTTTTTTCCAATAATTATGTCAATATCTGCATACTGAATTGCACATTAAATTTTTATTTGAGTTTGCAGTAGGGATGCTACCTTGCAGAGCTGACCATCATAACAGAGCTTTTTATTTTATTTTTTTTTAATGTTCTTAGTTAATTTTAGGATGCAGTAAAAATGGAATTGCAGTTTTCCACCAACTTCTTCAGTTCTGCCTGACAAACAGGAAGCTCAACAAGCCATGTGTTTTCTTTCTAGATACCACTTTTGTGAAGTTATGTAAATAGTTATTTTCAATATTGAGTTAATTTCTATGGTTTTTTGCTGTGTGTTTTCTGAGGACTTTGTAGGGTCTAGTAAAAACTATGTAAAATAGGAGTGAAAAAAAGTATGAAGACTATCTTATTTGTATAAAGATCATGAAAATATATTTTAGGATTAGGAATATAGCATGGCATTTGGTATTGATGTAATTAAATAATTCTTTAATAACAGTATTAAAAAATTTTAGGTGGCCCATATCCGAGCAGAAAGAGATATTTTGGTTGAAGCAGATGGAGCCTGGGTAGTGAAAATGTTTTACAGTTTTCAGGATAAAAGAAATCTTTACCTGATCATGGAGTTCTTACCTGGAGGTAAGCTATATGTTGTGTTGTTACTAAGTTGTATAAGTACTTCTTCCTTAGCTTTGTTTTCAGCTTTCTAGAAGTGAAGAAACAAGCATGCTGTGTAATTCGTGATAGCATAAATTTTAATGATGTTTTAAGTGAAGTCCCGGTAACTTAACCTTTCCTGATTTGTAGGTGAAGGGGAAGGATTATTGGAAGATGTTAAAATAGACTTGGATTAAATAATAATTCTAGTCCCATGTTCTGCTTTTTACTGACAAAGCTAGAAACAGCTTTAAAAAAAGTCACTCTTGATCAATTTTAGTGCAATACATTTATTATGCGTTAAAAAATTGCTGCATTATTCAAGGCTATCCAATTAGAATTCCTATTTAGGATTGCAACAATTTTACACCAGTTTGCAGAAAAAGTATGTTGGGTTTGTAGGTCCTTGCAGTAATAGTTTTATAATTAGTAGCTATAATGCTAGTAACAAGTTTAAATTTGGAATCTAATGGAGTTTCACCATTAAAATGTTCTGATTTATAAGCTGTATTTTCTTTTTTTTTGATTAGGTGACATGATGACCTTGCTAATGAAGAAAGACACCTTATCAGAAGAAGAGACACAGTTCTACATTTCTGAAACCGTGTTGGCCATAGATGCTATTCATCAGCTGGGATTCATCCACAGGGATATTAAACCAGATAACCTCCTGCTGGATGCTAAGGCATGTGGTGTGCACGTAAACTATCTATGCTTTAAACATTACAATCTGCAGATAATGCCATTCACAGTGGTGCTTATCACTGGGAAACTGTAGCGCCATACCAGTAGCTGGAATAAAGACAAAAAATGGTTGCTATCTTTTTATGGTAGAACTTCACTACACTTAAAGCAAAACTACCCTTGTGGTTGTTTTTGTTTGTTTGTTTGTTTGTTTTTGTTTGTTTGTTTTGTTTTGTTTCTTTTTCTTTTTTCTTCTTTTTGTAGTTGGAAGGTCTTGTAAGTGTAGAAAGACCCACTCAGGGCATCCAGATGCTCGAATTCATACACATGAAAGACTGGTATAGTTTGTTAGTTCAAGAAGAAGGAAAGCATGAAACAAGCAGACAACACTAAATAATCAGTTCACTTCCTGCAGTTATCTCATTTGTTTTATTGTCCACTCATGAGTGGGAGCAGTCTGTCCATTTGACTGCTTTGTAGTAAGCTATGAAATAGACCCACTAAGTATCATACACAAGCCTGTAGAATGTCTAGCACTGATCTCTAGAAACCCAATTAAAACTAGGTTAACATCAAAACAGAATAATTTTGTGCTGGAGGCTTTTTCAGTCTCAGTGCAAAACAAAACCAAGTAAACTAGCTGTACTCAGCTGTTGCAGATGTAGCTATTCCCAGGAATTACACCCTTTTTAGAGAAAACACATTCTCTCCATACATCAAGAATCAGGCACTATTTGCCCGCTTTCCCTGGATTAGGTAGTCCTGTGCAAGTCCATCATTCACACATGGACTAAGAAGGCAAGTGCAGTTATGAAAACAATTTTTTTTTTTTTGAACACTACCTTTCTAAATTGTTCTTATCTTATTTGGTGTTTTTTAGGGTCATGTAAAACTGTCTGATTTTGGGCTATGCACAGGTTTAAAGAAAGCTCACAGAACTGAGTTCTACAGGAACCTTACACACAATCCACCAAGTGACTTCTGTAAGTATAAGGTGTCCTAGGTAAACATTTAAATAGTTTTGAGCTCCAGCTATACCACATCATACTTCATTTCTGCTGGGTTAAACACAATTGGTCAGGCTGAGTGCATTTATTTGGATAACTGGAAATGCATGTGTTCCCCATGACATGGGAGCATTTCACAGGAAAGAAATTGTTTTGTGTAGTGCTAATGTGTTTTTGTACACTTGTATACAGACACAAGTACATGTAGTGTGATTATATTTTAATACATTTTTCATAACAATGTTACTGAAGTTACAGAAATGAATGAATGCTCTTCCAGATCAAATATGGGTTTCATGTGCTGACTTACCAAGGTCAATGACAATCACAACAAAACTTAAGAGAGTAGAGCTGTTCATCTCTATGCCTTGGCAAGACTTAGACATTAGGATTTTATTGCATAAACATAAAATTATTCCGCAGTTCTTTTCAGATTCTTCCCTTGTTGTTTAAAAAACATTGTCATCTTCTGTATCATACCTGAATACACACACATACACTACCAGCCGCAACAACGTTTGCTGATTGCAGATCAATCTGAAAAAATAAAATAAAATGCTAATTTAGAATTGCCAGTCACATATCCTACTGATGTGATTTGCAGCCACAAATTGGACAGTAGTTATTCATTGTCCTTTTTCTGTCTCCAGTGAAAATCAAGTATTTATTTCTAGGCAAAAAGCATTCTTAAGATATAAAATAGTTTTCCTCTGAAGACAAAATGTTATCAGTCTTTTACTTCACAAATGCATTCGTTATCTAATAACTATTCTCTAAATTAGCATTTCAGAATATGAACTCAAAGAGAAAAGCAGAAACGTGGAAGAAGAACAGGCGACAGCTGGTAAGTCAATAACATCATATATATATATATGTTTTTAACTATTTACAGAAAGCATTAAATAAAAACGTGGCATTAATGCTACCGGTTTTGTTGTTTTGTTTTTTAAATCTGTAAGGGCCTCGTCTGTTACAGTTGTAGCTCTTTTTGAAGTCCACGAATTCTAATCAAATCAAATAATTTCATTTGTTTGTTTTCAGAGCTGTGACTAGCAAGGCACTGCTCTTCTTTATGTTTTGTTTCTCTCACAAGCATCTCGACTAACTAATCTCAGGTGTCAGCAGCCACTTAGCAAAGCTGTATCTTGAATACGTCTCCTAGACTGAGGCTGTGTGTTTGAACTTGAGTTTAATTCCTGCAGTTCAGTATTGCAAGATGAGTAGCTACATGATTCTTTTTCAGAGAATTGCAGAGGAAAAACTTGTTTGGTCTCCCACTGAATGGGAATAGTATGGAAAAGCACTGAAGTGGTGCAGCAGGGGTTTATAGTGCAGAGTGGCCAAGTAATAAAGGGCATTCTGGCATTAACTAAACAAACTGAAGCATCTGTCAGCCATAGCATTTCAGAGTTTCAGCTCTGCTTGTTTCACTGAGCAGTAGTTTGTAAAAAACATCAATTGCAAATTGTGGAACTTTTTATTTTTCCTCCACATTTAGGAGGATGATTTCCATTTACTTTCAAGGTTCAAAGTTCTCACTACATCGTGTTTTCTCATGTAAAAGAACAATCTTCTTGGGATTTTAGATATTGTGAATTGTCAAATTCAGCATTCTTGTCCATCCAAAAACCAAGATACTACATATGAATCCCCTGGAAAAAAAAAAGTTTTGCAAAGTGGAAAAAAGGTAGCATTAATTTTTAAAAGAACTTATTCATTTTTTCCAGGCTTATTCTACTGTTGGGACCCCAGATTATATTGCACCAGAAGTATTTATGCAGACCGGGTACAACAAACTCTGTGACTGGTGGTCTTTGGGAGTCATCATGTATGAAATGCTAATAGGTACGTTAAAGACTGCAGGCCTAAGAATCAGAGGATTCAAAGGTGACAGGGTCTGTTAGTTCACCTAATATGACCTGCATAGTGCAGGTAGTAGGATTTTATTCACTACTTCCTGAAGTGAGCCCCAAGCATAGCTTGCAGAAAACTTTAAAGTACTCCCATCTTTCTAAGAAGACAGCAACAGGTAATGCCTCAGTTAGTCGTTCCAGTGAATAACTAACTGTTCACTATTAAATGCTTTTGAGGTTTTGTCTTCTTACCTGGTAGTACCAAAATCAACTTTAAATATAGTAGTATAAAAGAGAGCTTTTGGCTCCAACAATATTTTAGATCTGGGAGCCACAGTCGCAAAAGCAGAGCCAAGGGAGGGCCAGCAGCTAGCATTTATTGCTACTTCAGGCAGTGCCTCCCCTCTTGACAGTCTTCTACTCTGGGAAAAGCTTGTTCTTTTTTTTTTTTTAATCTTTGTGCAGGGTATCCACCTTTCTGTTCAGAAACACCGCAAGAAACTTACAGGAAAGTTATGAATTGGAAAGAAACTTTGGTATTTCCTCCAGAGGTGCCCATATCAGAGAAAGCAAAGGATTTAATTCTAAGGTCAGTAATAAAAGCCCACTCCTGGCTACTCATCCAGACATAGTTATCTTCCATTAGGTTAACTTTCTGTTCTGCATGAAGGAAGCTCTAGACTGGGGGAAAAATTGGTTTCTTCTGCGTCACCTTCCTTGATGGATTTTTCAGTCTTTTTCCTTTTGTCATTTGTTTAGCATGAAGGAATAAGCTGTAGTGATCTTGATTTGTACTGCTGCATTAGGTGAAAGAGCACGCTGGGGGGAAAAAATAAGTGATTGAAACTTTTTTTTTCCCCTCAAAGGGGCTCAGAAAACAACTACTCACCAACATTTTTAACAGTAAAGAAAATCGTTGGATGTTTCGGATTTACTCATGTTTTCCAAGACGCTAGTTTTTAATCCTTTCATCTTGTATTGAAATTTTATTGACAGGTTTTGATGTCAAGGTCAGGCAGAAATGCTCTGTTTTCCTGATAGATTTGGAGGGGCAAATGCTTTATGGCCCTCATGTGTTTTGTTTTGTTTTGTGCTTTTTTTTAAATATTGTATTACAAGCTTACACGATTTTGTTACAGGCAAAAAGGGGACTGTACTCGTATAGGCAGGGCTAAGAGCTTAAAATTTATTGCAGACAAAGCTAAAGTTTTATTTTTGTGGATACAGATAAAACCTAACTAAAATAAGGTCAAGTTCAGACAAAGCCAGACAAAGCCTGAGACCTGGTCTGGCTAACTGTTATTTTAAAGTTTGAGGTCTATTATTAGTACTTGGCATCCACCACCTGGCTGGACTATAGCAGAAGTATGAGCAGTTATTTCCCAGGTGTCATTACCACAAATAAAAGAACATTACAGTCTATAATTGGAGACAGTTTTATAGCCTAACTTGCTATAAACTTGCAAGGATTTTACTAAAAATTTTACTAAAATCCTTGCAGAAGATTTCACTAAGCAGTGAGAAGATGACCTTTTTTGTATTGAGGTGTACATGATATGAGAAGTGCCTTGTGAATCTGGATGATGAGATTGTATGGAGAGAGATATAATAGCAGGATGACTAAATCACCTATTAGAGGCTCTGCACATTTAAGCAAAAAATACTTAATGTAATGAAGGTCAGCTGACTTACGGAGCGCCAAGAGGCCCACATCCACTTCCAGTAGGTTGATGGGGACTCCACACTTTGCAAAATCAAGCTTTGTTTGACATGGATATGTTTTCCTTTGTTATTGTAAACCTCCCTCTGTGTCACTTCTGACACCTTTTGCCACCCTCAAAGAGACTCTGCAAAGACGATGTAAAAATATAAAGCAATTACATCTTTGCAAAATGTAGCTAGGGCTTAATGAACTCCAATGAACTTTCATTGGCATGCTTACTATCTCCTTGATGAAATGCTTAAGAGTCTTTTCCAGTCAGGTAGGCATCAGTCCAGAGGAAAAGAGAGTCAGCCTTTGCTGCTCCCTGGTACAAATCCCTGATGTCACCAAGGTGCTATTTGAGAACCTCCTCCTTCCTCTTTTTTTTCTTCAGGGTTTTATCCTTTTCCTTGTTGGTGTTTATCCTTCTGCCTACTTGAGCTGGTAACTGTCCCCATCTCAAGAGTCTTATCTCTGTCTTCATTTTCACCTTTCTTATCATGTCTCTACAGACTCTCACAGCTTCTTCTCTCAGGTTGAGAGTTTATTCAGGAGTCTGCGCCAAGACTGTGCAACTGGACCATACCAGAGAGAGGCCTTGGGTCTTCATGCCACCAGCCCCTAGACCTCTGGGGGGAGGGAATTGAGAGTGACAGGGAGAGTAGGGTATGTTTTGGACATGGCATGTTCTGAATTTGTGTTGGCTCACCTTATTTCCAAAATGTCACATGTGAGAGTAGTCTTCTATCACATGGTGTCTATGTTCCTATTAGTTTGACTTTAAAACATGAATTTTAAATAGTTGAGAATGTGCAAAGGAGTTTTCAGTAGTAGGGACATAAGAGTTTCTATTCCAAACTAATCTTGCAAGACATGCAGTAACTTTTCACTAAACTTGAAGATGGGAATATCATTAGAAAAGGTGCAAGTTACTGTCATCATGACCTCCATTTTTGGGAATGTTAACAATATTCTACTTCTGCTATTTTCCCTCATCTCCTAGATACAATGGGCTACTTTTACATTACTTGGAAAATACAGCAATTTAAAAGAACATGCTCAAATTCCCGATACAGGATACCATGGCAGTTTTTCGCTGTTGCTTCTGTCTGCATTTATTGTAACATTCTCTTTATTTTTCCGCCTTTTCAGGTTTTGTACTGACTCAGAAAACAGAATTGGTAGTAATGGAGTAGAGGAAATAAAAAGTCATCCATTTTTTGAAGGCGTGGACTGGGGACATATCAGGTACAGATGTGTATATGTATATATATATATATATACACACATATTTTATAGAGAACATAGCAGCCATGAAAGCAAGAATTTCATGCACT
Organism: Anas acuta; assembly: GCF_963932015.1. Taxonomy (NCBI): domain Eukaryota; kingdom Metazoa; phylum Chordata; class Aves; order Anseriformes; family Anatidae; genus Anas; species Anas acuta. The sequence goes on from NC_088979.1 coordinate 130,777,803, forward strand.
GTGATGGCAAGAATAATTCTCTTCAATGTACCTCTTATTTTGAAATGCACTACTGGCAATAGCGAGTGACAGCCAAGGTTTTCAGGCTGTGCTGTAATTCATAGATCTGATCAGAGTTTACTGTCTTGAGATTTCTCAGGTTTGCCCAGATTGCCCAGGATGGAAAAAAAAAAAGTGGCAGAGTGGTCAAGTTATTCCTGATTTATGCTCTTGATATTGTCAGAGAGCTCCTCTTCCATCAGTAATGGGAAATGCAGCTGTTGCTATAATTCACTATTTTTTTGTAATAGGAGCAAGAGAAAAGCAAACTCTGCCACAAAAATGCAGGGGAAACAGATGAATGAAGACAAAAGGCAGCAAGTAGGAGGAAAATGTAGGGTATGTCTTTGCACCTGAGTGAACCGGTATGTCTAGAGGGCGCTGGGCAGAGGCACTGACTCACCTCAGAGTGGCAGCCTCATTGGCCTAAATTCTGCTGGCCAAGCCTGGGTAGAGGCCCTGCTGAGGCAGCCATACCAGGTCTAGCCTGAGTGTACAGATGCTGAGCTACATCTGCATGTACGTGCAGTGGTAGCACCTTCAAACCAGACTTTGGGACCACAGATGTTTTCAGCTGCAGAAATAGCTACTCTTCAGCCCTTCTTAAGGCTTGAGGTAGTCTGCTCTTTCAGAAATACTGCACTTTTGCATGTGAAAATCCGCACAGTGGGCGTGTGATTGTCCAGCTCATGTACTTCTCATTTCTTCTGTTGTGGAAAGCTTCATGTAACTTATCTTTTCAATGTGGGAAACATTAATGAGCACCAACAGCAGTGACTTACCTGTTCATGCCACATTTGGCGATGTGGCAAAAGGGTTTCCCCATTCCACCCAGAAGTGGATTTAGTTGTAGTTGTAATAATCATAGCTGTAATCATTTTACAGCTGTAAATTAATAAGTCCCCCACAGTGCCATGTTCCAGTTTGAATGCTTTTGGTGGGACAGATCACTGAAGTAACTTCAAAAGCTACCTTAAAACTTTTTAAAGGACTGTCTGATTGTTAAGCTAATAAATCAGGAACGTGTGACTCAACTCATTTTGGATGAGAGATACTGACAACTGAGCGTCAGAAATGGGAGCTACAGTCAGCAGGTGTTTGGATGAGTTCCAGGCTGATGGGTACTGGAATTGTAAAGCAACATGTCTAATGGCTTCAAATGCAAGTAAAATCCTGCTTGGCTGGGTAGGCAGGATTTAAGAAATGAAGGTAACCACTGTGGTTCTTGGTGACATCAAAGATCGTAATAGCTATATGGCAGATGAGTTTGGAATGCTGTTTCAGCTAATGGAAAAGCATGTTTTCCCCAAGCTTGCCAAGATACTAGTGCTAGATAGGAAATTATTGAACCTTGCCATGATGTCAGGAAGTAGGCAGGCCAGATGCATCTCTTATGGAAACTTTGTACTTTAAATTACAGGGATGTTGTAACTGTAAAAAACTAAGTTAAAAGAAATGGAACTTAATGTATCTTTTTTTTCTTTCTTACTATTCTTTTATGTCTATCTACAGGGAAAGACCAGCTGCAATCCCTATAGAAATCAAAAGTATTGATGATACATCCAACTTCGATGAGTTTCCTGAATCTGATATTTTACAGCCTGGTGAGACTGCCACTGTAAATTCCAAATTTCAATCTATAATGTGCCGTGTGCCAAAATGCTCCATGGGTTTGTTCATTCTTGTTTATTAACTTTTCTGATGTCCTAGTCAAGGTAATATACAGGCTTGATCTAGAGATTCTCTTTCAAAAACAAATGTAAACATATGACTTCTCATAGCTTCTACTTCCTTAAAACTTTAGGGAGAAAAAAGATTGTAATAGTTAAGTATATTAATTAAAATGGTTTGCATATGTAGTGAGCGCCAAAAGCAGTAGTTTTCTACCATATAGTCTGTCTAAACAAATTCTGATAAAAACAGTCTGCACTGATTTGCTTTTGATCTTTAATTTTTATTTTTTAGTTTTATGCTAAACAGTGCCTCTCCAGTGTCTGTTAGCTATTCCCGTATTTAGGTAACACCAAGTGCATTTGTATTGGTTTTGGCATCTCAGACCCACTGTATTACTGAAAATGTACATCTAGATACCCAAATACGAACTTGGACATTAGCATTTTTGGCGCCTAGAGTTGAAAATGCTGTTGTAGAACTCTAAAAGCAGCAACCTGAGTGCTGAATATAGGAGCCCACTGCAGTGAATGTCAGTGTTCAGCACACTAGCTGTGCGGGCTGCTCACAAAATAAAACATGACTAGATCTCCCGCTGGCTATATGAGCCTCGCAGAAGCTATAACCAGGCAGAAGGCCTAGAAAAGGAACATGTGCTTCATGTGTGGGAGAACTTGGATAAAACTTTTTCTTCTGTTTGTGGTGAGGATAACACTATTGTGTACTCCTTCATTTGTTGTGCATGTGGCATTCTCAATGTTTTGTTTCTTTTAATTATATATGCCATAGTTATTTAAGAGGTTCCTCTCAATGTATGGGAGCCAGTTATAGTATATACATATACAGAAGATAATAACCATTAACAAGCAAAACCAAATTTTTTTCACTTCAGAGATGCATGCTGAAATTAAGTGACTATTAAGTCATTTATTAGTTACTTTTTAAACTACATTAAACTAGTATAAGTAATGCTTATATTAATTACAAAAGGCTGACCTGATTAGAAACAGGATTTTTTCAAGGAATTTATGATGAGGAGGGAAATACAAGTTCAGGACTGTTGATGTGTGAAAAGTCCTTTCAGAAGCAACACTGTTTTTGTGTTGTTGTTTTTCTTTTTGTTTGTTTGTTTGTTTTATTTTTACTTTTGTATCTGAATTCTAGTGCCAAACACAACGGAGCCTGACTACAAATCCAAAGACTGGGTTTTCCTCAACTATACCTACAAGAGGTTTGAAGGGCTCACGCAGCGTGGTTCAATCCCTACCTACATGAAAGCTGGGAAATTGTGAAACAAAACCCAGACCCACAGAAGAAATAGAAACCTCAGGTAGCTGCATCACCAGACCCGCTTGGCATTAGTTATCAATACATTGACTCTGGTGCGCATCAATTTCACAAGGAAATTCTACAGGATTAGGATTTCTAAGACTACTACAGGAATTAGTTGGCAGTGCCAGCTGGCTTTTTTTTTTTTTAATATTTGAATATTTTTGTTAACTTTATTATACAAAGGTACTGGAATAAAAGGAACATACATCCCTTTGTAACTGCACTGCCTATGTGTGTATAATGGTTAATTATGCCTCTCTGTCCTGTGGCTTTGTTTGTACAGTAAACTGTCTAATCCACCCAGGAGTAAAACACATCATTTTACGCAGCATTGTTATCATACTGCTTACCTGGTGGGTTCTAAATATGCAGTATTAAAAAAAATAATAAATCATTGCCCACATTTTCAAAATTCTCTGAGCAGTTGCTCAAGGGTGTTTCAGTTGTGGTGTGCAGATATACCCCATGAGTGTGGCAATATTGGATTATTCTAAATAGCAGTGTCCTGTGGGGCCTACTTGTACCCTGCCTAGCCTCGTTGCTCCCCGCTGGAGGGTTTTGTGAGCAGATTGTCCCTTTTTGTGGGGGATGTGGGGCAGGAAGATGGTCCCTGTGATCTGTATAGTGGCATTTCTGCTTTAATTGATAATTAATGGGTCCTATCATTGAAGATGATGATACTGTTCATGATGATGAACCTGTTGACAACTTCAGAAGAAAAAAAGGAATCTGAGTAACAATGACAAAGACTCTTAACAGATTTGTTTTTTCCATTACCAAGTTCTGAAAATATGGCAGTTTTCAAGATAGCATTTCTGTCTCTGTTGGAAGGCAGATAATCTTGCTATTGAGAATTTAAAATATCCTTTTCTGTCTGAGAAAAACTTACCCTAGGGAAGTGATCAAATGGCAGCTTTTTCTTTTCCATCTCCCTAAGAAGTTCCAAGAAGGGATGCTGTTGCACCCTTTTCTTTCCAGAATACCGGTAGCAACCTCTGCCGAACCAGAGGAAATGGAGTGCCCAACTAGACTTACTCTTCTGTGGGCTCCAGCTTTTTCTAGCGTCTCTTCCTAATGTGGACCATGGGATTATAAAGGCTCAGCTGAGTCTGAAGCCCAGTTACCAGGAACCACGAACAACCACAACTGGATCAGGCAGAGCACCTACACCTGTTCTCCCCACTCTGCAAGATGGGGACAAACTGACAGGGGAAGGAGACCCCTCTCTACTGGCTCAAGGAAACTGAAGCAGAAAACTGTGTACTGGCTATGATTTTGTTCCTCAGCTACATCCCTGCCTATACTAGCATATTATCTGCAGTACTTTGAATCTATCACAATACAGTGGAGAACTTTGGTGTCATTTTCTGATTACAAAAGAGACTTACAGCAATCAACAATTCACCAGTAATTGAACAAGCAGAGTCACTGTCGCTGTCTTCCTCCTTTAAACACAAGTGAAAGGCACTCTAAAGCCCCCACAACACCCATCAGAGTGAAGCACAGGATGTTTTGGCATGTGGTAGGGAAGACTCCATTAGACTGACTTTTACAGCAAAACGGAAGTGACTATTTATAAAGCTTGTACAGAAATATTTATTGCTGTTAGGCACCATGGTATCAGCTGTTCTGAATTATTTGTATGCTTCAAAAACATACTTTAAAGTGTTCATCTGTTGCATAAAAGTCCATTTATCAGAAAAATTTCTGTGCATCAGCAGCGTACTGGCAATGTGTGTAGTCTGCCTTGATTCAACATTTGCTAATTTTTTCAAGGCCTTCAGTGCTGCCTTTCCTCCAATACTTTATCTTCCTTCAAGCATCTAACATCTGCTACTTATGCTGCTTTTCTACAAAAAAAAAAAATAGCGTTCAGTTCATCAAAGAAGAGTATCCAGTGCCTCAGGGCCCACCCAATTTATACAGTCAGATTATGGCTGAGCTAAACTTTGCCTAAATGTTCAATTTAAGTGGGAACAACTATGTGACCTCCTAGTTTTTCTTCACAAATCTTACACTAATTAAGACCTCTTTACCGCTACTGGGACAAGATCCTTCAGTAATTCTCTGGTGTTGTCTTTAGCCATGTCAATCCAACGTAGTGAAGGTCAACTGTATCCATACAGAGACTGTCCAAAGCCAGTAACTTAAATCCACCTTTTTATACTTTTTCATTTCTTTCTGACGCTGGCATAGGAGCTGCTGAGGCTTCTGAGAAAAGGAAATTCCTTTCCTGACATTCAGTCCCTTCTACCAAGATGGAGGATATTGGGCAGAATATATACCAGATGCAGATTTTGCCCCGAAAGGGTACTGCTATTCAAAATAGATTTTTTCTTAGTTTTAATTTCCAATCTCATGCATGGGGTCACTATATGCACCAGAAGTGGAATTCCTGTGAACAACACATTTCTCAAAATACCACAGTTACCCTTTTGTGTAATGTAAAAAGAAGTCTTTGCTTGAATTTGCTAAGACAAGATCAATTTCATGGAAACTGCAAATGCTCAGTAATACTGGTGATTTTTTTTTTTTCTTGCAGGGTTTGCAGGAGGGGAGATAAATACATTCTTAATTTAAAGCTATCTATTAAACTATGTCTGTACATACTCACTGGTTTACAAACTTGGGAAACAGCTGAACCCTTATATTCATAACACTAAAGATAATATACATTTAAAATTGCAGATAATTAAACATATCAGTGCTCACATATGAGTTGTATCCTTCAGGAAACAGCCTGCAGCCTATTTAGCATAAACTCCTGTATTGTGGTAGTTGAATTTATTTCTTTGAAAACAGAATTATTTTAATCAATAAGTCCAACAAAATATTAACTACTGCTTTTAGGATTATAGATGGTTTGTTTTTTTCAAAGTTTAAACTGTGACACTATAATAGATTAAAAAGAACAGAAGGTTAATCTACACTGGCTTTCAAAAAATGGAAGTGCAACATATCTTTTTGCTTTATTTTTGTCTTATTCCTTTGGATGGTCATTTGTCTTTTTGTTTATTTTTTTTTCTCCTTTGGTGTTGTTTGTCACTGTGCCATTTATTTTTCTTATTCTTGGAGTACCAAAGATCCTGAAATGGCTTGATGATTGCAACCATGTGAAAATTTATTTTGTGGAAGTATGATTTGTTAACTTTTGTTAAAATGTGAAATTTTGTATGCAAATTCTTAGAGGTTTACTGGGAAGTTAACCTATTCCAGCAGGGAAAACCTGAGTGCATCAATGGAAGTAGTGAGCCTGAATCTAAATTCTGGATCTGAATATGCTGAAACTGGGGAGGAAATTTGCATTGGAGAACACATCTGAGCTTTTGCACTTTGTTCCATCTCTAATCAGCATGAATGCGTGGCCTTAAGTATAGGACATACACAGAGGTTCATTCATGTGCAAAAGGAGTTAAAATAAAAATTAAAAAAAAAAAAGCCAGCATTCACAAATCAAATATTGTTGATACTGCATTTGCACTGTTAAATTTGCCTTGCTGGAGCGTTACGTATTATTTTTATAGGTCAATTGTTAAACAGCTGAGCGGTTGGATACAGTATGGAATAATAGCATCTGATATGGGTGAATTCACCAAAGTGCAAAGGGGCTTGCTGAAAGCTCTCCACACTACTAAGAGAAATGGGCATAAGCAGTACAAAGGGTGTTGTGTTGGCTCCTTGTAACAAGGTGACTTTCCTCCTCTGCAACAGCAAATAGGGAATACTGCAGTTTAGCCCAGTTATACTCTAATGCTTAGGAAATGCTCTCACTTCTTCAATAATATGAGCAATTACAAGCATTGTGACATACTGTACCTTGTCCTTTTAATGTTGATATATTACAGCAGCTTGTACTTGGAGTCAAAATGGCAACTGCTATATTTTTCCTAGACTGTTTCATTAGTTGTGGTTGGGAAGGTTACATAGAAGCATTATAAAATTTATATGAGGCTTTTTACAGCATTTGAAAATAAAAGTAGCATTCTTTTTGTAAAGTTGCAGTTTTCTATTTCTTTATTTTTACAGTAATGTGCTGGGTTTGTTTCTTTTCCAGAATGGGAGACATCCTAGGGAATTGAAACACTGTTTTGTGTGTGTGTGTAGTGGGGGTTCATTGTCAGTAGAATTGAAGATGAGAATGCACATCACTATTCTCAATCCGATGTACAGAGAGCAAGAATTACCTGACTGGTACAAACTGCAGTCACATGAAGCTGCTTCTAAAAAGGCTCTTCACAGAAGGCTTCCGTCTCCTTCCCTGGAAATGATAATTTAGTCAAGAAAGGCTTCCATGGACAGTTGTTCTTCAATTCATCACAGGAACATTTTTGTCCTACTGTTCCCAATTCCTTACCATGTTTAGAGCAGTGGAAGCAGATGCAGTTGTTAGGCATTGTAACATTATTTTGAGGTGAGCAGCTGAAAGCAAAGAGGAGCTGGTACCCGCTGAGTAGCCCTCCAGTGAGTAACAGCCCTCCTCTGCTCAAGAATCACTGCTCTCAGTAAGCTGATGCAATTTGAGCAGGATCTTACAAATTCTATTTAATGCAATTACACTTTTCTTGCAGTAACCAGATGTTATCTTGTACTGAGCTACATCTCAAAAGGAACTGCAGGCTTGGTTCTTTTTCTCCTTGCATTTCCAAATTCAGTATTTCTCAAAAATACAGCACCTTAAATATAAAGGCTATGCCTCCAGGACATGCAAATATGTTTTTTTTTTTTTTTAAGTCAATCACTCAAGAAAATAGTATGTAATTTAGTGTTAAAACATACTGCAAATATCTGCTGTGCATTTTTTTTTGTACAGAGTGTGGCTTGTAACCAAAATGATTATGCTTTGGACAATAAAATGTCTTTCTGACAATCTTCCTATGAAAAGAGAAGGATGGAATATTCAAAACATTCTGTCTTACTAAGGGGTGTTGTCCTGGTTTCAGTTAGCACAGAATTAATTTTCTTCCTAGTAGCTTTTCTTCCTAGTCAAAAGACTGTCGTGGTTTAACCCGGCCGGCAGCTAAACACCACGCAGCCGTTCGCTCACCCTCCCCCCTCCCTCTCTGGGACGGGGGAGAGAAATGGAAAGTGAAGCCCGTGAGTTGAGATAAAGACAGTTTAATAAGACAGGAAAAATAATAATAACAAAAAATAATAATAACAATAATAATAGTAATGATACAATAGTGATAATATGAAAGTAATAATAGTATGTACAAACAAGTGATGCACAATACAATTGCTCACCACTCGCTGACCGATGCCCAGCCTAACCCCGAGCAGTCCGGCCCCCTCCCCCCGGCTAGCCACCCCTATATATTGTTTAGCATGACGTCAGATGGTATGGAATACCCCTTTGGCTAGTTTGGGTCACCTGTCCTGGGTCTGTCCCCTCCCAGCTCTTACTGCACCCCCAGCCTGTCCGTTGGCAGGACAGAGCAAAAGGCTGAGATGTCCTTGGCTTAGTATAAGCACTGCTCTGCAACAATTAAAGCATCGGGGTGTTATCAGCACTCTTCTCATCCTAAGCCAAAACACAACATTCCACCAGCTACTAGGAAGAAAATTAATTCTGTGCTAACTGAAACCAGGACATCTATGATGACAGTAGTGGTTCCCAGCTCTGGACTAGACAAGGATGGATTTGCAGTTCAGGCAGTGCTTAATGTAGTTCTTTAGGTTAATTTTATTTACTGGGTATGTAAACTTTAATTATCACAGAGGTTCTAAAATGCCTTATCCAATAGCTGAATTTCAAAAATGAACATAGATTTGAAATGTGCATGCTGTACTAATGTCACCTGTCAGCCCTGCTGGGCTCTGACGCACCAGATGAGAGTCTGGCTAAAGGAGCTTGCCATCTGAGATACCAGCTCCAGCAGCTATTGGGACAGCTCAACGCTGGAGAAGGGCAGGTTCACATATATACAATGGAACAAGAATATTCTTTGTCAGTTGTAATGGTCCTGAAGTCTCCTAAGAGGATTTTAAGAATTCATTATATTCTAAGTTACCAAATTTTCTCCTGCTATGTGCTTTCAGTCTGGTATTTTCTTTTTCCCTTTACTTTTTTTGTTTTAATTATAATTATTAACTTTAGTCACCACTGTTTTAGTGATCGTCTAAAATGGAGGCCATCTGCCAAAGGAGGGCACCCAGGACCCCAAGCCGAATCTGAGTACCTCAACCATGAAGCAGAACAGCCCCACTCCTTCCTGCTTACTGCTGTTCTCAGCAGCCTCAGTTTGTGTACTTGGCTGCACGGAAGCACTGCTGCAGTAGCCATAAGGGGAATTGGATCTGTGCACATGCCGGGAGTTCATCTCACCACCTCCTCCTCCCATCCCTTCTCTCCAGGTTATTTGATAGCATGGAGGTTGCTGTTCCCTGGGGAAGTGGGGTGTGTAGGTTTGAACCCTCTCACAGTCTGGGAAATTATCCCAGGTTTCTCATTTCTCAATCAAGCCAGAGCTCAGCTAGGGACAGCTTGTTTCTGAGTTGAACCAACCTTGATGCCATGTCCTGTTTCCATACCGGTTGCTTTAAACTGTTTCTAGTGAGCCACCATCTGCTGCAGCTTCTTTCTCCCGCAGGAACATGCAACGCTCAATGTCTGCTGGCCCCAGGCAGCTGCCTTCTGCTGGTGGCAGTCCCTGTCCCTTCCTCTCCAGGTGTCCTTGCCTGCCCTCACCCTTCCAAATGCTAAATCTTTGCCCTTGCTTCTGTGCCTTCCCTGAAACTAGATGATATTGAAAGGACAGCTCAACAGCAGAGAGTGTCGCAAGCTTGGAGCTGTTGTGTAAAAGCAGGGTGTAACCACTGCCCCTGCATCCATGTTTTGGAACAAAAGACAGCAGCTATAGGCAGCAGGTGTTACACACACACGCACCAAGTGCATCCTATACATTCTTTACTTTCAGGGATTTAGGCAGAATCTGCCCCTCAATGTGGATATGTGGGAATATGTCTGATGTGCAGGCAGCTGCCAGCTGCTCCCCAAGGGCACATCTGCACCCCTGTGCCCACCTGCATAACGGGGGGCCGGAGGTGAGCACTGATGTGAGTGTACACCTCTCCAGTGTTAGATCTCACCTGAAGGCTGCAGTGGCTCTGCTGGTTGTGGGCACTTACTTCCCTACTTCAGGCTTCATTATCTCTGTCTAATAACAACAAATGATCAGATAAGAGCCTCGATGACTTTCAGGTCACAACAGAGTGAATCACTGGTAAACCAGACACTCACCTCATGATTTTCAGTCCAGCAGGCTGCCTTTGAGGTCTCAGCCAGTTTCCACTGATGTCAGCAAAAGATCCCTATCAAAAGCAGAGAAGCCAGTGAATAAGTATGGTTTCAAAAGCAAGCTGCTTGCTGATGCCATGCTTTTATGTTCTTTAGGAATGAGAAAAACAGATTTTCTATCTGTAGTGTTAAATTGGTTGAAAAGCAGTCCATCAAGTATCCATCAAGAGGATAACTTTATCAAGAGGATAACTTTTGGCTTCAAATACAAAGGTGAGAAACTTGCATGGTGTTGCTGTTAAAGAAGAAAATATTGCACCTCATTTGTCTGACAAACAGAATTAAACTAATGCCTCAAGGAAGCTTCACAAAATGCACAATTCCTTTAGGTGCGTTTTTCTGAGATAGCATAGTGCATTACTGTGGGACATGACCCGGGCTGGGCCCAAGTTTGGATCTTTCATGTCCTGGGAAGCACGCAGTGCAGTGTGGTGCCTGGCTTTGTGAAGTTCAGCCAGTGACCAACGGATACCTTGCACTCAGCTGGTGGCGTTCTGCTGAGTAACGTCAAACATACACGACGCACTGCGTACACCACTTGGGGGACTTCTATCCTCAGATGATTTGCTCTTGACTTAGCTGCACAGATTTAAGGTGTTTTACATTCTTGTGTCTTTGCATTGTTCCAATACAAGCTGTTTAATCTGAGGCTGCTAACATCAGGAGAGAGCAGGAGTCTGTGCAATGGATGATAAACGTGCTTTAACCAAGGAGAGGACTGTCATGCAGCGATGTGATACATTGTTTGGACCTTATTTGCAGGCAAAGATGAATGAGATGATTGCAGCTCAGCATTTGAAAGACTGGTTGTGTGCAAGTACACAAAAAAGTGTTTTGTCCTTGGAGATGCACTACCCTCACAGCTGGCTTTGGTCTCTTCTAGCCACAGCATAAACAGCACTGGGTTGCAGTTCAGAGATTCTAGAGAGCTAGGACTCAGCTTGTGGGCTGCCTCTTGTACACCGTGGGCACATCTCAATTGCATTTCATTTTCAATGGGCCCCCTATGTAGCTTTACTTATCCTTTTGTAGACTAACTGCAATGATGTTTTTCAGAGCCATTAGACACTAGGCTCTTGCCAGACATTCCAAAAGTACCAGTTTCTGCTAGGAATGAAAAGACGATTTAAGAAGTTTATTTTGTCTTTAAATTGAAAGTGGCACCATCAAATTGAGAGACTTTTAGGTAAGACATATACAAGCAAGTGGATTATACTGTGGGCACAAACCGTTGCCAGGCAGGACTCCTAAATAAAAACACTTCTAAAAATGCTCATCTTTTTGACTTCTTTTAAATTTGTTAGAAAACCTCAAAGTAAATTGATCATCCTACTTTTTCCAATGCTCAGATTAGAGAGTGAGCAAGTAGGAGTTGAAGTTCTTCCCAAGTGAAACTTGTTTCATCCTGTAAGGAATTTGTCAGTGATTCACTGATCTTTAACGCCTGAATATTTCACTATCAAAACCCAAGCTGACATACTGCATACCATAACCCATATAACTTCACTCATTGTATTGTGCTGGGTTTTTGCTTCTTTGAAGGGCTTTTGTACTAGTTACTGAGTGGACATAATTTTAAATGGCTGCTTTTTGTTGTTGTTAGTTTGTTTTTATAGGCTGATTACACTGTATTTGGGCCATTTACATAATTTTTGAAGCAAAAGTCTCTCCTGATTTGGGGAATATCTTTTGCTTGAAAATGATGGTACATTTTACTAATGCATGGATTTTATAGCCAAGTCAACAAATTGCTTGAAGTATGGTTTGTGCTGATTAACTTCAATTTACTGTTATTAAGTTCCAGAAGAAAAGCATTAGCTAGGTAGCCCCAAGTAGCCACCTAAGTCCTTTTTGTGTGAAGCAATAAAAGTCACCCTAGTACTACACGGTTGACCTCTCCGTGGTCCCTCAGAGGAGAGTGCTTTTTTTCCAGTCTGTACCCGCTTCTGAAACAGGTCACTTAAGGGCATGGAGCTACATCAGCCCCAGCAAACACACCAGAAATTAGGATTCCCTTCAGGAGTATATCTCAGAGAAATGCTGTTTGAGTGCTCTCTGTGTTCTGTGTAGCAGCTAAGACACACTATGCTTCAGATGTTATTAACCATTCACAGAAAAGAAAAAGGAGTAATAATGCAGACACCTTTCTTTAACTGCTCTGTCACAGGCTATTATTTAACTGCTCTGAGGTCTGATTGTTGTTTTACCCCCTTTAGCAAGTTGTTGTATAAGTTGTTTGGAAAAAAAAGAGGTTATCTGTTGCTTACATAAAGCATTCTCTTCTTTATTTTATAGCTAAAAGCTGCTCAAGAGAAAGTGCTTTCCTAAAAAGAGCAAATATATCAAGTGTGGCCTATTCAAAATCAGTGCCTTACATAAATTGGGATCCTACTCTGCCAACACTCAAGGCTAACTATCTACTATGAACACCAGTTACTGTCATATATGAAACGTATGGAATGTTCAATAATGAGATCAATCACCACCTTTGAATAAGAAAAAAATATAATAAATGATGTTTAAAATCTGAGTTAATGAATTGGTGGTGCACTACATTTATAAGAACTTTGTAAGTGCCAGAAAATGTGACATTGAGCAAGGAAGAAAAATACACAGGTTATGAAGGTACTAAGAAAGCATGACAGGCAGAAATATCGCTAACGGATTGATCTATTTTCTGGCCTAGACATATTATTAAATACAAAAAAATTTGCATTCATTCAATTACAAGTACTGCTATCGTTACACTAAAAATATGAAATAAAATGCAAATAAGACATTAGCTCTGTTTCTAGTGAGTCCCTTCAAAAAAAAAAAAAAAAAAAAAAAAAAAAAAAAAAGAGTATATTGCATGCTGTATATTGCATGCTGAATATTCCCATAGGGAGAGCATTTGTATTTAATAGCTTAAAGACACTTTCTGGAACGATTTAAATCTTCAACTCATTTTGCCTTACAACAATGGCCATTTTCCACTTTCTGTGGTTATTGATACTCCGAAACATTTTCAGACAATGTGATTGACTGAAATTTTAACATTTGGTTGTCCACCAATGATTCAAACCTGAAAGATGAAGCTGCTAGCTTCAAAATTGGAGCAAAAGTATTTTGGCAGAGCCCCACATGAAATTTAAGCTTACTGTGAACTAATTCTTGGAGTTCTGAATTTGTGTTTTTTTTTCAGTATCAGTTCTAGGATGTAAATAAGTGTATACCAATGATACTGATTTTCACAAAGATGGCAAAACAATATAACTCCCATTTTTTAGCTCTTCCTACTGCCTTTTCTTTCATTTAAGGCAAGAGTGGTTTGTAATTGCTTTTCTCCAATACAAATTCTGTAAGACCAACTGAACCAGCATGACAGAATACATACAGCAGTACAGGGTAGTGACAGTGGGACTATTTATTACCTCAAATTCTGAGGTGACAAGTGGATTTGCAAGGGGGAAAAAAGTACCTTATGAAAAATAGTATGCTGAGAATGTCCTAGTGGTGTAATTGCATTTGCTCATTGACATCCCCAGCTGGTAGGCACCACTCCCTGGCCAGGTGAGCATGTATTGTTCTGCCACTCTGCCTCTTTCACACATCTAGTCTAGCAAGCACAGTTTGCAGGCCTCCACAATATTAAAGCCAAATGACAGCAAATCTAGAAAAGAAGACAAAAGATGGCACAAATGGAGTTTAGGACTGCAACCAAGTAGTTGTACTCAAGATTGCAGTTTGGAGTTGTGGGAATAGAAATGTTGTTTTTGCAGAGTTACATTGTTTAGAAGGAGGGAATGTGGTATTGAGATATGCTTACAGTGATAAGAAAGTTTAGCAAGCGACCTTGTAAAATGCAGACAACCAGACTCCTTAGAACAATTAGGTGAAAATCACGGTGTCAAGTCAAGTCAGATAAGTGAAGAAATATTACCACTTCAAGCAGTAAAAATGTCAAAAGAAATTTGAAATTTAGCAGGCCGGCAACTGAAGGCCATGCATTGTTTGTGAAGCATCAGATAGATTGTGAACCTGGATTACCCACTCAGTGGGGAAACAGGGGAGGGTCCTGCCATCAAAAGGTATATAAACTGTGTTTTGGAACTAGTAGATGCACTCTCTCCTGCTTGTGAGGCGCCCGCCATTGCAATCGCGAATAAATTACTACTTCACTGAGATCATCACCTGAGCCTAAGTTATTGGCTACGGAGTGTTTCTCACAGAGTTTAGGCAACTAAATTTTGCATAAATCTCAGAAAGCTATGAAGGAAAGATATCTTTGTTTTCTGGTTTTTAGCAGCTCTGTCACTGACTAGGAAAGTTAGTAATCTTCCATCACATTGTGTTAAATTGATAGGTGGTCAGGTGGATTTTTCCTGCATCATTTTGTGAGGATTTACTTTCTCAGGTTTTTAAAAGTATTTTGGCAAACATACATGTTTATATTGATTAAGGAGGTATTGGGGAGGCATTGGGGAGGCAAGGACAATCCCCAGACATGGACTGTATATCTTGAAACAAGACACTGGAACTCATGATAAGGAAGCGGCAGACGGACAGAGAAACAAACGTAAGGACTATAAATCTCAAAACTGGACATTGGAATTCATTATAAAGATACAACAAACGGAAGAATTGGCAACAACCAGCTCTCGCAATTAAGAAACGTGCCAATTCAGCAGATTCCTGACCAAAGGTGAAAAGTACACTGTGAGGAAGACTCGGGGTCTTCCTCCCAAAGACCCCTGCCCACGTCCCAAAGACCGCTGCCCACAATTCTTGGGAGGCTCTACGCAGGCGCAAGGTGCCAAAAGGCTAATTAGCATGAGAAGCGAGGGAAGGCGGGGATAGGTAATGCATATGTATAGGTGCTTGTAGAATATTGATAGATTGATTGTATAAATTCAAGACTGCTTTCCGCTTTGGGTATGCACGATAGGTGGAGAGATCCCCCGTGCATCCAGCGCTGCAACAAAGAATATACCACTTAAAGGAATTTCGGCTTCGATCTTTGAATCAATATGCAAAGAAAATAAGTATAACGCTGAGCTGCTGTCTTAAATGAGATGATGGAAACAGTGAATGAAAGATTTTTTGAGACTTCTGTTTCAAGATACTGGCCTTCCCAAGATAAAATACTGACCTGCCTTCACAGAGAAAACAGACATAGAAACATCTATTTTACACTTTTTTTTTTTTTTTTTTTTGTCCAGACAGGTATCACAGAATCGTCTAGGTTGGAAGACACCTCCAAGATCACCTAGTCCAACCTCTGACCTAACACTAACCAGTCCTAACACTAACCAGTCCTTCACTAAACCATACCACTAAGCTCTACATCTAAACGTCTTTTAGAGACCTCCAGGGTTGGTGACTCAACCACTTCCCTGGGCAGCCCATTCCAGTGCCTAACAACCCTTTCAGTAAAGAAGTTCTTCCTAATATCCAACCTAAACCTCCCCTGGCGCAACTTAACCCATTCCCCATCGTCCTATTACTGGGCACATGGGAGAACAAACCAACCCCCACCTCACTACAGCCTCCTTTAAGGTACGTGTAGAGAGCAATAAGGCCACCCCTGAGCCCCCTTTTCTCCAAAGAACAACCCCAGCTCCATCCGCCGCTCGTCATAAGACTTGTTCTCCAGAGCCCTCACCAGCTCTGTTGCCCTTCTCTGGATTCACTCAAACACCTTGATGTCCTTCCTGGAATGAGGGGCCCAAAAAAGGGCAAAAGGGCCCAAGTATACCAAAAGGTATACCAAGCTTTAGTAAGAATATTTAGTAGGACTTTAGCATTTCCTTATTGGGGAGATTTTTTTTAATTTATTTTATTTTTTTACGCAAGGCAGCAATAAACAGTCCTGTCATTTTCTAAAAAGCCCTAACTAGATGTAGACTTACCACCAGTGGTGAGATGTCTATTACTGCAAGAGTCTGGACTGTTACTACAGCACTAGACCTATTGCTCTGCTGCATGTGACTATCATTTTGAAGAAAAGAGCCTTTCAGAAAACTATCTTTCAAGCAATTTATTTCTGCAAGAGCAATTTTACTACTCATGGGTTTGTCTTAATGCTTCACGTGCTTGCAATGTCTTTAGACCTGGAGAGATAACAAGCATTCACGCACACTTCTTTCATCTTTGCATAATGTAATGAATTATGAACATACATAGGTAAATAATATTCTTGCTTTTATTAAAGCCAACATATTTTTTGTGTATTTAATTTTCTTTTTCACTTTTAGCAAAGGATGCTTTTCTTTTTATCTTAGAGAATAATTTTGTTATGCCTCCAGACCAAAAAAGCTATCCCTTTTGTGATTGTTGTCTGTTGCACAAAGATAGAAATTTTAACAACTTAAACATTAACCTCTAGAACAGATGCCGACAATGTGATACACTTTGAGAATATTGCACCCGCTTTTGCTAGTTCCAAAGGAGCTTCCTTTACTAGTAACTGCCAGAAGCTCTGGAAGTCAATGGAACAGTACACTTGTAGAGGTAGCTTTCTTCACACAGGTCTCAGATCACCTGGATCCAGCTGCCCTGTACACACTTGGCCCCTTGAACATGAGTTCAACAGGTAGGTACAGGGACACATGCAGCCTATGAAGATGGTTCAGGTAAGGATGAGAGAGAGAGTTAGGAGAATTTTAGCAAATAGAGATAGAGCGCTGACAGTATTAAACCAGTGGATGCTACTTACTGTCTTTTCTAACTATTGTGAATTGTGAAAATTAACTATAGCAAGAAGTCTTGGGCCCCTTACCAAGGTTAGTCTCATGATAAGAGTGTGAGCCTATCATGTGAGCCTAAGACACTGGTAGAAACTGGTCCTGTGGATGGGCAAGAGCCAAGGAGCAATTGAGTCTGCACAAGGACAAGAGGTCAACTAGCGGTGATGAGGAAGAGTCACCAACCTTCATCCCCACAACCCCTGGCAACCACCACCAGGTGACACTGCACAAGCGCAGATGGGAGGAGCTTGTTATAAATTCGCTCAGTCCCAAAGTAGGATTAAATAAAAAATAGGATTTATTAAAAGAATAGAGGTAAGCAAACAGCGCTGGGTGCACCGGGAGTCTCCGCTCCACCAGGACGCACACCACTTAAATCAAGTAGCTGATTTTTATGCTCCTAGACTAATACATATTCATTACTACTTCTAAAAAAAATAGGTTATTATAATTAGCTTCCGGGATCCAGTCCCTCCTACTGGAGCATGCGCATCAGTCTCCGGTGGTCCTGGTCCCTCTGCGGGTCTCTAGGGGTCTTTCATGCTGAAGGCTCGTAGTCTTCCTCTCCAAGTTTTTTTCTTGTCCTTCCCCTTTCTTTCCCCTTCTCCTTCTCCTTGGCAGCATGTCAAGCGTACACAGCGTCCCCAGCAAGTTTTGTCTACTAGCCGTCCTTCAGCTTCTTTTTTTTTCTTCTCCTTAATCTTCTGGCCACCTGGCCAGATATCAGGGGCTTGCATAGTGTCCCATTCAGAAGCCGTAACAGTCACTAGTTGTTAGCAGTTGTTCTGAAACCCCCAGACATCAAAAACTTCAAAGAAAAAACATACAAACACAAATAGCTCTCTTACTGACACTTCACGAGTAGTTAAAACATTCCTCACCGGCCATTCACAGGGACAGTCACACCTATAGCAGTGTTAAATCAATCACGAAGAAGACAAAAAAGGCTGCTTAACTGTTAGAAATAGGAGTTCGGAATAACAAAAGCAAAGAGGTTCATAGATTGGAGGAATATTTTCTGAAGACTCGATAAATTGACTAGAATAAGGGGGAGACTGGGACACACTGGGAGAAACTACATCTGTGGTTCAAGAATTAAATTGCAGGACGCAGAGGCAGACAGGACTGTTCTTTATTGACACGAATTGTTAAAACATTCCTCACAAGCTTATGGAAATAACTCATTGGAAGTAATTTTAATATGAAATGGGGACAAGTTATGAATATGTATATGTGCAAGACTTTGGTGGACTACCCCCGTGCTGCCCAGTGCTGAAGAAACGTACCTACTTCACAATCTTACTGATTGTGGAGTCTGTTTTCTGCAAGTCAAGGATGCGAGAGACTTAGGCAACAGCCTGTTCTGCTGCACTTAACAGCTGGAGCTGAGCAAGCAGAGGCTACCTGAGTGAGCTGGAGCAACACAGTAAAAGTGGTTCTGTTAAGAGGAACAGGTACTGCTGAGGTCCTGGTGCCCACACCACACATTGGAGAGATTTCATTTCAGGTTAGCTCTGGTGGAGTCGTGTGGAACAGATGCCCTTTACCAGGTGCAGTACATTATGCAATTTCACATGCAACTTGAGGTTTCCACACGAAAGGAGTAAAGTTCTCACACAGCCTGACCACTCCAGGATGCGAACCAAGATGCAGTGAGGGTACTGGGTATCTTCATTTTGAAACCGCACACCTAGCATTAGTCAAAACCAAGGTTACACCCTCAGTGCCTAGCAGAATGGAGGTCTGCTTACACAATTCACCACGGTGATAAGAGTTAACTATTTTTGTGCTACTTTTTACTTGCATGTGTGACAGTTCATCGCCCTGCCCACACGGCGGAGCAGATGACCCCCAAAAAGGTGTCACCCAACCAAAATCATGCCAAGATTCCCACTGAGCGCTTTCTGCCGCACCTGCCCTCCCTTCACCCAGCAGCCATTAGCCCCTGACCACTCCCCATCCGCCCCGCCACCATCTCGCGAGAACCGCCCCGCCGGGCCGTGGGGGGCGTGAGATGGCGGCGGGGCGGGGAAGGGGGGGTAAAATGGCGGCGGGGCTGGCTCTGCTGGAGGCGGTGCTAGTGAAGGGCGGAGGGGGAGCTTGGCGGGGCGCTGGAGAGCCCGCCCTCGGCCCCGGCAGGGCCGTTCCGTTCCGTTCCGTTCTGTTACGCCTCACCTTAGCTCACCTCCCGCATGCCGCCAGGGCCGGGGGCGCTGTGGAGCCGGGCACGGGGACGCCCGCCATGGCAGAGGCAGGAGCGGGGAGCGCCGAGGGGGCCGAGGAGGAGCGGCGGGCTGGCGAAGGTGGCGGGGGGCGGCTGCTGTGGGCGCGGGCAGGTGTGGGGCGGCGGGGGGGGGGGTGCCGCCCGCGGGGCGCGACCTGGCGTGGCGCGACCTGGCGTGGCTGTCCGTCTGCCCGCCTGTCGGTGGGACCCCGTGAGTGGGGCAGGGAGGAGGCTCTGTCCTGCGTGCGCTGGCCCCGAGTATGCTCCGGGCTGTGCCATCTCACTTCTTCCCGTGTCTTTAGTTCTGTCTTGGGGTTGGATTTGGGTGATCTTTAAGGTCCCTTCTAGTCCGAGCCGTTCTCTGCTTGGCGTGTAGCTGAAGTGAGCAGGGGTGGATGCAGCGGCGGCGGGGTGTGTGTATCCACAGGAGCCCCGAGCACAGCGTCCACACTGCATTTCACTTTGTTCAAGCTACAGATGTGGCATCATGCTGATGTGATGTGGGCAGCAAAGGTTTCTCTATGTTTGAGTTAGTACGCTGTTTCTGTTATGCAATTAGCAATGCACCTCATATGCTAGGATGACTTTTTGGCAGGCAAATGTAATTTAGTATTCTAAGTGTAGTGATTTTTGGCTCCTGCATTCACATGCCTATGCCTGTATAGTGAACAAGGATTTATGTTCCTATTCATAATCTTAAGTTTCTGGCACTAAAAAAAGGCAAGCTGTAAACCAGCTGCAGCTGCTTGTGCTCCCCCCGCCTTGAAAACGGGTGTGTTGCTTCCTCTTCTGGGGATTTGAGAAACAGAAGTGAAGAAATCTCTCCTAAATCATCATTGCAGTTCTGTTTAGTTAGTGCTGATTCTTCTAGGTTTAGTTGTTTTAAAACGTATTGGTTTGTGTGTGTTTTAAGATAGATGGGGATCCTGGTTGTCTAGAAGAAACAGGCATTTTTCTGTCTCTCTGTTGTTGGGCTGTTCAAATACAAGTATAATTTTGTAGAAAGTAATTAGTGTTTGAAAACAAAGTGTTTCTTATTTCACACGGTTTTTGCAGCATGTAAAGTCGTGTTTAAAACAAGCAGTTATAGTTTCTATGTGATGGATGGGAACAAAATCATAAAAATAAAGAAAGCGCATTGTGGTCATTTCCATTTACAAATGGGAAGGTAATGAAGCATAGGCTTTTATGTTTTACTGTGGAAGAAACCCTCCTCCCTGGCTTTGTTGTTACTCAATGTTTATACTTGTTCTTTTAACGGATTTGGAAGAAATTGAATCTTTTTCTATCAACTTTTTAAAAGATAAAAGTGTCTTCATTTGTGGGGAATAGATTCATACTGGTCAGCTTCTTAGTGTTTTTTTTTTTTTCTCCGCTCAAATGTATGCATTAATGTTAGTATACTTGCACATTATTAAAGACAAACTCTAAACTGGACAGTAACATCGGTTCAGAATCATCTTCACTGTAAAAATAAAACCACTTTGTGTGTGACTGGAAAACGAATCAATATGCATACGCTGTTGAAAATTCCCTGTCGGGCTCCAGGCTTGATGGGGTCAGCATTTTCTTGCATGTTTTTGATTCAAGGAAAACCAGGTATACTCAATTCCCTTAGCAGTATATGATCGGAGAGTGTTTTTGGTTTGTTTTGTTCCCCACCTGGTAATGAACTGAGATATATGAGACTCAGTTTCTATCAGTGACCTGATTTGAGCCTGGAAGTGACAAGGAAAGCAGGGTAATCTTTCAAGGGCTTGTCTGGTATCTTTTCATTAGGTAGTTACAGTCACACTTTTTAATAAACTGATAGGTTTGGGCACATTGGTGTCTGAGATCTATTGAGTGAATATTTTATTTAATTAGTTGTGATTCTTGAGTATTTTTTTCTGAATGATGAAAATAAATGAGCGTAGACACAGTAATCAGTGGCCTGTATTAATATTTGGTTTAAATTTGTATATTTTGGGATATTAAAATTTTTATTTTCAGCATTTTGTCATAATAAAAACAAATCCAGTGTTCTTAAGCCAACCTGTAAGAGTTTCTCTGTTTACTGAAGTATGCATCTTTTTCCTGTTTATGCATGCTTATGAAGTGTGACACAAAAAAAAAAAAAAAAAAAAAAAAAAAAAAAAAAAAACACTTGTTTTAGACAATACCTTCCTGGTATTTTCATAACTTACCCCTGACGAATACAGTTGCCCCAGCTTTAAAGGAAGGTATACTGTGGGCTGTTGTACTGTAAGTAGTTTGAAGATAGTTTTCATGGCCTGTTTTAAAGCTGTAAACCCCATAATATTTAATACAACTCTCACCCCTATTTAGAAAATATGGTTGCCTGCTTTATATGTGTTCAGACATGCAGGACCTGTAAAATGATGCCTATCATGGTGCCTGTAACTTTCTTCCTCATACAGCATAAAGTACTATAGATATGTAGAATACGTGTACAGTTTTTCTCATTCTGTAGTAAAAACATGGAGTAAGAATTCATTAGAATGATTTTAGAAAAAACAGTTTTGTAGTAAAGTAAAGCTATTCGAAACTAATTGAATCAATAGCTATCTTGTGTGAGTATGCATCAGTGCATGTACAGCTAGTTACATTTGTAATTGCTTGGGAAACCAGAGACTTCTTAAATCTTCAAACAAAAATTTTGAGCATGTCTTAAGCATTGTGAAACTTAAGAATCCAACTGGCATCTTGGGTAGTACCTCATTTAGAAAACCTAGGTTGCTTAGGTACCTTTGTGTGTTCATGCCTCTGCTTCTCTTTATGACTACACTCATAAGAGCTTCAGGCTGAGACCCTTAAATCAAGTATGTACTTGGAGGCTATATGTGTGTGTTGGCGTTTAGGTTCAGAGCAACAGCATTATTTTGAAGTGAATTCTTAGTCATCCTCACATACTGCTGTGCAGCTTTGATATAAATGAAGTAGACCTCTTTCAGAAGAACCTAAGCTAGAATGGTATTGTAGGAAGGTTAATGACACTCCAGGAGCATACCAAATGTACTCCAACTCTAGATGTAAAGAACTGAACCAAGGGTTGGTTCTCAGACAACTTTAAAACACATGCATTTTAAGGATTCTCAGTCCAGTGAACCAGATTGAATGGGATTTAACATAAGCTCCCTGGACTACTAAAAAACTAGAAGTGGGGACTTCTGTAACCACCTGCTTTGCTCTGCTGGCTTGTTGCTGCTCTGCTGTAGTACTGTACTTACTAATAGACAGCCTAGTAGCTCATGTGAGTAGATCTCAATTTCAGTAAGTAATCTAGCAAGTAAGGACCACTTATGTGCCACCTTAACTGCATTCACTTCTAACACGATTTTGAGTTCTTGAAAGCTGTCAAAGCTTGGAATTCCTTAAGCAGCTGCTGAGATGTGACATAGAGAATAGTTCAGTGTTGTATCTTCTGAGGACAAATGCATACAGAATGCCACCCAAAAGGTTGCTTTGGTTTTGTTTTTTGAAAGGTACTTGCTCATTGATATCTTACTTCAAATATGTTTTACTGAAATATCCCAGTAGATGGATTTAGATGTTGTTTTTTAGTTGCTTAAAAAACAAAACAAAAAAAAAAAAAAACTCTAAATGAGGGCAGATTAAGAGGGTTTTTTATTATTTATTAATATCTACATTACTTGTATTTTTCTGCTTATGTTTGGAGTGTCTATATTTATCTTGTACATTTTGATGATTCTAAGAAGTGACAAATATGTTCTAATATTAAATGAATATTTCAGGAGAGCCTATGGGGAGTAAATCTATCTCTAGCCAAAAGCTGAACTTTGACAGGGAGGTGAGTGGATCATGAAGTGGCAGTAAGGCATAATTAAGGCCATAATTCTGAAAAATTGTCTGGGATTTGTTGCATGTGACTCTACCAGGTGCTCTCTGTGGCTGTTGTATTGCAGCAGCTTCATGAGAGGTCTGTAGCCATCTTGTGTGGGATTCACCTTGCTTATCTGCAGATGTCAGTGGAGCAGATAGCAGCATCAGAGCTAGCTACTTTCTTCTTTGTATAATTACCAAAGGGAAGGAGGCAGGCACTCACAGGCTGCATTTCATCCAACCAACTATGGGAATATATTTTAGATTGAGATGAATCACCCTAAAAATGTTAAATTTCATTTAACCAACTGTATGAGCCTATTTTAGGTTGATATGAATCACCCTAGAAATGTCTGCTACTCTCCAAGAGGCCCTAGAATGGTTAGTTCAGATGTGGACATAACTGTTTGCTTGGAGGCATCGCACCTTTTATGGCTGGTGGAGTTTGGCCATAAGCCTTTCCTAATAGCCTGTGTTTGTTTAGGAATTGGAAACCTTAAAACTGCTAGTGGTACAGACGGCTCAGAAATGTGGCATCTGTTTAGAAAATACTATTGTCAGTAATTAGAAACGTAGAAACGAGTCTTGTTTTTTAATACATTGCATGGGATTCACACAGAACAATTACTGAATGTATTTTTCCACAACTGTATAAATTTATAACCATTATTTAAATGTTAGGTTTTGCCTGATTAATTCTAATATGTTTAGTGAGAACATATAATTTTTCATGTGATATGTTTGTATGGGCTTTCTTTTTTCATAGAGACAATGCTTATAACGCTGTTTTTTGTTTCTAATATTACATTTGACTGTCCTGATGTACATACCTAATATGCTTCTTCAGTATTTTTAAGATAAGTATATATGCTTAATACTGAGAACCAAGCAGACCATAAATAGTGCCTTGAAAACATATGTCTATTTGCTCAGTCAACAGTATGCCAGGGCCTTAGCAAAAGTGTGAAATTATTAATAGCATTAGTTTAAAAAAAAAAAGTCAATTTGAATTTTGTTAGTCTTGCAATCCAAGCTACTGTAAATAATAGCCTTTGGAGGAGCAAAACAAAATATATCTAGTTGAACTAAACTGTTTCGCGCACTCTTTTCAAAAGTAACTAATGATTTTAATCATCCAGGAAAATAAATTTGTAATAAAGATGGTCTTTGTGGGTTCATGAAACAAGAGTGGGAGCCATTTAGTTTCGCTTCATGTGTTCCTAGAAATGCTTGGTTTTAATGGTATGAAACCATTCACAGAAAAGGAAAATATAAGGAGGTCCCTCAGCTGCACAAACAAAAGGTAGGAATCCAGCTAGGAACCTCCTATCGTAGAAACACACCTTATTGATTGGATCCTTTATCCATCTCTCCCAACGTGGTACAGGCAGAGTGAAGAAGTCTCTTATTGCAGAGTGCAGAAGATAAAGGCATTCTTCAGGGGCAGACCTTGGAATCACCTAGTCTCATAGTGAGAGCTATTACAGAAAGCCCGAAGGGATTATTTTAAAGCGCTTTTACTGATTTCTTAAAGCTGACCTAGCTTTATGAACTGTTTCTGTCTGCTTCTTGTTCAGTGAGTAGTAGGTATTAAAAATACTTGTTCTTGTCTGTGAAATTTTAAGTATTTAGTTTTCTACTGCATTTGGTAGTTCTGAAGTTTTAATTGATTTCCCTATTTGTTTTCTGTTTTTTTTTTTTTTTTTTTTTGGATAATCTTAAATACGTAAGAGTATGTGCTGCATGCTGTACATGGCAGGAATTAATACAAATTCTTAATATTATCTATCTTCCTGAAGATATAGCTAGATGGTATCTAATATGGCATTTCATTTAAGATGTCACTGTGATAGTAAGGATTCAGCCTATCACCTCAACATTTCAATGTAGAAGTTCTAATAAATTGTTACTCATAAACTAAACATTCTGTTTTATCTTTTTTAAGAAAAAAAGTTAGGAGATGGGTTCAGTGTTCAGAACTTAGTGCCAGAGTGTCAGGAAAAATTGTAGTTATTTTGATAATATGAAGGATAAATTGGAAAAGCTGTAAATAACACACAGATTCCTTTTTGTTTCTTTAAAAGGAAGTGGTTTAGGAAGCAGGCTGGCCATCTGTGTGCAAAGGAGTATTTAGGTCAGTGGGTCTGTTCTGTCCTGCCTTGTTAAAGGATGAAAGGATTTGTTGTGCTGAAAGCATTCTTGTCTTTGGTACATTTAGGTTTCTGTTTAGTAAATACTCGTATGAATATGCATGAAGAATGATTGTTACTTCAAAAACCTCATTTAATGATTGCAGACTGCTGTTAAAGAAGTAAAACTACTCCCTATGAATAAGAAGTTCCTTTGGAATTGTTTTTGTTTGGTTTTATAATTGCAGGAATTTGTAGCAGAAATAACAAGTGAAACTATAAAGTGATGATTAATCAAAAAATATGTATTTATAACTTATTTTAAAATAATTTTAGTATCCCTAGTTTGAATGTATTGTGTGCTTGAAGCAACTACCTCTTCTTTCTGTTGTAGATGCCCAAAGACTGTTACTTTTTTCAGAAGTGTTGATTTTCTGTGTTCCCACCACTTACTTTTCTTTGGAACTTCCTATGTGGCTTAATGAGTTAAAGAGATTTCTAAAATAAAACGGGCTGACTCTGTGTAGTCTGACTTGGTAGAGAGAGGATTAGTGGAAGACCAGGCAATGTTCTTCAAGTATTAGTCTATTTTCATTTAACTCTCTAGAGTAATATTCCAACAGAAAATGAGGACCTAGGAGGTAATTTTTCTGGTGTAAGATGCATTTATACCCAAGAGGGGAAAAAAGCATACGCTGTGCTTCATTCATTTTACAGACAACACAGATGCTAAAAAAAAAAAAAAAATACTCTTAATAAAGTATCCAGATTTTCTTCATGCTGGATTTTGAAAGTGCCTATTTGTTTTTTGCCTCCTGCAAAAGTAGGAGATACTTGCTTTGTAGAATTAATCCTTTCTTGTTTCTAGTTGTATGATGCTGGATAGTTTTCCTCACTAACATGGGAAGCCTAAAGGATTGCCTGCATTGCTGAAACAAATTTAGCTCTATTTCTTTAAGCATCAGCTGGGTAATTCTTTGTAATAACTTTGCACTGAGATAGGGAATAAAAAGTGCATTAGTGCTTAGGTTCCTTGAGAGTACGTTCCTTTACCGGTAGGTTGCTAGGATTATTTTGGCTTGTGACTTTTTTTTTTTCTGTCTGAGAAAGAAAGCTGTTTTCCTTGATAGGAGAATTTTCAAGGGTTCTCTGAGATATGTGACAAGCTTTCAAGACTCTCTTGGCCTATGCGATTGATGTTATGAATAACTATAGATTTTATGTCAGAAACATAGCAAATCTTCTTTTTTTGGGATGCTCAGCTTGTTTAAAAAACATAGCTTATTTTATTTTGTTTAAATTGAATGTAGAGTTAATATTTGGATCTGCTAGCTAATGCTGCATCTTGTGGAGCAAGATGCTTGAGGTGCTGGGAGATTTAACTGTAGTCTGTGGAAACTGAGGAAAAAGGTATATTTTTACATTGCATTAGGCTATTGAGTAAGTTGTGGAGGTCTTTATAGGACTGTGGAAAAATGATGTGCTGTTTTCTGTACATAAGTTGTAGCAGTGTAACTTGGTTTTTGTCTCAGGTGTAAATCACCTACAAATGTGTTTTTTTTTTCTTTTCTACAAATGAAAGTCAGAATGAATGCATGATGATGTAGCTTGCATTGAATGCTGAGCTTTTTTTCTTCATTTATAGATAATTTCTCAATAGATGGAAGCCCGTGCATTACTTCTGGAGTCTCAAGCCTCATGAATCCAATAACTAAGACTGTTACTGCTTCTTTCAACGCTTCTGTGGCTGAGATTCCAAGGAAGCGCAAAGGAAGTGATTCTGATAACCAGTAAGTAAATTGATTGTTTGTGTCTCCACATAAATAAAGAGGATTAGAAAGTTACTGTGCCATAGAAATAACAAATGAGCATCTCAAATTTATTACAACTATTTATTTCAGTTCTTCTTCTAAAAGTGTTGACAGTTCTGATCACTTAAAACTCAAAAAATAGAATCCTTGAATCCAGGTGATATACGTGTATGTGGGTTTCTGTAATGTGTCTTCCTGTCCTGAAGTGTCTGGTAATGTGTCTTTAATAATGAAACTTCAATCCTGACACGTTTCTTTTTCTGCTTGCAGCAAATTATTAAATAGCTTGAAGTCTCAGAAGTGCACCTTTGAATATCATTTTTAATCTCTTTGATGTAGAATTGGAGAATCAGAACTGCTTCTTCAGTGAACAGGGCAGCCATTTATATAAATATCCAGAGAGAGCTGTGACCTAAAAATGAGTACCTTCCTGCAGTAGTACTCGGTCTCTTTAAGTGCACTGATACTATTAGCTGTTTTCTCCAGTTTTATAACAGCCAAACAGATACCAGTTAACCAAGCAATTGTTCACACAAAACAAAAAATACAATTTCAAGTCCTTTGTTCAAAGTTACATTTATCAGCTAGAAGTAAGTCAGCATGCAGATCTACTGCATTACAAGCATCTCTCTGTTACAAGTGTGGAAAATCCACTTTAAAAGGATGGGGATCGTAGGAAATTTACATGTATTTGTGATTATTAAAGCAATTCTCTTTAAACCATGCTTTTTCCATATATAGGCCAGTGATCTACAGAATGTAGCTATACTGTGGATGTTGATGTAATTATCAACTCGCAGCTTCATGTCTATCGAGAAGATCTCTGAAAACTCCAGAAAGACAATAGCTTCTGAAAGAAGTCTCCATTGTTTTTTGTTTTTCTGTACTATTAGTTGATTTTACATGTTTAATGAAAATGCTGGTTGTTCAATAGTGTTTCCCTGAAGTTTGGATCTGTTTCTGATTTCATAAAACTTCTGTCAGAAAAATAATGTGTAAGTTGAAAAAGTATCATTTTATAAATACTAACAATCCGTTTGTAAAAACTAATATTCTTGCTGAGAATGAGTGAATAATCAAGTGGGATTTCCACACTTTTTTTTCTGCACCATTGAGTATATCAAGTCATCTTGCATTTCAAAGTACATTCAGCTCACTTCATTACCTGTTTTGTAGGGTTGCGGTTGAAGTTGATGGTGATCCTCAGAAAAGGTACTCTTTGTAAATGAATCCATTTCTGTTTTCAATGTTCTGTCCCACTTTCCCATTTGTCTAGCTAAGCTGCGTTGTTTGCCTTAAGGAATGCTTGTATAAGGATATGTATCTGTGTTGTGAAAGGTGTAGCTAATTAGTGGGGTGGATAGATCCATTCAGTGGTAAAGTTTTCTACTGTTTCTTTCAAAAATAACACTAACGAGCTCATATATTTACCAGACTTATTCATGTTGAAATTAAGATACAAATAGGAAAGAAAAGAGTAACTGTTAAATAAGGCCGACGAGGTGAAGGGAATATCTCATGCTCTTCTAGGACTGGCACATCTAAAAATGTTTTTCAATTTTTTTCATCCTTCATGGTGTGCTTTTTAAAATATAACTACCACATATATGTTAAAATAATGTTATTATGAGGTGACAAGCCAACATTAATATTAGCTGTGCGGTATAAATAAAGCCTATGTGTGTATTATGGAGTAGTTATTAGTTACATTATTACTTTGTGATTTCTTTCTCTGCACCTCAATACCTTACTTAGAATTTATATGTTTATATGTAGCTGTCCAGTATTCTATTTTATCCTTACAGTCAATATTTGGTGCATGATTTATTTGGTAGTATTAAAACCTTCTGTGCATAAATTATTTTTTTTTGGACTTTTCCATTGTGCTCGTGATGGAAATATTTGAATAAAGATAATTCTCTTTTATATTTAAGACCCTCACTTCATTTTTAGAAGAAGTAAGGAATTATGATTAATAAATCAAATAATAGATGAAAAGGTGGTGGTAATTTATTTTGAATAATAACAATCCTGTTCTTGCTGGTACAAATAAAGGACACCTACATTAGAGCCATGAGGTACACTTTCACTCTGTGTTCAAGATAGTCTTAACCTAGCTATTTATATCAATAACAGCACATCTGTTAGGACAGAGGCTATATAAATCCATCGAAGGCTGTGACTGGTTGCTTGAACAGCAAACTTGTTCAAGTTTCTTCCCTAAGTGAAGCTTCTGAGGGAAGAGATACAGTCAAGACTCTGCATGCTGCATTGCAGGTGATCTGGCTTTACTTTATCTCTTCACCTCTTACGGTCAGATAAGGTAACTTTTACAGTGTCAAGGAATCATCTAGGTTGCAAAAGACCTTCAAGATTACCAAGGCCAACCATCAACCTGACCTGTTGAGTACCATCCCTGACCTGTGTCCCTTATTGCCACACCTATGTCTCTTCAGGGATGGTGACTCCACCACTTCCTGGGCAGCCCATTCCAATGCTTCACCACCCTTTCTCTGAAGAAATTTCTCCTAATATACAATCTAAATCTCCACTGCTGCAACTTGAAACTATTTCCTTGTGTCCTATTGCTCGTCATCTGAGAGGAGAGACTGCCAGCCTCCTTTCACATAGTTGTAGAAAACAGTGAGGTCTCCCCTCAGCCTCCTTTTCTTCAGACTAAACAACTTGTTCCCTCAGCGGTTTGTCATGAGTTCTGTGTTCTAGTCCTTTCTCTGAACAATGCTCAAGCAACTCAGTATCCTTCTTGCAATGAAAGGCCCAAAACTGAACACAGTATT
Source organism: Anas acuta (assembly GCF_963932015.1). Taxonomy (NCBI): domain Eukaryota; kingdom Metazoa; phylum Chordata; class Aves; order Anseriformes; family Anatidae; genus Anas; species Anas acuta. The sequence goes on from NC_088979.1 coordinate 130,807,675, forward strand.
TGAGGTTTGGTCTCACCAGTTCTAAGTACAGAGGGATAATCACTTTAGTAGGCCTGCTAACCACACTATTTCAGATGCAAAGCCGATACCATTGGACCTCTTGGCCACTGGAGTACACTGCTGGCTTGTGTTCAGATGGCTGTCAAGCTAGCACCCCCAAAGGACCCTTTCTGCTGGGTGGCTTTCTAGCCACTCTTCCACAAGACTGTGTTGCTGCATGGGATTTTTATAGCCCAAACGCAGAGCCTGGCACTTCTTAGTCTTGTTGAATATTGTGTGATTGGACTCAGCCCATTGATCTAGTCTATCCAGATCCCTATGCAAAACTTTTTTACCCTCAAACAGATAGGCGGACCTGTCAAACTTGATATTGTCTGCAAGCTTACAGAAGGTGTTCTTAATCCCCTTGTCCAGATAATTTTTATCAATATTAAAATTTTTTATCAATGTTAAACAAGGCTTGCCCCAATACTGTGCCATGGGGAATGCTACTGGTGACTGGCTGCTATCTGGGTCAGACTAGTCCTAGTCACCAGTCACTAGGACTCTCTGAGCCTGGCTGTACAGTCAGTTCTTCACGCAGCAGTGTAAGCCTGTCCAAGCCTTGAGCAGTCAGGTTTTTCCAGGAGAATACTGTGGGAAAGTGTCAAGTTCTTTACTGAAATCTAGGTAAACAGCGTGTATAGCCTCTCTGTCATCCTTACTGCAGAAGGAGATCAGGTCAGTAAGGCAGGATCTGTACTCCATGAACACATGATGGTTGCATCTGCTTACTTGGTTTTTTCTGTGTGCTGTGAGATGACATTCAAGATGATCTGCTCCATGACCTTCCCTGGTACCAGGGTCAGACTGATAGGCCTGTGATTCCTCGGATTCCCCGTAGACTTGTGAATGATCAAATGATGTAGCAGGTCACCTGCAGTTTCCTAGTGAATTATAGGTGCTTCATCTCGATCCCTGTCACTGTTTTCTAGCTTGGGGCTGGGAACAATTGGCCTTGCTAATAAAGGATGAGACAAAAAAAGGGATTAAGTACTGGAGTTTGTAGTATATGCACGTTTCTGGTAAAAGTTTATTTCAAAATGAAAGAAGAAATATTAGGTATTGATAACTCCTCCAGATCTGAAACAGTTTCACTAAAGATAAATTCTAGGGTCATGTGAGCCCAACCTAATCCTGAATTCGGGTTTATCAGACTACCTGGAAGATGCCTGGGTTTTAGTAAAATCCAGGTTGAGCAGCTGGATCCGTGGATTGGTTTTGTGTTAGTTTGACTCTGGCTGCTGTATCCTTCCTTATTGGGGTCAGTGCCGGGTTGTAGGTGGAAGCAGCTTTTGAAGTCTTTTCTAAAGCTTTAATCTCCAGCTTTCCTTCCACCTCTTACTTCTGTTTTCTTATAGGAAACAGCCACTGCCTGATTGGCTTGTCTCCTTACAATCCTGCCACAACATACACATCTTCTAAAATGATCTTGAAGCTAGCAGGTCTCTCCTCTGGAATGAAGCTTAGAGTACTACATGAGGTGTCTCCACTGCTGAATTAAAAAAAAAAAAAAAAAAAGAGCTGAAGTACTGTTGTATAGATTTAAAAAATGCTTGTATCAGTTTCTTTTAAAGAAAATAGTTGCCGATATTAGTGTGGAACTGCCTCTCTGCAAGTACCAAATTGCTCATACTGAATTGGCAAGACATCTATTAGGCCACTTTCTGAATTTCTTGAAGATTGTGGTGGGAAATACTGTGATCTTGGAGAAGAGAAAAGATCATTGCTTTTGTTTGAATTATTGTTTAAGTTTTCCTGCTGCTAAGTATTTATCATCATATTGGTGCTATGACTGTCTTTCATTTATGGTTTTCTTATATAGACTCTTTCCAGTCATTGCTGTGGGGTATGGGAAAACTTTAATTTTTACTTCTTTTTTGGTCCTTGAGCAATTATGTTATATTTTAGGGCCAGCCTAGGCTAGGGTTGTTTTTTTTTTTAATCTTTTGGCAATCAGATTTTGGAAATAAGAACATTAATAGAGGACCCTTGAAAAATTAAAAAAAAAAAATACACTAAATCAAGACTGGACTTAAGCTGTTTGAATGTACCATTAATTTTGTTTTCTTTAGGTTAGAAATAGCTCTATAATAATGAAATATCCCTGTAATATGTTCACATAACTGTGAATATTGGAAATTACGTTTTTTTTAATTTGTGTTACGCATCACTTTCTAGATAATGTTTGTGTTAGGAATTTTTGTGGTTTTGGTTTTGTTGGAGTGACAGTAAATTTATAGCATTTTCTGTATTTTCTTGAATTCATGGAAGAAGTGCCTAGTACTAAATATACAATGTAAGACTTTATATCTTGTTTTCTCTAGGAGTGAAGATGAAGAACATCTTAAGATAAAAGATTTCAGGTACTAACTTTATAGCATTAAATGCTATACTCTCAAGTTGTGTATAAAGGAAGCTAGCTGATCCTCAGGCTGCATGAATTGAGGAATTGTTTCTTCTGGATTTGTTTACACATGGAGGTATTTAAGAATCATCCCACACAAAAATGGATTCAGTGAAAGCATGACAAATAATTCTTGTTCTGGAACAAGTGCTCATATATGGAATTACTTAATGATTGTCACTGCACTGTGAATTCACATCTTACCTTAATGCAAATTAAAATTGACAAAAAGTACTTGTCTAAAGCATTATTTATGCAATATGCTAACTAGTAATTATTGTAGAAACAAGAAGGTTGGAAAAGACTTCCAAGATGATCTGGTCTCCATTAAATTAAATAGAAGAAATTAAATAGTGTTCCGAACCAAATTTATAGTTTTTTAAACTCCAAAATTTGTTTTTCTTTAATGAGTACCCCAGATCACTATGTAAAACTGTATTTTGTACATTGCTTTGATACTCGTGTTGTACTGTTAATTTTTTTCCTTAGATGTTGGATTTTTATTTTATAAAAAAAAAAAAAAGTATATGTTGGAAGACATTCTTGAGGGTTTGATCAACAGTTAATCTCTGTCCAGTGTTCCTTTTCACGAGCTTATTAGGAAACTTGCTCTTCTCCCTTCCTGCTTTTAACTGTGGAATGTAACAGCAGGCTTTCTGAATCATCAAGTTTCACTAAGATTTCTGTATCAATAAATTATTCTTAAATATTAGAGGTGTGGAAGATTGTTCTGTTTCCCCATATGTTTGTAACCATTTTCCCGAGGTTCAAAGTACAAAGAGCATACATAATATATTATTTGACTGGCCCTACCCTGATACAAAGGAAAAGTGGAGTGAGCCAAGAATAACTGATGAAAGTAAACTAAAAAAGGCTTCGGGGGGGAGGGTAGGGGGGTGGGAATTTGTATGAGTTTTCCAAAGTTACCCATGTGGAGGGGAAATTTCTTTTTTGTGCTTCCAAAGGAAAATAATTAAAAACAAAGAAGACTACATCTTTAAAACTGTACTTCACTCTTTCTAGCAGGCCAGAGTTATTGAACTTTATTATCTTTAATGCTTTGTTACAATACACTGAAAAGGAAGAATTTGGGGATCAGTTAAACAAAACATGTTGCTTGATTCGGTTAACTGCCATTGTGTCTGGTCTCAATCAGAAAGGTTTGAAATAATCCTTATTTTAAATGAGTGGCTAGCTTGTCTTCTGAGTGAGAAGGGAATAGAATTAATTCAACTTTTCTTGACCAGCTAAACGGTAGAGGGACGATGATCAGCTAGAAAGTCAACATACTAGACTAGAAAGAATTTGAGAAAAGGTGACCTGAGATAAAAATGTATTTGTGATACCTTCACAGAGGCTGAAACCCTTCCTTAATCCACCTTACTAAGTGAATGAAGGGGGAAAGCTTTCTGAAACACCACTAGTGGAAAATAGATGAAGCATAGCTTTTTCTTCCAGTTTCCATAGCATCTCTTATAACCACATGTAACTGTCATTTGTGCTGTGAATAAATGCTTGTATTTGTGTCTTTTTTCAATACAAGTTATTTTCACACTAAATAAATAACAAGAAGACAATGTTCATTCTGGATTATTGTGAGTTTGCATAGACAGAGCTCAGAGATACTTCAGCGAGTGCTTAGAGCATTATTTGTTTAAAAAGAAATAGTAGTAGAATGAATTCACCATCACATTACACAGGCTAGAGAACAGCAATGTCTTCAAATGTCTACTAATGACATCAAATGTCTGGTATGCAGTAAGATGTCAAGGTATTCACTTGAGCCTTAAGGGTCACAAGAAGAATTTCAGTTTTGTAAGTCTTCATCAGCTCTTGTTTCTGCCATATATGATCAAGTTGTTGCAATATTTCACTTCATTATTGTAACTGTTGCTACTTTGTTCACATGAATCCAATTGTCAAATACATGTGTATAAAAAAACATTTCAGTGCAGCGATACTTCTCATGATACATTCCACTCCCAAAATTATATTGATTAATATTATGAGGAAAATTGTGTGTTCTACACCTTAAAATATATATTTTTTTTTATTAGAGAGGCTCACAGTCAAACAGAGAAACGAAGAAGAGACAAAATGAATAATTTGATAGAGGAATTGTCTGCTATGATACCCCAGTGCAACCCCATGGCACGAAAACTAGATAAACTTACAGTTTTACGGATGGCTGTGCAACACTTAAAATCTTTAAAAGGTAGGTTTTAGGAAACTAATCCTGACAGTCCTTGTTCTATCAGGAGTTATACTACATATTTTCTTTGATGTTATATACATCTAAGGTCTTCTGTTTTGTTTCCTTGCTGCATTCATTTGAGTCTGTTCTTTGTTTAATTTTACATTTGTAGTTTCCAGAATTTCATTTATTTATATTTTTTTCTGCTATAATAAGCAATACTTCAGTGTCTGATACCTTGTTAACTAAGGCTATACCTTTTCAAAATTATAGAAAAATCAAGCAATTTTATCTTCTGTTATTTTCTAACCCTCAAAAGTTCTGCTGTCTCTCAACTTCCCATCATACTTTCTTTAACAGTAATACCTGTGGTGCTGTACTAACATCAGTAGCTGTACTGCTAGTGAGAAGAAAATAGTCTTCAAACTAATGTTTCTTATTGCAGAGTTTGTGATTGCATCAGCCCTTTGTATTGGAATTTTCTATTTAATTATTGACTTTGTAATGTATAATGTCATTGAAAAAGACCATTTTAAAAAAATAACTAAATTCTGGGAAGATTTAAAGTTGAAAACCAAGTCACTTATGAAATATTGAATACTTCCACTGAGTTGTTTGTCTAGCATGACATCAAAAAAAAGGTCTTCTCAACAATGGGAAACCATGCTAATCCTTACCTAAAGAAACTGATCTAAGTAGTTACACTGATAGGGAACACAGAGAACTTACTTCAGTGATCAGTTTCATCTTTTACAGTGTAGCTTATAAAACAATGACTATTTGCATAAAACTAAAGAAGAAATTAAATTTGAATGTGATCGTCTTCTCTTTGTTTCTTTCGCTTGCAAGGACAGTAGTCAAAGTAGACAAAGAAACATAGCAAGACATATTTTAATAGAATGGTTGATGGCTGATTACATTTAAGTCTGAAACACCACAAAATTTTATAGAGTGCTAGGGAAAAGTGTTATTAAAAGCTTATGTCCCCAGCCACATAACTGTAAGCAAAGATCAAAGACTCTGTGCCTTGCCAAAAATTTGATTATGGATAAACGCATCTCATAAGAACCTCTTTAGTTTTAAGTCAAAGCAATGTATGAAATTAATTATGTGACTGTCTTGACAGTTACGGACTCAGAATAATTTAGGTTGGAAGGAATTTCTGGAGGTACTCCAGTCTAGGTAGGCTGAGAATTGTGCATAAGGAAATAATGTCACATATTAGCAGGGTAGTAATTGCACTTAGAGTTTAAGCAAGCATCTACATCTTGACAGTGGAATGAGAAATCTTAAGCTCAAACAGTGTTATTTTAACAATGGTTTAGGAAAACTGGACTTTATCCGCCATCGTTGTTACATGTATCTTCAAAACAAATGCTTTAAGACAATGAGAGATACTATATGGAATTACAGCAAATGCTGAAATTCGTTAGCAAGTTCAACTGTTCTCAAAACAATACCTAGAAAAAAATATGAAAATACTTGTAATGGCTAAGGAGGATTTTAGTGTGTTTGCCATGGATGATAGAACAGTAATATGTTGTGAGTCAAACATACAATACCTATTCAGTGTAACTACACAGAGTGATTTTTTGGATGGCTGGATATAGTGTACTAATGAACCTTTATTCAAGCCAAAAGGATAACATAGGAATTACTCATATTCAGCAGATACTAAGGGTTTTGAAATAAGTCTACAAAATATTTCTAGGTAATGCAGAGCTCATAGTACCTTTTCTGTAGCAGTATACTGAAGGTATCTGATCAGAAGCTTCCTTATTTTCTGCTAAATAAAAGGCAAGGAAGTAACTGGTGATATGCCCATATTCAGTATCAGTGTATGTTTTCTTACACTGGTTTGTTTGTTTTTTTAAAAAAAATCTTTTATAAATTTTTGTTCAGCTGTTGTGATTGAAAAGAGAATTTACAGATTAAGAATTAAATAAAACTGTGTTGAAAGTAAATTTAAAATATATATTTTGATACTATATGCATGTTTACAAATAAGCTATTTTCCAGGCTCCACTAGCTCTTATACCGAAGTTCGATATAAACCTTCATTTTTAAAGGATGATGAGCTCAGACAATTAATCCTTAGGGTAAGTAGAAGGCAACTCTCAGTTAAATGTTGTCCTTATTAAAGCTTGCCATTAACTTTATATTTTGAGAGAGCTGCCCCCCCATCTTTTTCTTCAAGCAAGTGCTTTGATGTAGTTGATGAGCTTTGGTTTGTAACCTCTGTACACTAAACAGGACTTTCCACTAAGATATACTCAGCATGTTTCATACATAAACTGTTTTTAATGCTGATATTGAAACTTGCATGCAAGTATATGGAATGCTTTTAATTATTCATAAATATACTTGCAGTTACTTGCTGTGCTTCAAGATGCAGAAATAATACCTGAAAGAAAATCTTCCTGTTTTTGCATGTAGTCATACACCCACACCCTCTTACCCTTTCTAATTTGCAGCTATTTTCTCTTTTCCTTTGCTGCAATAACACAGTTTGGCAAGATCTGTAAGATGACTCCAAGTTAAGCTGTTTTGCAGCTGGCGTTCTCTTTCCCAAAGCTGTGTTTAGGAAACTCTAGCTGTCTGTAGTGGAAGGTCTGATTTGGTCCCTGCAATCTTTTTAATTGCTTTTTGGTGTGATTTTTATTTAATAGAAACATTCACGTTTAAAAGTGTACCTCCTTGTAGTCATCAATATACATTGTATATTTTAATTGTATGTTTTTAAGACAGTATCTTTGTATTTCCAGGCAGCAGATGGATTCCTGTTTGTGGTTGGATGTAACAGAGGAAAAATTCTGTTTGTCTCAGAATCAGTTTGCAAAATACTTAATTATGATCAGGTGGTTATATTTGAGTTTCTTGGTTTGTTTTTACCTTGCATTTTCTTTTAATTAGAAATATTTAAGCTTTTACATTTTACTGTATTTTATTTTTAAAAGAGTCCTTTTGTTTCTTGGAATTTCTTGGAATGTTGTTGGTAACAACAAAGTAAAACTGAATTTCCTGGAATAAGTATTTGTAAGTGTGGTCAGTGTTTGTGACCTGAGTAATAGCACTGTATTTCAATTGATCATACTTAAGAGAACTGCTAGGCTAAAGGAAAAGGATATTTTGAAGACGTCCAAATTTTATCCCCATTTTTTTGTTGAACGATTAAGTGATTTTTTATTGTTCTAACCTGAGGAAAATTGGTTGTTCAGCAGCATGAGTTAATTAAAGCTTGCCTTGGTGCAGTGCCTTCAGGCTCAGATGCACCATATATCACCTCACCCACAGTAACCATCCATGTTATATAATCTTAACTTGTAGGAAACAGTGTGAGTTAGCTTAACCCATAGAATAGGCTACATATAATTACTTTGTATGAGGTGACATTTAACATCATAAGGAATTAGTACAGATAATAAAAGCATGATAACTTGTTCATGTTTCTGTGACTCCCATTCCAAAAACAGGCTAAAACAATTAGTGCTTCCATCTGTCTACTTCTATAATTTAGAAACAGTTTGTGCTTCATTCACTTTGATTAAAGGAGGAAGGTCAACTAATCTGGATTCTGTTTTATAGATTTTCTTTAAACAGAACTATGTCTTATTTAAATTAAAGTTAAATGAATCATTTTACTTTGTAACAAACATAAAGCAGATTTTTTTTGAAAACCTCTATACTGAACCTGCTCAAAAGTACAATTTGGAGTCTCTCATGTTAATCATACCTGCTTCCAAACCCATAAGATCTTCACTGTTCCAGCCAAAGTGGTTTAGAGAATTTAACTGTCTTAAGCCCTGGATTTATTTGCTTATCTAGGAACCTCTCTGGGTTATGAATCCCATTCTGCAGCATAGTCTGTTTGTTATACCTATGAATTTTGACAGGGCTGCCATTAGCCTTTCTCAGGGGCACTCATCATTTTCCCCTTTCGTTAGGGTTAGATGGGGACTGAGTAAGTGAAAGAGGCTGAATATTTATCCTGCTTTCTTTGAAGATTTTCATTAAATGTGTTTCTGGTTGTTGTTTGTCAGAGAGGTGCTCCCATTTTATGCAGTGATCATGTAGCAAGTGGCCAGGGTCCAAAATGAGTTGCAGTTTGAGTCTGGAATATGATTATCAACACAGCTCCTTTCTACCCTTTGATTTGACCTGCTGTGGTGAAGGTAGGCCATTAAAAACCAAAGCTTGCCCACTTCTGTGAGAATTCCTTCCTGTTCCAAGAGAAGGTAGTAGTACCTGCACTAGTGCAGCAGACAAGCTTTGGATGAGCAGATTGAGCGGGTTGAAAGGATCCCAGCTAGAGCAATCACTGTAAATGTCCCCTAGTAAGGAGTGCTGAAGTGAGCTGAGCCATTTGCAGCTTCCAGACAGCACCTGGATTAGCAATGCTGTTCTGTTCTTCTAAATGAGAGCTCAGTCATTAGGTATTGTAAATTTCTTTTCCCTTCCATTACCAAAATAATCTGTGAGGGGAGTTGTTTTTCACATAACCTTCTTCGGCTTCAGGATCAGGAGTCGTGTTAAGTAAATATATATATATTTATAGCACTTGCTCTTTATTAATATGCAACTAGTATTTTTCAGAGAGAAGTTACAAATATTTTTTTTGCTACCCCATTTATATAAAAAAAATATTAAATGGAAAGATAATGCAGATTGAAATACAGAACTTTAGAAAAAATGTGATATTTTAAAATGTTTTTTTTTTTTTTTTTTTTTTTAAGTAATATAGAATGTTTTTTTCCGGGATATTAAATGTGTTCAATGTCCTAAAACAGTGGGGCTCTTTTTTTTTTTTTTTTTTTAATAGGCCAGTTTAATTGGACAAAGTTTGTTTGATTACTTGCATCCAAAAGATGTTGCCAAAGTGAAGGAGCAACTTTCATCTTCAGATGTCTCTCCCAGAGAAAAGCTTGTAGATGGCAAAAGTAAGTTACGTGTGAATGTACTCAGATTTCTTTTTTAAGAGATGTTAATAAAATCCAGTTTTTATGCAGGACATATTCATGTGTTTGTATGTGCAATAAGCTCTGTTCTTATGCAGGACATATCCACATGCTTATATATGCATGGATGTACAAACTTGAAATATGATTTCTATGAGCCAGACATTTGAATGCTTATCTGCTGCTTAGAATGCGCTTAAGAGTTTAAAAACTAGCCCAGAAAACAACTTACTTTAGATAATAAGAGTGATTTAAATTTGCATTGTTAAACATTTACCAAGTTGTCATCTGACATTCTTCCTACCAGGCATACTACCTTTTTTTCTTGTATTTGATAGGTCTTGTCAATACAAAAGACCTGATGTAGTCGAACATGGGATAAAATACTTCAGTATCAAGAATCCCTGTCTTCTCTGAAAATGCTAAGTGTCAATCCTAATTTAACTAAATCTTATTTTGTTTGCAGTTATTTCTAATATGGACAGCATTATGTACTCTGCAGCTAATAACTATTTTATAGCTGACTTTTATAAGCATTTTCACATTTCTATGTACCAAATAGAAGTTGAAAGTTTATAAAGCATATTTATTAAAATATAATTCAAAATGTCATGTATGGCTTAAGTTTAATTTGGTAGTTCTTTTTAATTTTGGAATATGTGTGACAGCCACGTTTTCTCTGCCCTGTTTAAGTTATTAGACCTTTTTCATTTTTAATTGCCAGGACAAAAATTAGGCAACTGAACGGTAAGGAGAATGTACTAGAAACAGAAATGAAGATTAGGCCTTGGACTCAACAGTTTTATTGCTGGATTATTTTTTTTAACTACTTTGCTAAATCTTTATAAGCTGGCTTGCAAGTACACACAGATTTTCAAGCTGGACCAGCTCGACTGAATTCTGGTGCTCGACGTTCCTTCTTCTGTCGGATAAAATGTAGTAGGACCACAGTCAAAGAAGAGAAGGAGTGCTTGCCCAACCCAAAGAAGAAAGGTATTCAAACAGTGTAGCTGAAGTGGGGGCTTTCTGTCTTGAAATTTGGTACATTTAAGTTCCAAGTCAGTAGTATGACCCTTGTAGTTATCACTGACTTCACAAAGTAGCTGTAGTGAAGTGTAAATATTTACTGAAGAAACATCTTGAAAAACAGTCTAATTGTACTCTTTCTCCTCCCTGTTCACTCCTGAAAAGAGGGAGGGAGGGAGGAAGGAACCTGAGTTTCAGTGCCTGTTTAGGAGCATACGGTCTGTTCTAGTCAAATTTAAAAGTCTCAGGGAAATCTTTGAAAGCACTGGAGCAGATCAGAAGAATGAAACTAAATAACATGTCTTGAAGATAAATGTATGAATTAGGCCTGCAAAATCTACTGTTTCGGAGGAAAAAAAAAAGCAAGTAAAAAGTTTTTTATCTGATTTACATTTTGTGTTGTGTGTACTCACAAAGTATGAGTTTCCTGTTTTTGGTTTTTAATGGTGAAGTTAATTTATCAATGTAATTCCATTTATTTTTTTCCATTAATTTTAATCTAGTTTATAGTTTCAATTTAGTTTTGGTATGCCTGTGCAGCAAGTATATTCTTGTCAAGTTTTCAGTGAATTAATCTTTTTTTAAAAAAAAACGTAATTTCCAGCTTTTGTTTAATACCTTGGCATTGATCTTTGTAAAAGTGTGCAGAAATGACTTGATCCTGAATAAATCTTCCTCCTTTTTTATTTCAAGAACCTGTTACTGTTGAGATATATATGTTACTGTTGAATGTACAAGAATAAATTTAAAAATAGATCTGTCATTGTAAGTACATGGAATTCCATCTCCCTTGAATGTGCCAACTAATTTGATAAGACTATTTGACATATAAATGCTTCTTCAGGAAAGCACTATTCAGGGAGATCACACTGTAAATCTGCTAAACTGACAATCACAGCAGAATAAATACCTCCGTTTTTCATTTTACAGTGATAATTGATGGTTTCCATAGTTGATTGAGTTAATGCAGTCAAATCTATGTAAATCATAATTTGGTAAGAATACAGTTATTAAGAGTATTTTGGCAACTTGTTTTAAATATAGTTACTGCAGCACATGGTATGTTATATCTATGCATTGATGCAAATTAGGCTATTTACATATCATATAAGCAGTGTATGCTGTAACTTAAGTCTCTTTTGATATTTGTGTTCCAAGAAAAATTGAGGAATTCAGAAGCCTTATATAAATAGAAAGTAAGCTGAATTGTTTTGGGTTACGGTCTTGGTTCATTATTTTAGTAGCTGCAGTAAAACTATATTAAGATCATAGTGTTCATATAAGATAAATTGATATAGAAGCTACAGAATGCTGCCATGGATTATTTTAATTTACAATATATAAGAAACAATACAAAGAAAAAGTGATCTGTGAATTACTAGACTGTGTTTTTGTGTTTTTGTTTTTGTTTTTTTTCCTTTGAGACTGTTTGCACTGTCAACACCTATAACTTATCTTACTAAATCTTATATAGGGCTAGAAGTGCTCTATCCAGGTAAGCCAAAATTAAGTAGTATAAAATTAATTTAAAAGTATTCTGTAAAATTAATTATAGCCTTCTACAGTTGTTGTAGGTAAGCATAAAATATGACTGCTGCTATTATGGTGAAAGGAATAAACAACAACAAAAAATATTTTGAACCGTAACTGCTGATTTTATGTCTTTTTATTAGATCACAGGAAATACTGTACCATTCACTGTACTGGGTACATGAAGAACTGGCCTCCTAGTGAGGTGGGAGTGGAAGAGGAAAATGATGTGGAAAAGGACAGTAGTAACTTTAACTGTCTTGTTGCAATTGGGAGGTTACACCCTTACATTTTTCCACAAAAGAGTGGAGAGATAAAAGTCAAAGCAACAGAATTTGTTACACGATTTGCCATGGATGGAAAATTTGTTTACGTAGATCAGTGGTAAGCATTTTTTTCTGTAGTGAAGAGAAAATCAAAATGACACAGCTAGATAGGTTTTCTGATCTTTTCTGTGAGAAAGAAACATGATGTTTCAATCAGGATAGAATTTCTAGATTCTGTACACAGGAAGAGCTTTCTCCTGAATCAATGACTTTCTTTTTGGACTTTCTTTTTGTTAAACATAATGTAGCAAAAAAGTGTACCACTCTGTAGGAAAAGGTAGGCTAGAAAGATGAAAATACATAATAAAATACACTCATGTATTTATTTGTAAAGAAAAATCTCAAGTTAGAGCTTCATATCTCTCTATATGACTTTTATTTGTTTATAAGTTGCACTGACAGAGAAAAAAGTAATAAGCACTTCACCAAAATTGCTGCATGTTAATATTTGGAACAAATACATTATATTTAAATGAGTTACCAAATTATTTCATTTCATTTGAAGTGAAAGACAAGTTCCTATTTTCTGAACTTCTTTAAAAGGACTTTTGTCAGTAATACAGACTGAATTTCATTAATGCCACTGGAGGATTTTTCTTGCTTTCATTCATCTTTCATCTAAAAGTATCAGTTCAAACCTATTCCTTAACATGGCGGAGCAAAATTTAGCTATTTTTTAATGACTCATTATGTGGGTTCAGTACTCTGGCTAATTAGAAGAGCTAGTAATGATTTGTACTTTGTGTGCATTTAAATTGTGCATGCACATGGTTTGCATGTTTAAACACTGTTATTTTGTCTTTCTGTTGTCATTCATTGCAAAATCTTGGTATCCTGTATTATTCATTGCAAACAGATCCAAGGTAAACTGCAGTTAATATTTCCTGTTGGTTTAGAGCTATACTAGTGCTGTATCTTTTCCCAAACATGAACACAAGCATCTATTTCTTTAAATATTCATTTTCTGCTTTATCTGATACTGAAGAAACCAAGCTTTGCAATTGTTTGAATCCACTGCAGTTCATGTTTTTATTTCTAACAGTGCAACAGCAATTTTAGGGTATCTGCCACAAGAGCTTCTAGGAACTTCTTGTTACGAGTACTGCCATCAAGATGATCACAATCATCTAGCT